>NC_143576.1:32564976-32880322 GCF_048544385.1 Mastigoproctus giganteus
GCGAGGAATTTTTATGGCCTTTTTTCACTCCGCGACTGAGTTAGTCGGTCTCAGGCATAGATAGCAAAGTTTTTACCACGGAACCTGGGGTTTTTCGTCCAGCAAAGTAGGCAAATCGACCAGAGAACACACGCAATTTACAGCCACAATACACATGGGTAGTTGAAATTACATTTCCAAGTGACCCTAATAAAAAAAAAAAAAAAAAAAGTTTAGGTACCCGTGAGGGCCGTCGCTCCATAGACTCCATGGAGTTAATGTCAGATGCATAGTGCGTGGACATTGGTCTTGTTCTTCCTACGTAATTGCGGCGCAATATGGTGCAAGTCGCTGATGTGCCTATAAAAACAGTAGTGCAGCTATTCCTACGTTGTACTGGGTGGTAAGCTGGGCTACTGTGTTGCATCGATGACGCGTTATGAGACGACGCTCACCACGGGCATCTACTATACATGCCTATTTCACGTGTGATCCTCGCCTGGTTGTTCAACCGCAGTTGAGCTAGATTCGTGACACCACAGAGAGGGAACACTAACAGTGTTGGCTGCTGTCGATGTAATGGCACCTGCACATATTGTTCCCACAATAATTCCGCTTTCGAAGTCGGAAACTTCTCGACGCTGACCCATTCTTCCTCGTGGGCACTCAAAAACTGATCCGCACGTCTACTAACTACAATCTTATACCAGTTCTTCCCGACTTTGAGCCAAATGCAAAGTCAACTCTCTCTCTCTCTCTCTCTCTCTCTCTCTCTCTCTCTCTCTCTCTCTCTCTCTCTCTCTCTCTCTCTCTCTCTGTTTGTGTGTGAATGCAGCTTTTGGTATAGAAATACAAGGGCTGTTCGATCGATAATGAATGATCATATTTATTTTTCTCAACATACCTCTTTAATAATCGTTGAAACGTTGGAGTAAGCGCAGTTCATCAAATTGGGACTAATTTTAAAAAGGAAGTTCCCATTTGATGAACTGCGCTTACTCCAACGTTTCTGCCATTCTTCAAAAATATTGTAGAAGCCATTTTTTGACATGCGTTTCAGAATAGCATTAATTAATGATGGAAACGTTTTCCTCGCAGCTCCTTCTCTAACTTTGGAAATAAAAAAAATACACAGGGTGCAGCTCAGAGATGCTGGCTAAGTACTCGATGACAGTATGAGCAGTGTGAGGTTTCGCATTGTCGTGATGCAGCATCCACCCACATGCGTGCAGTTTTTGTTTTTTTTTATTAATCATAACAACAGCATAAATGCAAAACATATATAATCTCCATTAAATAAAATATTTATGAGCAATTTAAACACAATAAATAATAGGGTAGTATATATTAATTAAAAAGAATGATATTATACAACAATTAAAAGGAAAACATTAAAAAATACGAATAATACATTATAATTAATGAGATAAATTTATTTTTATAAATTTAAATAATACATAAAACACAAAAGAAAGTAAATTATTATAAAAGTATAAAACAGAGTATAAAATTCATTTTTAATACTGATTTTACTAAAAAATATATAAATATTGTTTTAATTTAAAAATGCTGCGGTTCTCTTAAAATATTCAAATTTACGATGACTTGGATGATATCAAATAAATTATGTTCCTCAAAGGCCTACCTAGGTGGACAGTTAAATTTAATATAAGATAGGAACATCAGTTTTACCTTGAATATAGAGTATAGTAGATTGCAATCGAGCATATTTCTTCTGTCTTTCGAGGTGGGTAGATTGAAAATTTTACACCAATCTTTATAACTGTACAAATAAAAGTCTAGATCTGATTTATAAGCTAAATATCTGATGAGAGATTTTTGCATCCCTTCTAACATATTTATATTTTTTTTCCAAAGGGGATCCACACCTGTGTTAGATACTCTAGAATTGGTAGAACGAATTGAAATATAAACCAATTTTAGGATACCAGGGCCAATAAAATCAAAACAAGCTCTTTTTATTAATTCAAGCATTTTGGATGCTCTGGCAGTTATTTTAATAATATGAGAGTATAAGAACCATTACTCGTTCTTAACACCCCTAAATCCAAATTTAATGTATTCTTTTAGTGTGTACGGATTCCAAAGTATAATTATAACATAACTAATTTTGTTAGAATCAATTATGGTAATGGCATGGCATTTATTCATATTCACATTTATTCATATTTATTCATACCTTTTAATCCAATTATAAATCACCGGAATGCTCTTTTGTAACTCATCACAGTTCATAGACTGGTTAATCTCTCTCTCTCTCTCTCTCTCTCTCTCTCTCTCTCTCTCTCTCTCTCTCTGTGTACAATTTCATGTCATCGGCATAAGTAAGGATACTGAACTTGGCTTTCTGTAAACATAAATATATGTCATTCAAGAATATACTAAATAATAAAGGACCAAGAGATGAATCCTGTGGGACAACCCTCTATATATTAATGTGATCCGAATAAAAATCATTAAAAGAGATTTTTTCCTATTTTTAAAATAGTCTTGAAACCAGTTAAAGCTATTCCCAGTTACACCCATATCAGCAAGCTTAATACACAATTTATTATGAGAAACTGAATCAAAATCTTTTTGAAGATCTAAATAAATTATATCCATCTGTTTGTTGTTATCAAGTGCTTCCTAATATCATGCTCCGTTGTCAATAAATTTGTAACTGTCAACCTACTTTCTGTAAAACCATGATGAATGTGATGTATTTGGGGGGAGCAATTATTTGTTTTTTACTATGTATTCCACAGTTTTAGTCAGTGAGTTTGATTTGTGGATTGGTCTATATGTTGTGGTCGTTTGCGACGATGTGATCCCGCAAAGTGTGCAGTTGTGTTGTAAGGTCCCGTAACAGTCATATGATGTGAACAACTTGCTGTGAAACTATTCCTTTTATGTCAAAAAAAAAAAAAAAAAGAGAGAGAGAGAGAGATGACCATAACCTTTCCTGAAAAAGCCACAACTTTTACTTTTTTCGTTGCTGGTGATGACGTAGACTTTCAAACAGAGCTTTGTTGCTTACTCTCTCGGTCGAAATGATGAAACCATGTGTCATCCGCCGTTATCACCTTGATCAGAAGCTCAGTCTAGTCTACATCCTAGTGGTGTCAGCGAGCAACATGGGATCTCACTAGAGCCCTGCGGACAAGCAGCGAAATAACAGAACCCAACACAATACTTTACACATACAACATACTACACACATTTCTGGCATTTACAGAGTTCTGTATGCTTCACAAGAGTACTGAAAGCGCAGTTGTGGGAGGCCACCGGTGGCGCCTTAGCCGTACCACTATACCACTATGTGCAAAACCTCACCATCTTCAGTAACCATACTTTTTTCGCTCTTGAAAAATGTCCATTCGAATTTGTTGTTGCTCAGGTTTGAGTAGTCTTTGAACCCAGCGTGCACAATCACCTATGCAAATGGTCATGGAAAATACCAGTTGCTTTATTGTTATTCGGCGATCTTCTCTCACGATTACAGAAGCAGTTTGTTTATGGTTTCTGTGGTGAAGGAAGGGTTTGAGTTCCAGGACCGCCGATTTTTGCGATTGAATTATATCCATCTTTAAACATTCTCCGTAGCCGAGTGGGCAGGAGTGGGAGTGCAGTAGCACACGCTCTTTGAGTAGACCGGGGTTCAAGCCCCTGACTGCTGAATACGGTCGATCTGCCAACCCGCACTGGACCAGCGTGGCAGATTATGGTCCATTTCCCTCAGCATGAATTGTTGAGGAGGCTTCCATCCTGCAGTGGGTTGATAATGGCTGCATTTTACTGTTTTTTTTTTTTTTTTTTTTGAACATTCTAAACCATCTGCAAGCTGTGCTTTCTGGAGCACAGATTCACATAAAGTAAGCCTCGTTTAACATTTCATACCGCTTCAGCTGGTGTTTTATTGAGACGAAAACTAAATTTGAGAGCAGCGTACGGTTCCTTGCGTGTCATGTCCATTGTTACGTAGGTGAAACCGAACAGGTATAAACTTGACCGACCGTCAGGTCACACTTTGCGCACGAGTAAACTGCACAGTTTCTATGTGATGCAGCTTGGTTTGGTCTTAAATTCCGCAGCTCCAGCTAGAAATAGCGAGCAGTACGGTTCATGAAAAATTATGATATTTTTTTATTGAACAGGCCTCGTTTAAAACCGCACTGTCTCAAATCTGCTTCACGAATCGACGATTGGTGGGAAGGATTATTTCATCTAATATTAGATTTTTTGCTGTCCTCAAAGGTGTCCTTTACCTGTATGTATGTATATATCCATCATTTGTCTTCTGCTCCTCCAGCGCTAACTTTCCTTGTTCCTAGGGCCCGATGAGAACTTCTTTGGTTAATATCACTCACGGATTCTTCTTGGGACTTTCTATATATATGTGGTAATGATCAATGTATCATTGAGAGGGTAAAGCTTAAACAAATCTCCCTCTGCACTACTCATTAGTAA
Organism: Mastigoproctus giganteus; assembly: GCF_048544385.1. Classification (NCBI taxonomy): domain Eukaryota; kingdom Metazoa; phylum Arthropoda; class Arachnida; order Uropygi; family Thelyphonidae; genus Mastigoproctus; species Mastigoproctus giganteus. The sequence continues at coordinate 32,569,426 of NC_143576.1, forward strand.
TGCGAATTGATGCAGGTGCAGTGGACTTCAAGATCAAAGATATCCAACACCTATTTTGCCATCCTTAAATCTACTTTACACTTAAATCTGGATGCACCGCCCTGGGACGGCTCAAAACGTTAAAACACCCACCCACCACTGTTTTTGTCTAGTTTCTAATACACCGACTTGATTTGATTCCGCCTGGCGTGGTCAGTCATTTAATGACAAATCAGACGAGTTCCCAATGGCTCCTAGTTTTATCATCTTCGAAGCACAGTTTGCAGTTTTTCAACCACAGGTTATGCTTCCTAAGTTTTAGTTGTTTTTTTTAGAATTTACGTTATATTCTATTTTTTGTATTTAGTATTAGTATTAGCAATGGCCACCATGGTGCAAGGAAGCCTATGGCTTATGCTGCGCCAGCCAAAAAAAGAAAAAAAAAAAGAATAAAATAATAATAAGAATTAAATTAAAAAAAAAATAATAAACAATTAATAAAAGAAAAGGAAATAGACAACCTATGCGTTTCTCTCCTCCCGGTAGGTAACCATCCAGCTGACCTTTGAATTTCCCCAAAATGTCAGCGTCTACCACCCCATGTAGGTTACTTATTCCAATAATTTATAACTCGCTGGCTAAAATAAAACTTTCTTTATTATATTATATTAATTATATATTTATTAATAACTTATTTCGGTTTTATGGCTACTTCGGGATTCCTGTATTAAACTTATGAAATAAAGAGACAGGTACATTCCGGGTTATGAAAAAAATATTTATGCATTTTTAGCATCCGTATAGCAAATTTATTTGTGCTAATAGTGTGTTTGGGTTAATTCGTCAGCCATCGGTATTATAAAGAAGCGTTATCTCGAAAATGTATATAGCGACATAAATTGTAAATGTGTATCGCCCATGAAAATGCAAATTATAGGGTTCATTTTATATACGCTTCACATTCTCTGCTTTGCTTCAATTATGTTGCTCCAGCGCGTACATACGCTGTGCATGTAGTCCAAAATACGGATCTCTATTCCTTTTTTGCATTCCATTTATAATCTCAATATACCACCCTCGTATATTGAATATAACGAAATTTAAATTCGTTCTTCAAAACGTAATTAATCACGGAAATAGAAAGAAATACGTTTCAGATAGGTCTTTCTTCTTTCATTTTTCCATTCCTGTTCATTTCTTGGTATTAACAAGTTAGCCAGAAACTTCTCGCCACAGCAGTTTTTAAATAAACTTCTCAGTCGATGTTACTAGTGAATTTTTATTATCAGCTTCGGGACTTTAAGTAATCTTTTATCATTCTGAATTTTTTTTTTTTTTTGTTGTTGTAAAGACTAGGAAAAGATAAAATGGTTTGAAATATATTTCAAAATGTCTAGAATTGTGTTTCATTTCCTTTTTATGTATTTTCTTTTATTATCCAGTATCATCTAGTATGAAAAGATATTGCCTCTTGTTGCATCTGGTATGAAAAGAAATAAGAAGCGGGAAAGGGAGGATTTAAAGCAAAGCCAAGAGCAACAATCCTTGGTTGGTGCGCAAGAGGAATCTCGTATTCCGCTGCTTCAAGGCGACAGTTGGGTATAACGAGGAAAGAGAATTTGATTTAGTACCCTGGTAACCGCTTGGAGCATTCCTACCGAGAAGTCTCGTTCCGCGAAAATTCCGGAATATTTTATTAATATTACCGTGCGATGACAAATTTTCGCCTTGTAATTTAATGAGAAAGCTTGCGAATAATTTCGATTTCCCCAGAAAGTTTCCGCTCCAAGTAATTTACCTGGAAATTACTTTCACGTGTCGTGGTGGGGAATTCCTTTTCCGCATGTAATTAAATTTTTTTTTCTCTCTTAGGCGAAGGGATAATGTATACATATATACTGTCCTAAACAGAAATCTAAGAAGCATTTGTGATTCCCCATCCCCGCTTCTTGTGGTGTGTATCCTCAGGAAAGAATTTTTTTCTGTGCAAGGTTATGATATTTCGTAGCCCCAGGTTACTCCTACATCAGTTGAAACCAAATTGTCAGTCATCGGCTGTCTATCTAAATTTTAAGTAAGCGCGTGTTATTTTAGTTTTTATCATAGAGTAACTTACTCTTTTATTTGGTAACGTTGTCAGTTGGCTTGTTCTCTCCCCTTATTCTCCTTTTTTATAATGTTCGTAGTTCAGTTCCCTGTTAGATGAATCGCAAATCTTCCATGGCAGCTTAGTCGGCATGCTATATCGCCGTCTGCCACTCGTTTGGAGAGGCAAACGAGTGGGTTCGAGTCCCATCTTCAGAATTTTCGATCCCGAGACCACAAATTTCTCTGCTCTTAGTGATTGGAGCAGTTCCTAAAGTCCGATCTCAGGGAGGAATAGTCCCCCCCCTCCCGAGTTATTCCGTTTTTGCAGCGCACACAACATATAAACAGGCCCCTTTTACACAAAATTTTGCCGACATAATATCCAAATATGGTTATGAGTAACAATCTCCTTCCGTTCAACTAATAATTTTAATTACTGTATTTTGCTGAATAGTAAACATGATACTACTGTATCTCTATCTCTCTAGTGATAGTAAGATTATTGTTTTCAAAGAGAACACCGCACGCTGTTATACATGCTAGATTTTGATCACTTTTGTGTAATATGCATTTTTTTATTCGTACTCCCCCCCCCCCGATTACACGGTGGGAAAGACTTTCTAAACCGACATAAAAATAGCATTAAAGCAACAAAAAATAAAAACAAAACAAAAATCATATAGAAAGCAATCCAAAACCCAGGACGAAAAACCCTTTGCTGGACGAAAAACCGTTTACTGGACGAAAAACCCGAGTTTCCGGGAGGAAAACCATGCTGCCCGAGACCGACTGACTCAGCCACGTTGTGAAAAAGGCTCATAAAATTTCCTCACGTAATCGACGGGACTCGCATTCGGGTCTTTTCCACCCGATGTGGAGAGGACGGAGTTTCTACCAACTGTGTTACCCACGAGGGCATTGCTCAAAGTAGTCAGTTAGGTTCCTCGCATATAATTCCCATGCTTGGTAATGGAGTTTTCCACATCGAAGGTGAGTAGAGCTGGTCCACTCTGTTTTGGGACCCCTGTGGTTAAGCCCAGTTCAGTATCTCCTGCACAATTTCTGTTAGAATCGATCTCCTCTTTAGAGGCAGCCTCAACAAAAGTGACTTATGATCCTTACGTCTTATGATCCTTACGTCTTATGATCCTAATGTTAGATTGCTGCAGCTTGATTGATGGTAAGACTTTGGTTTCATCTCTTTGCTGTTGCTAAGAGGGGAGTTCTGACCTTATACCAGCACTATCCAGGGTGACTTGCACCCTGGATAGGCCTGGTATTTAATTTAAAGTAAACCTCATCGTTAAAACTCTATTTTAAGGCAAAAAATTAGTGTTGTAAGAAATACTTGCGACTCCCCTTCCGGAGACAAACATTGCAGAGAGTAATAAGATGTGGGACACAGACCACAGATACTGGATAGCCTCACCATCACGTGCCTTCCTTTTTTTGATGCATTTAACTGCTTCCTCCCTAGTGAAGAGTGGCTCTTAATGAATTGGTTGATAACAGTTGTTTGAATGAGTTGGTTGATAAGAGCTGTTAGCCTGAATGACCCTTCAACTGGCATTCAGTGTTGATATCCGGATTATCTTGGAAAATGATGGCATCCAATTTAGCGTCTATGGTATCGCCCCAATTGATTGTTTCTTGGAAAATGATGGCATCCAGTATAGCGTCTATGGTATCGCCCCAATTGATTGTTTCTTGCTTATTATTGGTGTTTAAAAATTGATAATATCAGCAGTGCCAATTCTGTTGCGGATAACTTTGTGGACAATACCCCCATGGATTGTTATTCCCTTCAGAGCGAACTAGGGTTTGCCATGCAGTCTGTTTTGCTTAGTATATGGCGTTGCAGTACTGGCGCCGTGTATTCTAGAATTGTGACTCTAAGGCAGCATTTATTTGGTTCGATGGGCATTTTCTACGTGTTCTTTGGAGCTCCCTGCGAGCTATTTTCATTTCATTCCTAAGTTGGGTTGGCCAGAATCCAACATGGGACGTTGTGCGGTTTTTCTTCACTGCAGTTTTGGAGACGTGAAAGAAAGTTTGGGACGTTGGTTAGTTAGTCTTGATGCATCCGTACTATCCGAGAAATCACTGGGCAGATTACTGGCCTTATTCCTGATGAGCCGAAAAAAATCATCCCAGTGCGCATGTTTAGTTGCAAATTTACTGTACTGTTATTATAAATGTGGGTATTGGGTCGTTGCAGGAGAGATGTCATAAGTTATAAGCCTGTGGTCCCTGGTGGTGTATGTTTCATGGATCACCCAGTGCTGCAGCTTCCTTGTTAAAGCGGGGATAGTAAGAGTGACATCAACATTCATGTCACCTCTGCCAGAGGTAACGTGGTGGACATACTTGGCTCGGTGGTTAATAATATCTAGGCCTGCGTAAAGAAAAAATCTCTCCATGAGAAGGCACCTCTTGTATCAGTGTTTTTGCATGTGAGAATGAGTATGCGTTCGCATCAATTGCCATAAGAAGATTGTCTCCCCCGAGGCGACCCAAGACACTAGCAGTGCGCAATGTAGAGCTCTATTCTGTCACTAAACTGAAAATGTGAGGTAAGTAAGGAACAGTGACATGGAATTAAGCATGTGTAAAACATTCTTTCCAGCACTCGCATTATACTTAGTTCAGCAAAATACTGTCGAGGTAGGCATGCATCGTTGTTTGGTTTTCGCTGTCGTGGCCTGCAGTTGTAAGTAACCCCTCAGTTTATGAAAACCTTAGGTCGTGTTTATTGATAGTGGGAGGGCATTTAAAGATGCATCTGTTGCGAGTCGGGACAATACGCAGAGTAAGGAATCATCTATACCCAAACAGATCCATCAGGCTGAAAAGACGTCTAATGTGACTGGCTGCTCCACAAAATCGATATCTATTGACCCACAGCCCAGGTTCTATGTGTTTTTCACCATGCTAACATATACTGTACTGGTTGTTAATGGACTATTTTTTAGGTATTGTGTCAACTTACTAGACAATGCCCACCATAGGATGTATGAGTATTATGTGTCAGAACATCCGTCATCCTAGAATTGGGGTGTCATTCTAGAACTGCTTGATGTTTAGTGGCTTGGAATACACTTGTGAAGAACAGTGCTTCCCGACTTCTGGGTTTTGGAACACCGTCTTGTCAGCATTCACGTGAAACAGTTTTTCGTGGGGTTCACCAATGCCCTACTATACAGAGACTACGGGTTAAAATTAATCATTGTCTGGGATATTAAGACTTACCGGTGCTTAAAATAATTTTTTTCCATTTTCCTTCTCTAACTTCAAAGCAGAAATGACTAAATATGATGAATAAAATAGAATACCGTTCTTGGATGATCACGAAACGTAGAGTAGATATAACCATAATATCTATATCTAAGTGCGTTCGTTGTTTGGTTATAAATTTCTTCCATTAGGTATTTTGTATCTGTTGAACATTGTTTACCGTTTCTTGATGTATAGCTGGAAACAATCTTTTAAGTGATCAATCGTGCGCCGCAATTTTATAGTTTATTTAGTTACTACTTGGATATATAGTTGGTAATATATGCCAATTGGATTATTGTCTAAGTTGCATATATTATAGACTAGATTAATCAAACCTGGGCTAGGATTACATCTTGTTTTAGGTTACGTTGAAGAGGAGGCCACCCATATTTATGCTGCTTATAAGATGGGTCGATGACCCCCATCAGACAGAAGGAAGACCCACTTATTTTAAGTGTGTTCAGTGAGAGTACGAATGGAGATCCTCTGAATTTGAATAGGGCAGGTTTACTTGAGGTAATTTTCAGTTCGGAGGTTCCTCAGACGAAGAGCTCTGGGTAGGGGAGTAGTTTTAATGTGAAGGTTCCGGCAGATAACTATGAGAACTTGGATAAACCTACTCCTTTTTGGAGAGAGGATCCTTGGCGTTGCCCATTGCGCCCCCTTTCCTTCTTCAAATATACTTTTCTCTTTTATCATTATTTACCTTCTGTCTTCTTGCTTTTCTTTTTCTATTTCCATCGGAAACTGTCTCAAGCGAGGGTAGTGTGGTTTTTTTCTCTCGGAAACTTAGTTTTTTCGTCCAGAAAAACAGGCTATTCGACCAGAGAACGAACACACACACACACACACACACACACACACACAATCTGGGCGCCTCCGTAGCCAGGTGGGAAGGAGCAGCAGTGCGTAACACACGCTTCTTGATTAGACCGGGGTTCGAGCCCGTCACCACCAAATACGGAGGATGCGGAAAGGTCATTCAGGGAATAACCACCGCATATCCCGGAGCAATATGGCCTTAGTTGCTAATGCTCCTAAAAACCAAATAACAAACAAACACACACAATCTATGGACAATAATACACACGGACAGATGAATTAGTTTTCGGGTGGCGCTAATATGACACTTCAATGTTTCATTTTCTGTCATAAGGGGTTTCTCGGGATAGACGAGCAGTTATTCGGAATATACCTGAAACCAACAGATTGTAAGATTGGTAGAGTTTGGCCCTTGTCTGTTTCAGACAGCCAGCTCATGTCATTTCTACAATTTTTTTGGCTGTTTCATACTGATTTTTTAAAGAGGTTTTGAGCGCTGAGTTAACACATCACAAAATTAAACAGGCTGAGATTGGTAAATTTGGCTTCTGTTTTAGATATCAATCTCTCTTTTCATGTCCGTTTCTGATTTTATAAATAAACTTGTCTTTTTTTTGTGTCTTTCTTTTTTCTATTAGTAGACTTGTCTGGCTTTTTCTATTAGTAGAAAAAGGAAAATAGTAGATGGCCGCTCCACAGACCGATATCTATTTTCTACCTTTTGGCGAAGCCATTTAGAGAGAAAAAAATGGAGGATTTACAAAATAATGGTTTCTTTCAAAGCTACTAGTGATAACCAGAAACAGTGTTCACTGTATGTTTCTGCATCGTGATATCAGACGGATGGTATATTACTAATATTTAGTTTTTCGTTGAAGATAATTTCAGCAAGTTAGGACTGTTCTACTTTTGTTTTGAAACGCTCTAAATATCATTGGGTGATTGAATCAGTCTCCCTGAAATAGTCACCTGAATATTTTTTATAGTTTTACGGATGTGTCAAAATTTAGCTTTTTTCCCCCCATCCCTGGCAGGATGGGATCCGGGTGTGGCCCCTGTTCGGTTACATTCCAGAATGTAGTCACGCTCAAAAGATATAGTGCGGGACACTTGCAAACCACTGCGCGGCCGCGGAGGCATATAAAGAACCCTGGTTATAAACTAGTTGATCAAATATTTTAATTGTTGCTTTTATTGCAAGTTTTTTATTTTTTTTGTTAATACTACCTAAAATACGACATTCAAACGACAAATTATGAAAACAAACGTCTTTCGTAGGAGAGACGTAGTTTTAAAAATTCTCTCATGACTAGGTTTATTCCCAGAAAAGTAATCGCTTCAGGTTGTATTTAATTTTTTATATATTTTTTAAATAATGATATTAGTTGTTAATATCTCTCCTACATCAACAACTAACGTGCTAATGTCGGAAAGAAATATCACTTATCGCGTCATCTGCATGGTTTCACAACCTCATGCTTTCTGGCTGTTTGCTTGCTCAGAAAGGTGATAATTTTATGATATACTAATGAAAAGAATAGGGGAGAATTTCATCATTATGTATATCAAGTACATTTCCTGTTTACGAAATAATTACGTTAATAACAGAGTGTATCATTTTATAATGGAGTATTAAGGATCTTTGATTTGTTACATGGAAGAAAAGGTTTAGTGCTTTGTTTCCGAGATCGATAAAGCTACAGTACATGAAAGATATTTGATATAAGTTAATATTTGTATAAGAATAAGAGAAATTTACCTCAATATGATATGAGTTAGTGTAGAGAAGTAGCTAATAGTACATACACTGAGTGGCTTCTTAATTAGTTACACCCACCTAATGGCGAGTAGGTCCCACTTTAGCCTTCTGGACATCCTGGATTCCTTGTGGCATGGACTCAACGAAGTCTCGAAAACATGCCACGGGGGGGGGGGGGTGGCTCATGTTGACTTAATTGCTTTTCACAGATTTTGCAAATTGGATGACTGAGAATCACTATTCTGAAGACATTCCTTCATATCATCCCACAAGTCAGCTGGATTCTGATCTGGAGAATGGGGAGGCCAGTGCAGTAGGCTGAATTGTTGTCTGATGTTCCTGGAACCAGTTTCGCAGTTTTGGCCTTGCGACATGGGTGCATTATCCTGTTGGGAGAACCCATTAAAGCCTGGTCGGAAACAATTTCCAGGTAACTTGTGTACCGAATGTTCTATCACTGGAAAATACTTGCATTGTTGACGTCAGGCAGGTTGGGTCATGGCTCATGTTGTTTTCTTGCCACATTCCGGTAATTCCACCAGTGTGAAACAGAACGAACTGGGATTCCTCAGACCATGCAATGTTTTTCCAATTATCCTCTATAGAATGTTTGTATTTATTGCACCCACTGCATCGTACCTTCTTATTTTTCGCTGAGAGGTTGAAAGCCGTTTCGGTCATCGAATAAGATACCTTATCCGTGACGAGGTCAGACTAGTTGTGCGTTCTGAAATACCTTTTGAATTACCATTGTTTTACACAGTTGTCATTTGATTGATTATAGCCGAAGGACGTCACCACCAAATACGGAGGATGCGGAAAGGTCAGGGAGTGACCACCGCATATCCCGGAGCAATATGGCCTTAGTTGCTAATGCTCCTAAAATCCAAATAACAAACAAACAGGCCGAAGGATCGCCGTTGGTTTAGATATTAGATACTCACCCGGCGCGTTTGATGCCGAATACCATTCCACTTCGTACAAATTCACTTAAATTTTTCATCTTGCTCATTGTTGCCTGAAATGCACACACACTGCATCCCAAAGTATATGCTCACCGGCTTCATGCCTCATGGCACGAACAAATACTACCGTTAACAACCGAGGGAGCACTCCATTTCATAAAAATGGTAGATATATCTAATTAAGTATACACTCGGTATTTATATCTGATTTCCAGTTGTTCAAGTGTCTGTAATAGAATTATTAATGGCAAATGATGGAAGAAAACAAGCTTATAAAGCATCAGCCAAATAAAAAAAAACAAAAAAAAAAAAAAAAAAAAAAACCCTTTCCACATATCTATTCATCCCTGCGATAATTTTCCTACTTCTTTGAATTTATTTAAACTACTCACTTCCGCAACAACAGTTCGAAATTTGCTTAAAAATTAACCACCCGCTGCCTGAACCATCTTTCCTGAAATTGAATTTATGCCCTGTCGTGTGTGTAATCTGAACAGGAGGAAGAATTCCATCAGCACTGAGTTCGCTCAATCCATTCAAAGCCTTAAACTCCTCAGTCAGATTATCTTGCAGGTGCCTAGGCTCCAGACGCTAAAATTTGTCTTGGCAATCTGTCTGCACTGCTTAGATAACTTCATATTTGATTGTAGTACCACACAATTGGTACGCTAACCTGGGATTATTGCTGCCCATATAAAGTATCCTGCATTCGTGAATGTTAAACTTCAACTGTCATTTCTCAGCCAATCTGCAATCTTGTTGCAATACCTTATTTTAATTTAATGTCTTTAAACCACCCTGCCAACCTTTCTGCTGTCTGAAAACTTACACTGGTGTTCAAAGAAAGTGCATCACCTAGGAATTTCACATTTCTAACCCTTTTTCGAGATGGTATGTTACATTAATGACTAGCATCACAAATAGAAGTATAAACAAAAGATATTTATTAATAGTTAAGGCAAAGCTAAGTAATATTTGACAGGTGCTTTCAAAATATTCCAAAATGAGTATTTGCAACCTTTATACAAAAAATGAAAAAGGCCTGATAAATTTGGTGTAAGGAGCATGTCAAATGGACCCCCGAGCAGCGGAAGTCAGTAGAGTCAGTTTTGGTAAACACGACAATTATGGCTGAAATGTTATCAGAAGCCCTCAATTTGCTTCAGTTTATCATTTTAAATGGAAAACAAAATGAAAGTTCACCAGGTGCAAACTAATATTTAGTTGAACCACCTCTGGCCCTGATGACAGCAACACACCGTCGAGGCACTGACAAGGTCAATTTCTGAAGATAACCAACAGATAGTTCGTGGTTGAAAACACTAATTATGGCTTCCTGAAGTTCACGAAGGGTCTTTGGTTTCTTTCTGGCAACTGCAGATTCCACACGATGCCAACAGTTCTGTATAGGATTCAGGTCCGGGCTGTTTCCTGACCAGCTAAGAGTTCTAAAGGATCGTCCTTCCAACAATTTTTTTCACCTGTAACAAACGTAAACACATTACAGTCGAACCTCTAATACAGAAATGAAGCTAAAGCAACTATACAGGGTGTCTCAAAAATATTGGTACAAACGTTTAGGGGAGGTAGGTAACATCTAAAGGAATATGAATCGCCTAGGAACCCATAACCGGAAACGTCACCGTAAGTCGGTACACGGCGCTGTTCATCAGTTCGCGAGAGGGAAAATTTCTGCTTTACTCATTCAAGCAGTAGTCGCCGCACGAGGAGCATGCATCGATATACGAACTGTGAGCTGGCAGACATGCACATAGTGTATGGATTAACAGAGGGCAATGGACGAGCCGCTCAACGAATTTACGGAGAACGCTTTCCAGACAGACATGTACCGGACCACCGTTTGTTTGCGCGTGTGCATAAAAATTTGTGCAATTATGGGTCATTTAGAGGTAACAGGAATAGTGCGGGCAGACCACGTTCGACGCGAATCCCGCCATGGAAGAAAGTGTGTTGAATGCCGTCCAGAATAATCCTACTACCAGCACACGTGCCGTTGCCTCTGCCTTAGGAGTGTCTCGTTGCAGTGTACAGCGTGCCTGGCACGACGGTTCCTTACACCCCCTTCATCTCCAAAGGGTTCAGTTACTGCTCTCCCCAAGATCATCCTGCACGTGTGGCTTCTGCGCAGTGGTTTCCTCCAAGAAAGTGTTCAAGACTTGAATTTTCCAGCCGATGTTTTGGTCACGGATGAGGCTTATTCCACTTGGGAAGGCTTATTCAATCAGCACAGTGCTCACGACAACCCACACAGTGTGCGCCTCCGTGCAGCACAACATCGCTTTGCAATAAATGTGTGGGTAGGTATGGTCGGTGACTGCTTAGTCGGCCCATACTTGTTACCATCCAGCATGAACTCCGCTAAATATCGGATCTTTCTTGAACAAGTTCTACCAGGGTTACTTGACGATGTTCCAGCAAATTTGAGACGGAACATTTGGTTTCAACATGACGGGGTGCCTGCCCATTATGGAAGATGTGTTCGTGACCATTTGAACAGGCATTTTGGGCGTCGATGGATTGGCCGTGGTGGACCCGTTGCCTGGCCCCCACGCTCACCTGATTTATCGAGCCTTGATTTCTTTCTGTGGGTCCCTCAAATCTATCGTGTATGAATCGCCTGTGGAGACGGAAATGGATCTCGTGGCGAGACTAGTCTGCGCTGCTGCAACTGTCAAAGAAACTCCAGGTGTGTTCGACCGTGTCCGCCAATCCATGCTGCGTCGGTGTCACGCATGCATCGCGTCTCATGGTGGAATCTTCGATGATCTGTCGTAACATCATGAAATGCACCCATCTGCTACTCCATTGTTAATATTATGTCAAATAAACGTTTGCCACTAATTACTGTCTTGTGTCATTTCTGCTTCTTGTGCCTCTGCTACTACTTTCCCGTGACGTTTCCGGTTATGGGTTCCTATGCGATTCACATTCTTTTATATGTTACCTACCTCCCCTAAACGTTTGTACTAATATTTTTGAGATGCCCTGTAGAAATGCCTACTTTCACTTTTCATCCGATGACAACGAGCAGAGTCGTCCTGAAAGATTCTGTTACTTGCCAGGTTAAAATGTTCTCTAATGGTTGGCAGCAATTTGCCTTCCAATATAGAGATAATTTACGGAACCCTTTTATGAACTGTAGGTGATCTACTCCGCGATGCGAAATGCATCCCCATATCATTTGGCTGGTAGCGAATTTCACTGTAGACACCATACAGTCTAGATGGTGTTCTTCACCACGTCTATGGCGAATTGTTTGTCTCTCGTCAGAGCCATGCAGGTTGAATTTCTTCTCATCCGCGAAAATAACTGACTTCCGCTACTCGGGGGTCCATTTGACATGCTCCTTACACTAAATTTATCGGGCCTTTTTCATTTTTTGTGTGAGGAAGGGCTTCTTCTTAGGACGACGGGCTACAAGTCCATTTTTGAAAGGTGTCTTCTGACTGTTTCTGCACTTGCTACCACTCCTGTTTGTCCTTCCCATTCTCTTTTCAGCTCAGATGAAGAATCTTTACGGTTAAAGCATAAGCGCTTTAAAACGCGGTTCTGTTTTATCGTAGAGACTCGTTTGCACCCAGTTCCTTTTTCCTATCAACAGAACCAGTATTCTTGAGTTTGGACAAAAATCTATTCACTGTCGACTGATTACAAGACACTCTATAAGAAATATGACGGGAAGAACATCCTTCCTCACGTAAAGCAACAATAGCACTCTTTCTTCGTGGCGTCAACTGCACGTAACTCGCCATCCTAACACAAGCAAGGAATGACTGCACCTCTTGTAGAGTGTGCATATATGGCTGAAAGTACAGCTGACGCAATATTACGTTATCAGCTACGCGTATCAATCTTATCTGATGCAATCTGTTAGAAATATTGCCGTATACTTACGTTATTCGGACGACAATTTCAATTTTAAGGGATGATGCACTTTCTTTGAACATCAGTGTAGGCATATTAAGCCTAATATACCTTTCAGCATGTTCAAAGATGCATCTTTCCCATTCTGTCCTATGCTTCCGAAATCTGGTCTGGTGCTCCTCAAGTAACCGTCAAGAAATTCCTTGCCCTAGAATATTGGGTTCTTAGATGCTCAATAGTAGGCTTCGTTTTCCCCATACAATATCCAGGCAACAGCTTTATAAAAACCTAAAAATAAAGCCTCTGCAACAGATGATGAACGAGTCTGGAGTCATGCTTCTTGCAAAGTTATGCTTCTTGCAAAGTTAATCACCTCTGCATGCGATTCACCAAACTCACCCAATATAATAGCTGCTTGCCCCCAACAGGGAAAATGCAAGAAACCAGCGATTCAAATCCAACCTCTCCAGGCTCAAACAAATGGACAGAATGTTCCCCAATGCATCCCTTCACCTCATAAATCATGACAACATTGATTGCAACAGGTTAATCAACTCTGAAGCCTACAGGAGTCAGATCTCCGATGAAATGACGAAAAACAATCCAACCCAGTAATTGCAACTGAAAGCCAAATGTCCTGTTTTGCAATTTTTTTTTTTTTTTTTTAAATTCATAACTAAAATTCCTAGCCATTCTTAATATCTATATAAAATTTGCTATGTACATATACTCGATTATTTTATGTCATTTCCTTTGTATTCTTACCTGCCCCTAGCCATGTGCTGTGATGGGCTTGCTGTATTTGCAATAAATCAATATTTATTTATTTAACAATATTATTAATAAATACAGAGAGTAACAATGTCCTCTGTACCGAACCCTGGGGGGCTCCACTAATGACATTAGTCCATGAAGAGCAGTTTAAAAACAACTCTATCTTCTCCCACTCAGCCAACCCTTTGTCGATAGCAGTAACTTGCCCTTAATGTTACCTGCTCCAATTTATACAGCAGTCTTTTATGTGCAACAGTATCAAAAGCTTTTCTGAAATCGAAGTATATGATATCAAAATTATTTTTTGGTGCCTTTTTACTGCAGCATAATATCCAAATAGACTGGCCAGACAAGATCTCTCCCTTAACAAATCCATGTTATGACTACAGTATAATTGCATTCTCGTTTGGATGATTCTGCATTACTTAATTAACCAGTGATTTCATTATTTTCCTAGAACAGAAGTTAAACTTACCGGTCTCTAATTAATCATGTTACCTTTTGATTCCCTTTGTGAATTGGGGGCACATCCGCACATATCCAGTTCATAGGGAACTCTCCTTAATCCAAATATGCTCTCATAATTGTGGTTAAGGATTTGCTTATTTCCTTTGCTACTGCCTTAATATAATTGGATGGATGCCATCCATCCCAGGCACCTTATTTTATGTTTGGCTTGAACAATTTCTTTTCCACTTTCTCTCAGTTATGACAAAATAACTTAGCTCACTGTTAGACTTTGATAAATTTTTGACATTTCTCTCCATAAAGAAATCTTCATAAATAGCTATTCAGTTTGTCAGCGACCTCAGCAGTATCATCAACAGTTAAAACATCGATATCAAGTGGACGAATGTGATTCATTCTCTTCCGTCTCCGTTAATATAAGTAAAGAAGTCTTCTTTTCACTTTCCAGAGACCTCTCGTAATCTGCCTTAGTTTGCCTAACCTCCTCTGTATCTTGATTACAGACTTCTTTATATCTATCATACGCTTCTGTATCAGTTGATAATTTGTATGCATCCCATGCATTTTTCTTCTCTGGCACAAGTTTCGTCACTTCATCTGACGTCTCTTTTGGTCTAAGCATCGAACAGTATTTTTTAGTTCGTATGAAAAGCATAGTAGCTTCTATGATTACTTCCGCGAATGCTTCCCATTTAGAATTTGCTGTTGGCAATATCATCAGTTGGTCCCACTGTACTGAATTTAAAAACTGACTGAGACAACTGTAGTCACCCTTACGAAAGCAAAATCCCTTCCCTTTACTATTGACAGTGGTTATGTTTTTTAAGTAAATCATCCTATATGAGTATACTGTGATCACTGCCTCCTAGTGGATCTTCTACTTGCAGATTCTTAATGCATGAAGAATCGCTGCTGATAATCAGATCAAGATTATTGCTTCCTCTTGTTGCCCCTCAACATGTTGCTGTAGAAACAGTCATCCAATAAATCTACAAACTCTTGTTAGTGTGTGAGTGACCAAACTACAAGTTTCACTTAATATCTGGAAAGTTAAAATCCTCCATTAAAGACATTTTGATTTACTGGCTGACTATACTTCACTGTATTGTTATTTATTGCACTCATCACAGTCGTTAGGCCTATAACACACTCCTATTCCCATTTTCGTTTTCTCAATACTTATGTCATATCAAACTGATTCTACAGTGCATTCACTACTGGATGGGCAGCCTTAGATTTCGTGCTTCTTAACTCAGAGCATAACCCATCTCCCTCTTGTCCATCTTATCCATATAGTCAAATTCTTAATCCCTTTATCTGATAGTGGCACCATATCGCCATATCTGATAGTGGCACCATATCTGATATCGCCACTAAGTCTTAATATGGTTTCTTTGCTAGTACTTACTTCAAATCATCAAATTTACTTACTGTTCTCCTTAGCACTAGTGTACGTACAAGTATACATGCACCTGTTCATACTCTTAGCTACCCTAACATAGCCGATATATTTACTTGTTCCCTGATGACCCACATCAGGGCTCGAAATCCTCGACACCTTTTCCAGGCTGCCGCATGTTACAATAGAAGCAGTGCAAGAATCACTTTCACTTCTGCCTACGGTTCTAGTCAATCTGTTATTCCGTGTATCTCTCTAATAAATCCCAGAACGCCGGAATTGTGATCATATTATTTATTCACACGCACGAATAGAAATTCTAAGGGTTTGTTTTTGATTTATTGTGGTGTGCTAAACTTATTCTTGAAATTCATATTAGTGTTGTGGCTTAACCACTTTACTCTCTTTTGGAAAAGCCTGGATTCGATTCTCGTCATAGACCATAGGAATTTCTGGCTTACTGTTCACTGGTTTTTGAGTTAAGCAATTTCAGGCTTAGGTTTGTGATTCCATCCCCCATGAGTTATTCCAGCTTTCTGCCCCTTCACTCTTGCAAACGGCATATCGTCTTGAACACACGAGGCTATTGACCTGTATACAGAGATGCGGAAGGCCCTGAGAAAGCACCACTTGCTTTTTCTATATTCAGTGCTGACCGTACTGTTATAGGCTTTTACTTGTAAAAATATTCTGATGTCCCTTTTTATAAATGCAGTTATCTTAAATGAAAGTAAATTAGTAAGAATAAGAATACGTACAACAAAACTAGATTTATTGTTATCGTGGGAATGATAACAATATATAGCAGCAATAAGTAACAGCAAAATTGGAGGGAGAACATAATCAGCTAAGACTTTTTAAGTTGTGTTTCCTTAGAAAATAATACACAAATTTCAGCATAAATTGACGTAAGATAGCACATGATCAAAAGCATAAAACTTATACGTCAGACTGAGAAATACCTGCAAGATTTTGGCACAGTGAAAATTAAAAGACAATTCACGTAAATTAGAATTTTTGTATACATTTAAAAATTATTCAGTTAACATATCAGTCTTCTTGCAGAATTGCAGATGTGAGAACAGGAAAAGTGATCGATGGACTTGGGTCACTTTACAAGGTCATTTACAGTTCAAAACCTTGATAACATATGCTTACAACAATAAAAATTTATGAATATTTAAATAAACTACAATTCGAATTATAAACAGTTTTTCCAACTGTACATTAAACCATTACATTATTTACATAAACGTTTTGGGAACGAATTTCTCTACCTACAGAAAATTTCAGTAGGTATTAACAGTCAGAAAATGATAGTTAATAATCAGGGTTTCTATTCGATGTATGTAATTGTAGACTTACAGTAAATTTATAACATTCTTGGTTGTTTTTCAGGTAGCATTGTTACGAACTCCATCAGTAGAAACTAATAAATGGTTATACTACTAAATCTTTGTTTTGATATACTGGGAGGTGGTTACAGTTTTGTGTATCTCTGTATTTAATGCTTTTTTCGGTGGAGGAGTTTTCTTATTCTTCAAGTCTGCTTTATTTCTCAAATTATAAGTAAATTTTTCCTCCTCTGTTTTATTGAAGAGTAGGCAAGTCTTGTGTTTTTGAGACCATTAAAAATAAAGAAATATTTAGATTTTAGATTTGTGGAACAATCTGTGCTGTGACTGGATTGTCAGGGAAAGAGAAATATATAGGGCAGCCTGCTATAACGCGCCACATTACAACGTGCGTTTCAAGTTACGAGATTATTTATTTACACCTCGTCTACCATTGCGCGCTCGAAACCCACGTGCTACTATGGCCATGTTACTCTTTATCACTAGCGTCATTTCAGTTTATGATTGTCCTTGAGTGTGTGTAGCATATTTTGATCCCTTAAATATTTCGTGTATAAAAATTTTATATAGTTCTTATATTAGTAAAATAATATTATTATCAACGTAGAACATATTGAGTAGAACAGCTCTGATTCATACTATCTAAACAGTTCTTATATATACATATTCTTACTACCCGTAAATGTGAACAGTGAGGGATAGGTTCCATGGTTGAAATAAAAATGGAAGTTTAAAAGTGGTTTCCGTCATGGATTCATTATCTAAAGATGCTGTCCGTTAAAAAAAATTTTGGAGAATGATGTGATGAGCGGTTACAGTTTTATTTTAGAAGAGAGAGAGAGCGAGAGAGAGAGAGAGCGCGAGCAAGATATGCAACCGACATTACTTTAAAATATATACTCTTTAGAAAATACAAGGAGGTCCCACATCTTCCAACGATTGAAAAATTAGTCACCAAAAATGAAACAATATTGTTGGTGTATATTTTATATTAATAAATTTTTATTTTTATTTAATAACCTTTCAGTTTTAAATGTCATTTATCAGTAATAACGTAATATGTACTGTGTACGT
Source organism: Mastigoproctus giganteus (assembly GCF_048544385.1). Taxonomy (NCBI): domain Eukaryota; kingdom Metazoa; phylum Arthropoda; class Arachnida; order Uropygi; family Thelyphonidae; genus Mastigoproctus; species Mastigoproctus giganteus. The sequence continues at coordinate 32,587,270 of NC_143576.1, forward strand.
AATACTGTATATATTGTATTGATAAAAGTAAGCTTGAAAATGGGGTAAATAATGACAGTTTCATGTAAAAGTCAGGGTTATGGAACTTAACCCTGACTTTTACAGAAAATCTGCATGCTCTAGCGCGAATTATTACTGCGTTTTAAAACGTATCTTGCTCGTTATAGCAGTATTAGCTGTATTGTGCAAAAAGAATGGGTGGAATAGGGTATGTCTACCTAAAGCCGGCCCCTTTCAGAGTCGGCCATGCGATGGGCAATGGCATACCACCACATTATCTGATGCCACACCATAATAAAACCAACTCCAAAAACTGCTGTTAAAGGAAGACCTGCAACTAGGTGGAAGGATGGGATCAGTGAACTTTTGGGCGTGATATTTTGCGATGCCGCTCGTATAGCACATGATCAATGTAGTTGGAGGAATTTGTTGGTGGCCGCAACAGCTCCTCGGGGAACTGTGTGACTGGAAGAAGAATGTCTACCATGGACTAATGTTAAGGACGTAGAACAGTTTCTGTTAAAGGCACAAAGGGTGATACTGTTGTACATGTTAGTACTAATGATATTAAGAATTGGCAATTAAGAATTGAAGATTTTCTTAACAGGTATAGGACAATGTTGAGAAAAGCTGTGAGATGAGATAGATTAAATTTGAAATTGTATGCAATTTTTCCGAGCCACGATAGCATGGAATACAAGGCAGAGGCCCTTGCCAATCATTTCGGTCCTGGAGAGATTATGCAGAGTTCATGGAATAGAACTTTCGTAGCATAAGCTGTGCTTGTTAACAGGCGAGACTGTTTTTATAGGGATGAGAGACGCTTAAACGTCTCTCATCCCTATAAAACTGGTAGTAGAATTAGGTGGGTCGGAAAGCTAGTTTGAGGGGGATACGCCGACTAATGGTTTAACGGCAGCCTCCAGCAGAGGTGACATTGATCCTTCCTCTGCTTCTGCTGTTTCTATTCATGCAACAGTCTGAAAAGGCTGTTGCATTGAATAGAAATAGCAGAAATTTTATTCACAAAGGTCGATCAAAGCACGAAGTGAGTAATTAGTTATAAACTTGATTTCTGTTGTGAAAATAATGGGTCAGTGGTTAAATAAATAGAGGAATCATCTTGACATTGATGCAGTTATATGGCAATTACAGCGGGGATTTTTATGGGGGAGTACATGACCTTCTAAGGGATTCTCATGGGACAAGAAACTATCTGCGCTGTGTTGGGTTACTAAGAACGAACACATGTGCACGTATACTAATGTAGGAGGCGCCTCCGTAGCCGGGTGGGCAGGAGCAGCAGTGCGGAGCACACGCTTCTTGATTAGACCACCAAATACAGAGGATGCAGAAAGGTCAGGGAATGACCACCGCATATCCCCGGAGCAATATGGCCTTAGTTGCTAATGCTCCTAAAAACTAAATAACAAACAAACTAATGCAGGAGTGTAGTAAATAAATTTGATAACTGAAATATTAGAGGAATTGTAGGGATATCAGAAATATGGTGCTACGCAGACTTATGAATGCAGAATTTGAATATGATGCGGTTTCAGTTTATGTAGTGTTTGAATATGGTGAGTATTCAATTTATGTGGAGTGTTTGAATATAGTGAGTATTCAGTTTATATGGAGTGTTGGAATGTAGTGAGTATTCCATGTATATAGAAAGGACAGACAGGACAAGGGGGAGAGGATCATTTTTTTACTTAAGAAGCACATAGAATCTAAGGTACTGCGGCCAGTGCAACTTTGAGTCAGTTTGGAGTGACGTAAGCTGTGGGGAAACAAAAAAGTGAATGTTGCATATTATAATAGAGGATTCTACTTTTATAGATATTGACTGGAACTTGTGGATTGGTCACTCACACAGTAGTAGAATTTTCTAGAATTATTGGAGAAATTTTATTCACAAAGGTCGATCAAAGCACGAAGTGAGTAATTAGTTATAAACTTGATTTCTGTTGTGAAAATAATGGGTCAGTGGTTAAATAAATAGATGAATCATCTTGACATTGATGCAGTTTTCTACACCAGCACATTAGAGAGGTGAAAAGAGAAAGCAATACAATACTCTTGATCTGATTATCAGCAGTGATAATATCCAGAAAAAGGAACCACTAAGCGGCAGTGATCATAGTTAATTTATATATAACTGACTTAAATATACAGGGTGTCTCAAAAATATTGGTACAAACGTTTAGGGGAGGTAGGTAACATCTAAAGGAATGTGAATCGCATAGGAACCCATAACAGGAAACGTCACGGGAAAGTAATAGCAGAGGCACAAGAAGCAGAAATGACACACGACAGTAATTAGTGGCAAACATTTATTTGACATAATATTAACAATGGAGTACGAGATGGATGCATTTCATGATGTTACAACAGATGCTCGAAGGTTCCACCATGAGACGCGATGCATGCGTGACACCGACGCAGCATGGATTGGCGAACACGGTCGAACACACCTGGAGTTTGTTTGACAGTAGCAGCGCAGACGAGTCTCGCCACAAGATCCATTTCCGTCTCCACAGGCGATTCATACACGATAGATTTGAGGGCCCCCACAGAAATAAATCAAGGCTCGATAAATCAGGTGAGCGTGAGGGCCAGGCAATGGGTCCACCACGGCCAATCCATCGACGCCCAAAACGCCTGTTCAAATGGTCACGAACACACTTTCCATAATGGGCAGGTACCCCGTCATGTTAAAACCAAATGTTGCGTCTCACATTTGCTGGAACATCGTCAAGTAACCCTGGTAGAACTCGTTCAAAAAATATCCGATATTTAGCGGAGTTCGTGCGGGATGGTAACAGATATGGGCCGACTAAGCAGTCACCGACCATACCTGCCCACACATTTATTGCGAAGCGTTGTTGTGCCGCATTGGGGCGCACACCGTGTGGTCCCTCTGCTAATCCATACTCTAGGTGCATGTCTGCCAGCTCACAGTTCGTATATCGATGCATGCGCTTCGTGCGGCGACTACTGCTTGAATGAGTAAACCAGAAATTTTCCCTCTCGCGAACTGATGAACAGCGCGTACCGACTTACGGTGACGTTTCCGGTTATGGGTTCCTATGCGATTCACATTCCTTAGATGTTACCTACCTCCCCTAAACGTTTGTACCAATATTTTTGACACCCTGTATAGCTACTGTTAAGGGTAAAGGGAAGGGATTTTGTGTATTCGTATAGGTGACTACAGTGTGCTTTGTCAGTTTTTAATTCCTTTTCAGTGGGACCAGCTGATGATGCTACTAACTTCAAATTATAAATAAGCAGTGTTCAGAGATGTAACTGAAGATGCTACTTTATTGAGATATTGTTGGAGGATTTTTTTTTTTTTTATTTAATTCAGATAAAGTAAAAGTTACATTCACCCCTAGATAACTATCAAATGCTAGGAAGGTAAACAAAACCATAACATAGCAATACAAAATATATATTGGTAATATACAAAGATAAAGATACAAGGCGAAGAAAAATTATGTTCCAAAGAAATGCTCAATATACAGTCAGCGTCTGTCCAAGTAGAGTTCGGGATGCCGGCAGGATGCTGTAGGCTGACTGGAACAGGAGGAGCACATATGATCCTCAATTACAGAAGCCGCGTAGGACGATGATGAAATGAAGGTCTAATATTGCAAAGTAGCGTAGGTATCAGCAAAAACCTTTGTTCTGTAGGCCTAGTCAACACAAATTGCCTTAGGGTTGATGTTTAAGTCGTTGAGAAGTCCAGTCTTGTTTGCTGGGAACATATGACTGAGCGAGTTGATTTGATTGAGGGCAGGTCGGATCACAGATGTTTGCCGATTACTTATTCTTCTGTTATTCTTTGGCAGGATGATGAAAATGAGATTAGAGAGGGCAATTATGTTGTGATGTTTTGCTTCCAAGGGATCATTCCATGCAGCGAATGTAGTATACCTGTATGGATATAAAGGGTCCTGAAGTCCTATTGAGGGATCGAAGAAGCCAATACTCAATCCCCAAGAATTGCTGCAGGTAGGTTGGAGGGGCAAAGGACAAGATTTCCGATGCGTAGAGAGCCACTGATACTACACAAGATCGGATATACTTAGTTGTCAGCTTGCTATTGCAGTAACGCACAGGTTCCTGTCGAGCTGACCAAAGGGCTGAGATTTTTATTTATTTTATTTATTTTTTTTAATTTTTTATTTTTTTATGAAAACTCCAAACACGAGAGGTATTAGAACCTATAGTACTTAGCACCATGCTTCGGTTGGAGGTTGAGAAAACGAAAGAAGATATTTGTTGACTTGAACTTCTGTAGACTGTAATTTTTAGGAAATACGTATGAAGGAAGGTTGTTCCAGAAAACGGCAGTTGAATGAATAAACGAGGAAGATGGAAAGTAGGTTCTGTGAGTTTGAAGTGGGACAGTAAATGATTGTTGGCTGGTGGCTGCACGTGTTCGGATTGTTTTGAAAGAGAGAGCGAGAATTATAGAAGCCAATTCAGAAGAACAGTGCCCATGGAAGTATCTGTAGAAAAGGCATGCAGCAGAAACAGTACGTCTATGAGACAGCGAGTGGAGACACTGTTACAGATGAGTCATTAATTAACCTAACTGCCCTCTTCTGAATGGAATCTAGAAGCCTGAGAGAGGTTTGGGGGCACCGCCCAGATGTGGGAACAATATTTAATGGTAGGGCGGATTTGCGACTTGTACAGAGTGAACAGCTGTTTGGAAAAAACGTAAGTCTAGAGCGAAAGAGAAAACCAAGTTTTTGAGATGCAGAGGAAGCAATATTTGTAATGTGCTTGTGCCAAGAGAGATTAGAAGTCAGGGTAATCCCCAAAAGAGATATATCATCTTGCCTAGAAATCGGAGTGTTACCAAAGATAAGCATAGGAGCAGAAGAATCCTTCTTGCGAGATATAAGACAAGACTGGGTTTTAGAAGGATTGAAATCAACTAAGTTGTTTTTGCCGCACTGGAGAATAACCTGGAGATAGGGATTTAACGAATTGGTAGCGGATATTCGAGAAGTTGAAGAAATTGGCAAAACTGTGGATAGGATTTCCAGTCAATGAAAGGTCATTATTATACAAGAGGAAAAGTGGGGGAAAGAACTGAACCTTGGGGGACACCAGCATTAGTGGAGAAGTTAGAAGACAGAGAGCCATCTACCATCACCCTCAGTGAGCGATCAGAGAGAAAACTGATAACCAATTTAAATAAACAGTTGGCAAACCATAAGATGACAGCTTGTTTAGAAGACCTTTATGCAAAACACGATCGAAAGCCTTTGAGATGTCAAAAGCAACTGCTCATGTTTCACCCAACTTTTCCATTGAATTTGTCCATAAATGTGTAATGTAAGCCAAAATATCACCAGTGGATTGACACAAACAGAATCATACCGACAATCATTGAACAGACGGAAGGATTCTAGGTAATTTAAGAGTTGGCGGTTAATTAATTTCTCCATTACTTTAGAAAGAGTAGAAGTAATTGCAGTGGGACGATAATTGGATGGGAGGGATTTGTCACCCTTTTTTAGGAACTGGCTGGATATGAGCAAATTTCCAAGCAGAACGAAACACACCTTTGTAATAAGAAAGTGAAAAAAGGCTGCAAAGAACAGCAGTAAGTTCAAGAGCACAGGTTTGGAGAACAAGTGGAGAAATACAACCAGGACCTGGAGCTTTTTTTTTAGCATCAAGATTTATCAAAATCCTTCTGACATCCTTTTGACGGATGTCAGAAGGATTTTGAAATCCCCATTCAATGCCTCCTTCTGACGGATGTCAGAAGGAGACATTGAATGGGGAATGTTGGGAATGGTGGGAGATGTTTTACCAAGATCATTAATACATGAGTTCGAAGAAAAATGGGATGCTAGCAGGTCAGCTTTATCCTTGGCTGAAGTGACAACAGAACCATCTGGTTTTGACAGGTGGGAGCAGAGATGGGCAAAAGTTGCGGCCAATAGCTTTTGCAAGAGAACAGAATGCTCGGCTAACAATAGGGGAGAAATCAAGTTTTCTACTCTTAGCCTGTTCAAAATCTAGTTTAGACAGATTAATAACTGCTTTACAATTGTTGCGAGCTTTGATGTAGGCTGAAAATGAAACTGAAGAATTTGAAACAAGCCAATTACGATATGCAACATTCTTCTCTTGAATAGCCTTAGCATATTTATTGGAAAACAAAGGTTTAGATAAAGGACTAGATTTTAAAGTGGAGTGTGGAATAAAGGATTTCATTCCTACAAGAATAATTTCACTGACACCATCTGAGCAAACGTTGATATCAGAAGTTTTGATACAGTAATCCGAACATGGAAAAGAAGCAAGAAATTTCGCAGCTCATCCCATTTTGCATTCTTGTATGCCAAACAATACGAGGTTGGGAATAGACATGAAATAAAGGCTCCATTGGAGAAGAGACAATCACTAAATTGTGATCTGAGGTGCCTAAAGAACCACTCGCTTCGACCGTGTACTGAGAAGGGTTGTGTGTGAGAAAAAGGTCAAGCGCGTTGGCTGTATGGTTGGGATTGGCCGGTATTCTGTTAGGTAAATGAACGATCTGTGCGAGGTCATTAGTAATTGCAAATGCCTCAGCATCTCGACCAGCTGGATCGGTGTGACTAGAAAACGGAAGCCAGCTGGAGTTGTGAACATTAAAATCACCGAGGAAAATTACCTCACTGTTAGAAAAGTTGTACTGGAGAAAGTCAAGTTGCAAAGAGAGGAAGTCAAAGAGCTCTAAGTGATTAGTGGAGTTGGGAAAACGGTAGAGACAATAGATGAATTTGACAGAATGAGGTAGAGAGGTTTTAAACCAGAGAAGATCGAAAGGAGGAGATTCCAAATTACCAAGTTTTTGACAATGAATATCGGAACGGACATATGCACAAGTACTAACTTTGATGCGAAAGGAATCATACAGCGAATAGTTTGGGCAACTGAGATGAGCAGTAGCTGAATCAACCGATAATTCTGTCAGAAAAAGTACATGAGGTTTGGCAGACCAAGTGGAAATGGACATCGTTGAGATTAGAACTGAGACCACGTATATTTGTGAATTCAACTAGAAAGTGTTTGGGAGGTTTAGATCTTTTCGCAGATAAGCTTACTCTATTAGTTTGACAGTTCATGGTGTATTCAATAGTAATAAAAAGTGGGGTGGGGGACATACTGTATGAAATAAAGAAATTTTTGGATATGGCGTAGATATAGTAAGAATATACCCAGATCCTTGACATAACGTGGCCTCGACAATGCCCCCCGCACGCACTACTCGGACTCCCTTCAGTTATCTGGCAGATTAGAGGTAGCAAGATTATACACTAGCTGATCCAGAAGCATCCTAGATAGTTACCAATAGGTTCAGTCCGGTGTACTAACTAGCGTCCGGCCTGCGAACACCGTTTTACAGCTGTACCCTCGAAATGTAAGGAAGATTGGATCTCGCCATGATGTCCGTCATATCCTTAAAAGTCATCGGTCATACTGCATGATGGAAGAGACTGGGAAGGGTTGACCAGAACGTAGCTCTGGAGACTAATCATAATAATAATAATAAGATTCTTTATTAACATAAATTTTATACACTAGTGATTCCTTACACAGAAAGCCAGAGGAATCTTACAATTAGTTGTTTATACAAGTGATTTTGATTTATAAAAAAATAAATAAATAAATAAATAATAATAATAATTAATTTAAAAAAAAATAATAATAACTCAATAATAATTAACAGATCAAAGCAAAGATAATAGTCAAAATGTAAAAATGAATGAAGTAGTAATTACAGCGAAAAAGGACTACAAGTTGAGCAGAACATGAAATTACATCGGCTAGCTAAGATCGGCACTTACATAAATGTCCTTTACAAACAGCAAGATGGGACAAGATGCCATCGCGATATGCCTTGTCTACAGACCACAGGTCGATGTCGATGTTGAGCGAGTTGAGAGTGTCCAGAGTCACATTTGGGAAGTGTCTTTTGAAATTCTGTAACCGCTGGAGCATTGAGCATAAGGAGGGGGTACTACGGAGATGTCTGCCTGGCAAACGCCAACCAACCGTGTTCCAAATGTTGATGTGATCATGCTTAGCTGAGCACAGATGAAGGAATGACTTTATTTTTAGCACATGGGCTCTGTGGACTATGGGCGTATATTGCAGGTTGCAGCAGAGAGTAGATTTAGATGTGTAGATCTGGTGCGACCACAAGTTGGCCCACTTCAGCACCCAGAATTCGAGGCCCCATAGTTTCCTGAGGCTGGTGGGTGGTGCCGCCGACCAAACTTCCACGGCATAGGAGAGTATACTACAGAAGTAAGTTGCGAGGTACTTCTTGATTATTTTCTTATTGTGCGTTTTGCACAAATCAATTTTCATTCCCAAGAACGCTCTCAGGGCTTTGGCATACTGAGCTTGGATTTGTTTTTTATAGGTGAGGTTGGCATCAAGGATTACTCCTAGGAAATTGATACTATCTGTGGGAGTCAGGACATTTCCTGCCTATACCGGAAGTAGAGAAGATGCTGTGTCAGTAGAAGTCCTCCGACTTGGCGTAAAGATGAGATAGTTTGACTTCTCTGGATTGACTGACAGGCCAAAAAATTTAGCATACTTATAGAATGTATTTAGGTAGCTGTTTACAGATTCAGAGGCGGTTTGTCTTTCTTGTGAAGGACCAACATGGCGTTTGCATGGCAAATAGCAAACAATATCATCAGCATAAGATAGGAACGCTGGAATTTGATCCATTAGTGGAACGAATGTTGCTGCAAATAACAAGGCTGAGAGACAACTACCTTGTGGGATCCCTACTTCGACGCTTTTAGTGACTTCAATGCCATCGCCTTTGAAGTGAAGCATTCTCCTGGATAGCAAATTATTGAGGATCTCGAGCATATTTCCGGATATCCCGTAGAATCTCTCAAGTAAGGCAAGAAGGGGTGTTATTTGGACTGAGTCGAAAACAGATTTCATGTCGAGAAAAATGGTGTGAAGATCTTCGTTGTCATTCCAGGCCTGAAGTATTTTCTGTGATAATGACTGTAGGCAGGTTACCGTAGATCTATTAGGCATGGCATAATGGGTGTGTTCTGGCCTATGCGCAAAGATTGCAATTGCTACATCATTATAGATGCACTTCTCGAGGCATTTCAGGAAAGGAGAGGCAATTGTTATTGGTCTGAAGTCAGCCGGTCTTTTCGCATGAGGCTTTTTCGGAACTGCCACGACTCTGTATGATAACCAGCTTGAAGGCACCTGTGCAAATTTGAGTACTTTGTTGTAGGGTTGAGTGAGCTCTTTGCTGATGAAATGAGAAGCAATTTTTAGACTAAACAGAGGTATTGCGTCAATTCCTATGGTGGACTTGTCAGGTAGTGAATTTATTATTTTTATTAGTTGTTCTTCGGAAATTTCTGTATTACTAGAAGGTGAAGAAATGTTAAACGCTTCGTTCCAAGGATATGCTTCGGACACACGATGATCTCGCTTAAAACGCAGCACATGCTCACACCATTCCTGGACATCTAAAGACAGAGGGGTCAAGTATGACTTGTGGACCACACACGTTTTCCCCTGGATAGACGGCGGTTCATGAAATTGTCAATAGAAAATTGTTTCCTCTTCTGGAAAAACATCCTTGCTTTGGAAAATCTGGCGTATGACTCTTGTGAAGGCGACTTCTTGTAAGAGGCATGGGCTGCCTGTTTTTCCCTAAAGGCCTTGGTCAGGAGGTCATTCCACCATGGCTTTGAGTGGGGACTAAGGATGCAAGTTTTGGACATTGCGGACCTTGCAATGAATTCCATCCATCTCGAAAGCCAGTAGGCAGCCTCATTTATGTTAAGCTCAGCCAGTATGTTCCATGGGTAAAGTTGGAAAAGGGTAGTAACTTTTCCAATGTTGATGTATTTTGGATTGTATACTCTCCTGACAGTGCCCGTAGTTTGTACTTGTGTGCGTTCATCCTTAGGTGCCTGCAGAGATATCATCGCAGCAATCGGAACATGATCGGACGGGAGGAAGTTCTCAGTTATGGTCAGGGTTTCCTCTACTAAACAGTTTGAGAAGATGCGCTGCAGGGTGGCATTGCCGTGTGAGGGAGGAACATGAATAAGACCAATGCCCATTTCCGACATGTTCAATGACAGAGTATCTAGGAGCTTCTTTGTGGCTGGCAGTGGAAGGTTAAAGTCTCCGAGGATGATGAGCTTTTGCCGATGATTGATTGTGGATGACAGCCATGCTGTCAGATTAAGGACAGAATCCTCAGAAATTGGTGGAGGTAAATAAACGGCACACACAGAGATCGACAAACCAGCAAATCGGTAGATTCCAAGAACAGCTTCTATGTCACCACCTGGATAAGTGGATGCCTTAATCAGGTGAACTCCTTTGACAGATTGCTACACCGCCACCTCGTCTCCCAATTCTATTAGCAGCCAGCGTGTGATAGCCAAGATTTGAGGTGAAGGCAGCAATTTCCATTTCATCTCTGAGCCAGGTTTCAATCAGAATGACGAAGTCGTACTCTGAACAGGAAAGCAAATCAAGTAGACCATCTAGCTTGTTTTTGACACTCCTGATGTTTTGTAGGAAACATCGAATTTTTACTTCGACAGAAGGTTGTACTATGATGAGATTACTCTTGGAACAGTATTTGCTTTTCACGCTTTTCACTTGGAACAGTATTTGCTTTTCACGCTTTTCACTTGGAACAGTATTTGCTTTTCATGGGTTTCAACACTTCGTCTCCAATATGCAAAGTGATGGTATTGCACCAGTTGATGAGAGTCATCTGCCACCTGTTTTTAGCATCCTTGAAGTGCTCCTGAAAAGACAGGTTCGAATCCCAAACCAAGTCTAGGTCCTTGTGAGAGTTGACAAGTTTAATTTGATGTCCATTTATAGAGATGTTCATTGGAATTATTCTTCTCCTTTTTGTAATCGTCATCCGGGCAGATTTTTCGACATTTAGTTCAAGACCAATATATTGAAGAAAGGTGCTTATCTCAGTGATTTGTTTTGTTGCAGCTCTTTGGATAGAGAGCGCTTGCTCCGGCTGATCCGAAAGAATGAAAAGCTTCAGATCGTCGAAATACGATGACATATTTTGGAAATTTACTAGCGTAGATTCCAAAGCTGCTGACAAAACGCCACCCTGTGGAACCCATCTGAAGACAGTAAAGGATCGTAAGATCTATGTCAGATTAGCTGATGAGACTAGTAGCAGGGAAGAAAAATTAATGAAATGGTTATAAATTATCAGGGGGCACACAGAAACTGAGAGTAAGTAGTAAGTACACACTAGTCTGCGATCAAGTCACTAGACATGCTAAGGCAGACTATGAGAAGTCTTTGGCTCAGCATGCAAAAAAAAAAAAAAAAAATCAGTTATCTTAACACTATAAAATGGATATGAATGGTATAATTTTTGATCCTGTTTAAATTGCCGATAAACCGAATAAATATTTAGGGATGGGAATACAGAAGTACGATTTATAACTGGGTGATAAATAATTTTTTGATAACTGAGAGGGAAGTGGAAGCTAGAGGATCCTGGAAAGTATCTACCCTTTCTTTGCTCTAGAGGCTAAACATGGATTTCACCACTTCAAGCCATTCAATTTGATATACAATATTTAGTATATTTTATGATGATGTTGTTATAAGCGCTTAAATTTAACCTAATTGTGTTTATACAGATACACTATTTCGCTGCTTTTTTTTTTTTTTTGTTTTCAATAAGAACGTTCGAAACGTTCCTGCTGGGGAAAAAAAAAAAAAAAAACATAATTGATTTTTTTGCTTTGTGGCGCTTTCTCAAATTTAATTAAATTTGGACAAAAAAAATTAGGATATACACACACATATATATATATATATATATATATATATAGGGTGTCCAAAAAATATTGGTACAAACGTTTAGGGGAGGTAGGTAACGTATAAAGGAATGTGAATCGCGTAGGAACCCATAGCCGGAAACGTCACCGCAAGTCGGTACACGGCGCTGTTCATAAGTTCGCGAGAGGGAAAATTTCTGGTTTACTCATTCAAGCAGTAGTCGTCGCCCGAGAGCATGCATCGATATACGAACTGTGAGCTGGCAGACATGCACCTAGTGTATGGATTAGCAGAGGGCCCACACAGTGTGCGCCCCCATGCGGCACAACATCGCTTCGCAATAAATGTGTGGGCAGGTATGGTCGGTGACTGCTTAGTGTGCCTATACCTGTTACCATCCCGCATGAACTCCGCTAAATATCGGATCTTTCGTGAACAAGTTCTACCAGGGTTACTTGACGATGTTCCAGCAAATGTGAGACACAACATTTGGTTTCAACATGACGGGGCGCCTGCCCATTATGGAAGGTGTGTTCGTGACTATTTGAACAGGCGTTTTGGGCGTCGATGGATTGGCCGTGGACCCGTTGTCTGGCCCCCACGTTCACCTGATTTATCGAGCCTTGATTTCTTTCTGTGTAGGGCCCTCAAATCTATCGTGTATGAATCGCCTGTGGAGACGGAAATGGATCTCGTGGCGAGCCTACTCGTCTACGCTGCTGCTACTGTCAAAGAAACTCCAGATGTGTTCGACCGTGTCCGCCAATCCATGCTGCGTCGGTGTCACGCATGCATCGCGTCTGATGGTGGAACCATCGAGCATCTGTTGTAACATCATGAAATGCATCCATCTCGTACTCCATTGTTAATATTATGTCAAATAAATGTTTGCCACTAATTACTGTCTTGTGCCTCTGCTACTACTTTCCCGTGACGTTTCCGGTTATGGGTTCCTATGCGATTCACATTCCTTTAGATGTCACCTACCTCCCTTAAACGTTTGTACCAATATTTTTAAGACACCCTGTATATATATATATATATATATATATATATATATATATATATATATATTTTTTTTAAATTTTATTTCCATAAAATATTATTTGTATTTAAATGGAAGTATGCATTTTTGGCTATTACCCTATAAGCGAAAGTCAGATCGACACTAGGTTTTTAGCTTATGTACTTTTAGTCCACCTGAAGGTTTCTGGACGCATTCAGAGCTGATAGTTTTGGAAGTTTTAAGGACGGATTGCCATTTCATAGTTTGCTTGAGAGCCCTAACCCCACCCCAGAAATATATATATATATATATATATATATATATATGTAAAATAAGTATGTTTCATGCATCATCCGAGAAGGATAATGTGGATTGACAGTACATATGTTGTTGGGCCCTGTGGAGGTTTTAGATGAAGTTCCATAGCCAGTTATCTCCCTCTTCCTAAAGATAAACATTGCGAGAATTTTGGAGTAGAAATTTCATCGTTTTTTCAAAATATTTGAACGTGTCCTCCTTCGTTGTAGTTACTCTTAGAACTCCGATGAACAACGAATATGACAAACAATGGGCCAATGAACGTCCGTGTGCATTGACTTGCTTATGACATGTATTGCACGAAAGATGGTCCAAAGGAAAAAAAAAAAAAAAAAAAGGAATTGTGCACATATAAAGCATATCTGTTATTTTAAGATCACATTTATCTCTTTTAATGAAGTATAAAAATATTTCTAAAGAGAAAAACAAGCTCCTCCTCATTCTATGTAACGTCTTGCCCCCTCTCCCACATAATTCGTATTTTCGAGTTTACATCATTACTTCATGTCATGGAAGTTATATATAAGTAAAAAAAAAATCACCAGTTTATTTCTGGAAGGTCTCAAGTTATTGCGCTCCCATTTCTCTTAAAGAAATAAATAATTTTCGATTGCTTTATTTGCTTTCCCCCTGCCCCTTTTTTGGATCAGGAAATTGCATTTAAGGCGATCAAGCAATCCACGACCTTGCATTAAAAGCTTCTTCATTCACCAACATTTCGTCAACTTCTTGATTTAAATGTGGAAACATCATCAGAAAATGTATATTAATTTCATTAATAGTAAGAAGTGCATCGAAAGATACTTTTTTAAAATTACTCTTGAAAATATTTCAGTAATTGAAAGTAACATTAAGGTTGCAATGGAATTTATAAGAAATTCTCAATAATGCACAAAGTAAACTGATTTAGCAGCACTATGACCTGATGTCAGCATCACAGACCGTTTGTGCGTAATAGGCAAGCGACGACGAATTAATGAAACTACGAATAGCAGGGCAACGAACAGCGAAGAATTCCTGTATTCGTCTGGCCTTTGTATCATATTTTACGTGGATAGGTGAACACATTCTGTGTATTCCCCTTCCTCCACCGCCCCATCCACCCACCAAAAAAAAAAAAAAAACGCTTACAGAACTACCCATCACGAGGTGATATTTGCTTAAACATTTCCTAAGTACAGTATAGAAGTTTTTAACCCCCTTGAGGTACGTTACAAGGAAATAATGGAAAACGCACGTTAAATGTAACGCAATGCGTGTACAGTATTACATAACATCTTTTTCAGCTCATACTGAATTGAACAAGCGCACAAATTGAACAGAATTTAGTAGAAACATACACGATTTCTACAATTGCAATGTGCCAAAATAGGCGCTAATGTGTGTGTGTGTGTGGGGGAGGGAACACCGAGTTGGTGTTCCAACGATGTGCAGGAACTGTTAAAGCTCAACAGAAAACGCTGGAAAGGAGGGGAACTACTTAGTGTTTTTTTGCGGAAAGGAGAAATGACTGTATTAAACAGTATAATTTAGATTTACAAAGTGAAATAATTTTAATTTAATTATCTTAGTGACGCCTCACTTCACTATTTTTCAATTCCCAAACCGGTATGGGTTTGTTGTTTTTAATATAAAGTTTAACGACGCAAGCACAACGAGGCAAATTGTATTCTAGTGGGGCACGGACCTGCCTCACTGAACATCCTGAGGTCGCCTTCTCTATCGTCCCCATATCGATCTGTCTTTTCCTCCCAGCCTTCAGTCTCCCCCCCCACTCTGCCTAATACGCCAGCGTATAACCCCACACAAACTGCAAAAAACTTAATTTCGTCCAAATTAAACCGCATAAACCTCAATTGGCTTTTCTAATTCCAGCGCTCACTCTTGCCGAGGTTTTTTTTTTTTTTTTTAGGTCCTTGCCACCGAAATCTCAGGAAACTAGGTGGCAGGGCCTGCCAGAGTAAAAATTTCAAACTACTGTGTACCAGGTCTGCCTCCACGAGGCCAAGTGTGGGCAACGTTGGGCCTCAGTAGTGGTCCGGTGGCTAAACGACCAGATGAACAACGATACACAACACTACACATATTAAAAATCCACACACTTTTAAATCTCTGGCCTTCCCAGTGAACTGGTACACCAACAATGAAAGCAACCGGGAGATGGGGGAAATCCCTGATGCCGCTAGACATCAATACACTTTGCAATCCTAGTGACGCCTCACTTCACTATTTTTCAATTCCATGCCATGTATGGGTTTGTTGTTTTTAATATAAAGTTTAACGACACAAGCACAGCGAAGCAAATTGTATTTTTAACAGTTCATTTTGAAGAACTTATGCTATGTAGCTGTGTGTGTGTGTGTTTGAGGGAAGCCAGCCGTTATTGTTCTTGTTGTGTTTTAGGCACATCACTGACTAAGACCATATTGCGTATTTGTGTGTTATGTCTGTTCAAGTGTGTTAACAGATTGATTTGCATGTTGTGCAAGTTGAAGAAGCTGAACTAACTGAAGAGAAATCCAACACCCTCCGGTCTGTGACGGAACTCCAACTCAGACACCTCAAAACAAATGACGAAACCACTATACTGTAAATTAAAAATTAGATTAGAGATGATCTCATTATGCAAGACTCCGCAATAGGTTGCTTTATTATTCCTCTACAAATAAATAACACTTCCCTACTGCGAAGTATTCGTATAATTGCTGTAATGATAAGTGTAGGATTTTAACATTTATAATACTAATCTAATGTGTAGTTGTATCAAAAATATGTAATGGGAACTATCATTAAAAATATTAATATTATCAATATGACCTATTTTTGGTGGAAAATATAAAATGAAAAATATAGAGGGTATAAACAATTAAATGCAGAATAAGTATTGTATTTGCGTAGCAGTAAACCCAGAGTAGTATATCATTTGGGCAGCACTAAATTCAAAGTGGTAGGTAAAGAAAAGATCCTGGAAGTAATTGTAGAGTCCAATTGTGAAGTTCTTCGAGCAGTACAAATAGGCTGCCAGGACAGTTCGTGGTGTTTTGTGAATGATATGTAGGAGCTTTACAAGAAGGGATAAAGTGATGATTATGCCACTTTATAAAACAGTGGTTAGACCACATCCTGAATAATGCTATCCGGTATGCCGATAAACTGACCAGAATAAGAAAATGTGTTCTCTTCTTTACCGATATGTTTACATTTGTAAAAGAAAATCATGTTAAAGAATATGAATAACAATTCGAATAATTTGCAAGGTGAATAGAACAGAATGGAATCATTGTGTAAGACACTCCAGAGTGTCTTGCAGAATGATTCTGTTCTATTCCTTTCCTGCTTCCTGTAAAGTTCGCTAACAGTTAACTGGAAAAGATTATGCACTATGACTTCCTGCCGTGTGCTTTGTACAGAAGCACGTTACTAGGAAACTGTGTATTCAGCCCACCATTCCCCCGCCCACCCTTTCCACCAGGTATCCCATTTCGACCAGCTGTAGTTCCCATTTTACGAAATTCCGTGCTGCCGATGCTCAAGTAACTGTTGATTTCCCTCTTTTAAATCGATCTGCAGCTGGAAACACCATGCTTGCTTGCTTCCTTCCTGTAAGGCAGAAACTGAGCACTGCACGTCACGTTATTGATATCTTTTCAGTCCGCCTACTTACTTAGACTGATGACTATTTCTAGCAGACGTTATGGGTTGTCACAATTTTACATACCATCTTTCTCGCTAGCTTAATCGCACTGCTCCAACTACACCAACCTGCCACTTCACTTGGGTGGAAGTGTTTGATTTACCGAAGCGCAAGAGGATGGAGCAAATAAAAGAGTTGCCAATTGCTAGAAAGGCAAGTATGTGTATGTACACAGCAATTAAGCTACACCTAGTCTTTCATCTACATATAGAAAACATTTTCATGAAAATTGCAGTACTCTGAAATGCAGTCCACACTTAAGCTGCTGCTGCAAAAGTAAAGGTAATTCCAAATTTAGCTCATAATTACGTCTCAAAAAGTGAAGAATAGTGAACTGCCAGAGTAAAGTATCAATATCGACGGCAGATCTATACTCTCTCTCTAAGGGAAAAGTCAGCGTCAATTGCAATAATGCATTTTCTCTGTGCAACTTATTGAAGTAAGATGCTGACATGTGACTGCATATTTTTATTAAGTCGTACCTATCCTCATTAATCTAAAAACAAATGATCTTTCAACGAGAAAACGTAAATCAGAATTCTACTCAAGCACACATATCAAATAAAGTAAAGAATTCTACTCAAGCACACATTCTACTCAAGCACACATATCAAATGAAAATGTGTCCCAGAAAAGCACAGAAATAGGAGCATCAGACCCAGGATTCCAAAATAAGGGGGCTTCTGTGTCTAAAAATATACTGATAATGGATCCACGTCAATTGGTTGTGAGACAATTTGTTGTATGATAGTTCGGTGTAAGAAAAGAATTTGGTGAATGACATTTCACTATGTAACAATTCGGCCAGTACGACAATTGATGGCTACGACAATTAGGTGCCTGCGCGACAATTCGGTGTAATACAGAGAAATCAGAAGTTAACAAAATCAATGCAGTTAAAGGTTTACGAAACGAGAAATTTTGGCGACTTAGAAAGAAGGAATGCAGAAATGTAGAAAAGGAAAATGCAGTATATTTTTTATCCATTTATTTTGTATTACAGGATACACGCCGGTCATTCTCATAGGCTGGTTCGAAAGTTAGTATGTGTCTATTTCAGCATGGCTCTGTCTATATTGCAACACCTTTAATCTAGAGATAACGTTATTTATTAATATTTTTAATATACCTATTCAGTTGAATATTATTCTCTCCCAGGCTCATGAACTGGTTGAAGGTTGAGAAACTAGAAGAAAATTACAGGCGCAGAAACCAGGTGAAAGAAACAGAAATGAAAATTATCACTGTGGAAGTGGTTAAAGCCATGCACTGTTTTAGTAACTATTTCAAGTAGCATATCCAAAGTAATGTCAGTAACCACCGTTCCCAAGCAAATTTTAGACATTTTGAAACATAAATATCATTAATAAATATTGGTCTTGAAAAATAAAAAAAAATAAATAAAATAGAAAATAATAAAATAAATTGAAAAGTAATAATAATATTAAAAGGAAAAAATAATAAAATAAAAGAATAGTCATACTAATCCCGTTTGAACAAGGTAATTCCGATTGTATTTTGAATTTTACGTTGACGAATGCAAAGTACTGCATAGCAGTACTTTGAAGCAGTAACCCCCAGAGTAACCTACCAACTGTGTGATACTACACTCAGTATAGTTTTGGTTTTTAGGAGCATTAGCCACTAAGGCCATATTGCCCCGGGATATGCGGTGGTCATTCCCTGACCTTTCCGCATCTTCCGTATTTGGTGGTGACGGGCTCGAACCCCGGTCTAATCAAGAAACATGTGATACGCACTACTGCTCCTTCCCACCTGGCTACGGAGGCGCCCACTCAGTGTAGTGGAGAATGAAAATGACCTGGGGGTAATTGTGCAGTCAGATATGAAGTTTACTGAGCAGTGCAGACAGGCTGCTCATGGGGTCTTGTCAATGCTGTACAGGAATTTTGCTAGCAGGGATAAGGTGGTGATTATCCCCTTGTACACTGGTGTGCAAGACTTAAGGACCAAAACTATTTCTAAAGGTTATAATCACAAAATCTTTACTTAAGGCAGTGGTCTCAAACTCAAATTGCATGCGGGCCGAATGCACGATCTGAAAGCAGCTGACGGGCCCGAATTTTTTTTTTAAACAAAATGAGAGTGAATATGTATATACTGCACCGTACTTACCCCTAATGTATGGATACCACCCCTTTATAACCTGGTGTTACGCGTGACGCGTGTGTGTGGTGTGTTGCGTGTAAGTTTATAATAAGTTTGGAAATTTTACTTTTAAAATTTAATTTGCCTCGAACATGGTTTAATTGAACATTTATTTCGACACATACAGAAAAAATACATATGTTTGTATGTAAATAATTATAAACTTCTTTATTTCTTACTACAACTTGACACTTGATGGCATTTCGATTCTGATAAAGTTTGTAGCCTTGGAGAAAAATTACTAGAAACTATCTTCATCACGGATTGTAGATGCTCATCGGTCAATCCGGTTCTTTTTTTTAGACTTATTAATTTTCAACTGCGAAAAAAACTGTTCACATATAAATGTACTCTCAAACAAAGCGATTATTCTTATTGCAAAAATTCGTAACTGAGGGTATTTATCTTTTGACAAGTACGAATAAAAGTTAATCAAATCTGTATCTTCAAATCTTTGAATAAGATTTATATCACACTGTAAATTAATTAGCTCCATTTGTAGATTTTCTGGTGCGTTATTCACGTTTGTTTTTAATGGTAATGAAAATAATGTAAAATCAGACTCCAAATCATTAAAATATTTAAATCTTTCTTCAAATTCTTGTTGTAATAATGCTATTTTTCTTGCATATTCTTCAGATTTTTTGATTCAATAAATGATTTCATTTATTAAATCAAAAAACCGTTTTAATACAGCACCTCGACTTAACCACCTCACCTCGTTATAATAAATCATTTCTCCATACTCACTTTCAATTTCTTCAAGCAATGCAACAAATTCTCGATGATTCAGAGCTCGTCCACGGATAAAGTTTACTGTTTAGTTACTGTTTCCATAACATTATCCATCTGCAAAATTTTGGCACAAAGTGCTTCTTGATGAATAATGCAATGTATAGTGCAAAAATTATTCTGAAATTTTTCTTCTTTCACTATATTTCTTAATTTTACCGCTACTCCATTTTTTTTTTTACCAACCATAGCAGCTGCACCATCACTTGCAAATCCAACCATTTTATCCAAACTTAATTTACATTTATCTATTACAGTTTTTATTTCAGAAAAAATATCTGTGCACCAGTTTTTCCTTTCATAGGAATTATTTCCAATAATTTCTCAATTACTTCAAATTCATCAGTAACACTTCGTACGAAAACGGCAAGTTGTGCCGTTTTCGTACGAAGACTAAATCACTAGCGATTTCGTTAATACGTTCCGCTACCGTGTTGGCTGACAAACTAATATTTTTAAATAATTATTGTTTGTCAGGACAAAGAAGTTCAGCAGACTTAATCACACAGTTTTTAAGAATTCGCCATCAGTAAATGGTTTTGACCGTTTTGCAATGATGTGCGCGAGAGCAAAACTTGCGTGAACTGTTGCTTCACTGGATTTATTTGCTTCAGTAAAAAAAAAATTGTTGTCGTTGTAAGCCAGATATCAGAAACTGTTAACTTTTCTTCCCTCAATTTGCCTTCCAACATTTCAAATTTTTCTTTATGATTCGTTTCCTAATGACGACGTAAATTGTATTCTTTTGGAACTGATATTCCCTTATTACAAATAAAACATACAATTTTATTGCGCAGAGCACCACAAAAGTACACAATTTCCCATTTATCTTGAAAAACACGTCCTTCTTCGTCCACTTTTCTTTTACCCTTTGTTAAAGACATGGCTTGTAGTTTAATCTCTTAATTAAAATCACTATTATAATTTTATTTACAACTTTAATTTAACAAGATGAATTTTCGTATGAAAGCAACACTCAAACGTTATGCACAATTCTAAACGATAGGTATTGATATAATGCAGAATCTACATTATATCAATACCTATCGTTTATCGTTAGATCTACATTGTAGATCTAACAACAAGCACAAATAAACAGGTTTATAAGCCGTACGTTAGTTTGTCTCCATCTATATAGCAATATGAACTGCGCAGCTGTGCATCCAGCTAACCAACTAGTGACTGACTCAAGGAAAATATATATCAGAAGTACCAACTCAATAGAAAAAATCGGAAACACCAGAATACTGAAGCGCCACCAACTGTCGGCTGGTGAACTAAATTTATTGATTGTACCGACGTGGGAAGTTCTCCCACCTTACCCTAGTCACGTGGCCTGGCATACAAGCATACAGTGACAAAGACAAAGCCCCAACCTATTCATTCTTTCTCTTTTTCCTTTAATAGCAGTCGCTCACATAAGCTCAGTCCATATCTCTATGTCTCTAAAACTATAAGCACCGTATTTACAACAAATGCATAATTGAAATGTATTCGCGGGCCGTGTAAAATTGCTTAGGGGACCGGATGCGGGCCGCCAGTTTGAGACCATTGACTTAAGGTACTCTTTACTGATGAGAGTAGATTCAGTCTCAGCAGCGATTCTGGACGTCAGCTAATCTGGCGAGAGGTTGGCACACGGTATCACCATCGCCGCAATCATCACTGAAAGGGATCGATATGGCAGTCGAGGTGTTCTCGTCTTTGGAGGCATTATCTCGGATGGACGTACACAACTCCAGATACTGGAAGGCCGTACTGTAACCGGTGCACGCTACTGTACTGAGATAATCCTTCCCTATGTGCGTCTGTTCCGAGGTGCCATTTTCCCCATGTTCGTGTTTATGAATGATAACGCCACACCCCATTGCACTGCAGCTGTTGATATGCTTTTCGAAAGTGAGGACGTTGTTCGTATGGATTGGCCTGCCTGTTTCCGTCGATCTAAATCCCATCGAACACATATGGGACGCTCTGGGGAGACGCGTAGCGGCACGACCACACCCACCAGAAAATGTTCACCAGCCGAAGATGGCGCTGACAGAGGAAGGGACGATGTTACCCCAAGAACTTATCAACAACGTTGTTCTAAGTATGGACAGTCGGTGCAAAGCCTGCATCGACATTAGGGGTGGCCATATCTCCTACTGAGGACCACCTCATCCCTTTGTTCCACTTTGGCAGTGATGCATCTGTATTATGGTAGCCGGTGCTATGTTGCCATTTTTTAATAAAGTCCCTCTGTACCGTTTTGTTTCCATGTTGTTTCCTTCATCATTTCTGTACCTCACGACGTTCCTTTGGTATGCTTTTCCTATATCCAGGCCACTCCTATGAGAAGCTACAGGTGAAAACCTGACTGATCCTTAAGTTTTGCACACTAGTGTAGTTTTTATCACTGTAATGTATGTATTATTACAATAAATAATTAATATCCAACCAAAGGCGATGATTTTGGTCGAGAACAGCTCGTCGATGCGAGAGGCCGCTAGATGCTGACAAGACTTATGCATGGCTACGGTCAGTCAAATGAGAATCCCTTACAATAGTTGTCCACATAGATTCATTTCAGAACGCAGTATGTGTCGTATTTTTTACGGCTCGGGTATGGCAGCCAACAACTGCATCGAGTTCCACTCTTGCTTCACGCTGATGGAGGACCAGAAAGCGAAACAACATGAGTCCATGCACCCATCCTGCCGGCTTTCAGTATTGCAGGCTAGTGGTGCCGGTATTATAGTGTGGGGAGTTTTCGTGGCACACTTTAGAATTCGATACCATTCAATGGAACAGCATTTGGATGTCACGAGTTATCTGGTATTTTTTTTATTTATTTATTTATTTTTTTTTTGAATGGATTCTATTGACAGGAAAGTTCACGATGTTACAAGGTCGGAACTATACAGAACTGGATCCAGGAACATGAGACTGAATTCAATCTCTTTTGCAGTGGTCTCCGCAGTTAACGGAATTCAATGGGATGTCGTGGAACAAGCTGAGTACCATCAATTTACAACTGTGTGAAACAGTCAACATGGACCAGTATTCTTGTGACACCCTTTCAACGCTTCGTTGAGTCCATCCCGTGAATAATCCAGCCTAGCCTGTTCTGAGGACTGGGGGGGAGACACACTCGCAATTCGGTAGGTGGTACATCTAATAAAATGGCCCATTAGTATATAATGTATTTGGAACATTGGTAGGAGAAACAATTATTTTATTTTATGGTTCTGCGTTGTTTATTGATGCAGAGGGGAAATCAGTACATAAAAAGGCAGAAGTGCACAACAGGAAGAAAACATTAAAATCAAGCTATATAAAATACTTTAATTTGATTGTCCACTGCTTCTTTGAGAAAGTCATCAGTAAAATGAGACTGTAAAATATATATTAATTTGTAAAATAACAAAAACCGAATTGTTGATTACAATTAACGTCGTTTATATATACAGGGTCCAGTCACATTATTATGACCACTTACCTAGTATCCAGAATATGCGCCTTTCGCAGCATCCACCACAGCCAGCCGCCGTGTGAGGAACTCAATAAGTCCGCATAAGGTTGCTACGGGTATCTGTGACCATGCAGACTGCAGTGCACCACGGAATTCCTGTAGGTTCCTTGATGGAGCATCCATCTGTCTGATGTGTCGATCGAAGTGGTCCCATAGATTTTCAATTGGGTTAAGATCCGAGGAATTCGGCGGTCAAGGGAGTAGCTTGAAGTCTTCGTCGTACTCATCAAACCACTCATGGACAATTCTGGCGATATGGCATGGCGCATTGTCTTTCTGATAGATACCATCGTCCCCGGGGAACACGGTCAACATGTACGGTTGTACCTGATCGGTGACGATCGATAGGTAACCATTTGCGTCCATGGTACCCTCCAGAGGTATCATTGGACCCAAGCCATGCCATGAAAACATTCCCCAGACCATAACGCCGCTCCCACCAGCCTGCCTTCTGCCGACAATCGCGTCCGGATGTCTGTTCTCGGAGGTTTCACGCCAAATACTCCATCCACTCAGTGGAGCAGAAACTGTGACTCATCGGAGAAGGCCACTTGTGGCCACTCGCCGGGGTACAGTGTCGGTATTGCTGTGCAAACCGACGGCGTTGTTTGCGATGAACGGCCGGCAGCATGGGTGCTATCACCGAGCGTCTGCTCCGGAGACTAATGCGCAACAGGGTTCGCTGCACTGTCGTGTTAGAGACCTTTCTGGTGGCCCCACGGTTCATTTGGACGGCCAGTTGAGCAACAGCAGCACACCGATCGGTCTTAACCAACCGTTTCAGCCGAAGTTCACTTCTAGGATCAATGGCGCATGGGACCCTACAGTTGGCACGTCGGGTCGTCAAAACTCTCCCATTCGTCCAGTCTTGATACATTTTCACCCTGCAGCACGTGAGCATTTGACTAAGTCGCTGTTTCGGAAATGCTGGCACTCCTGGCCCGATAGCCGATGATCATTTCTTTTTCCAGGTCTTATAGGTCGCGTTCTTTGCCCATGACAGGCTGTTACTGTGTTTACGGATGCCGAACATCAAACCTTATATGCTTGCGGTGTGGGAACTTGACACGTGCGCTGTATGATTCATTAGGCGTGTGTGGTGTCTGCATTGGGGAGTGGTCATAATATTGTGACTGGACTCAGTATATATATTTATTTATTTTTTGCTTGTTGAATAAATATTCTCTATGGGCCTTTTCGAAAGTGGCTTTTTGCATAATCTTGTTAAAGCCAGCAAGGTCTCTGATAAAGATAAAGTAACCGAAATAATATTATGGGAGATCTTATCACGGCCGTTTCTTTATTCCTAAGTTTATTAATAACACTAGTTTACAAATTTAAGTTTTGTTCACTTGGGTTTGAATTTCAGTAGGTCCTACTGCCGAAATATGTTGCTGTGATTTCAAATATGACTTAAACTTTTTTCTGTCACATCCAGGTACATCACAATTTAAGAAATAAAAAAAGTATTGTTTTTTACGAAAGTATATAACTTTATTGTATTTAGTAATGACAAATTGATAGGATTACAATTTCATATATCAAAAAATACGTAAATACTAACAAGTATTAATCAAAATTCTGAAACTTTCATTAATCAGACCTTCGTCTCTTTGTTTGAAAAGAACGTTTAATCGTTTTTCTATTATGTACAGTGCCAGGTTTCTCTCTTTTTAAACACCAGCAGTAGTCGGCCATCATGCTTGTATTCCACCTTCCCTGGTACCTCTGCTCCATTTCCTTTATGTCCTGATGGAATCTCTTCCCTTCTTCGTTCATCTGTGCAAGATTTTCGGAGAAAAATCAAGATGGGCATGCAAAAAGTGAATTTTGATGCTCATATTGCAACCTAAATTGCGAAGCTTTTCGAGCATATTTTGAACAATTTTCTCAAATCTTGTGATTTATGATTTCCTAGAAAGTTCTTCATTACACTTTTAAAAGCAATCCTGCTTCCCTTTCAACGTCAGTCTTAGTAGTTTCAAACTGTCCGTCTAAAACCAATTTTCTAATCTGGGGACCAATGAAGATACCCTCCTTAAGTTTTGCGTCATATAAACCGGGAAATTTACTGCAAAGGTACTTAAGTCAGCGATATCACTGCAATATACGAGAGAACCTTCTTGTGAAAAATACTGTATAAACTCCCTTTCACGATTTCTGTACCAGGAAAATGATGTACCTGGAGCAAGTAAGTTCTTCGCTTGAAGTCTGGATCCCAGAATTTCAGCAGCATACTTTGGAAGACCTAAGTCCCTTACTAAATCGTTCAGTTCGACTTGCGTGAATTGCTGTGGCGTTAAAATATTTTCTGGTTGATAACATTCCTTTTCACTAACCTCTTTAGCTTCTGGTTCGGTGGAAGAAGATGTGAGCTCCAAAGTTTCTGGTGGAGGTTTTACAGGCAGATCAAGTCCATGCGGAACCGGTCTTGTGGCTGACTGTAGATCTGGATATATGATGTCCTTTTTATTTTTTGAATTGTAACCTTTAACGTCACATACACAAAAGTAGCATTCGGCATGGCTTACTGGCTAGCGCCACACCATAGGAAAAGCAAATGGCAAGCACACCTTTTTTTCTTGACTCCATTTTCTAAGATGTTCGACACATGTATGGCATACTTTATGCGGTGCCCACGATTTATCCTGATCGCCTAGTTTTATGTCAAATTATGTATAATACGATTTTTTTTTACAAAATTGGAAATATTTCGCCTCTGCTTTACACGAACAAATCAACCGCATTATGTAACAAAATATGTCGGGACTGTTTATACACTTTCTGGTTGCCATACTAAAAGAAAACTAACACACAGTGAGAGCTCACGACGGTTTTTACAGGAGTACTGTGACCGCATAAGGAATGCGTCACTTATAAAGACTCTGGTTGAGTGGACAGTACAAATGAGTGCATGCTCAGACAAGTTTAACCCGTAATTACACACAGGAGTCTCCCAGACTCCACTCGGCAAATAAAATTCTGGGAATCACAGATGGGTCGGAAGAGCGAGGTGGGGCTGTCTACCGTCCTGGGTAAAGGTCGGCTACCTTGCAGTGTGTGTAGTTACGGGTTAAACATGCACAGTCTGTTGTATTTTAGGGAAATATTTGATACTGATTACGAATATAGGGGTATAAAACTTGTAAACCATTGCAAAAACTATAGTTATGTACAGATTTGTGTATAATATCTAGGTAATATTTTGTTAATGAATTGTGAAAAATCTTTACGTGATAGAAACAAACGGACTTCGGTTTAGTAATCAGTAAACATGCATAAATAACTGCCACATAATTTTACTCAAACCCCAGATACACTGTAAACCAGTGTAATTAATAAGCTCTTGTTTATTAACAAATACTTGCTGATTCATGTCGAATTTCAGAGGTTTTATTGCCCATGTTAAAAAGTTAATAATGAAAGTTCTTGAAAGCATTAATTTGGAAGGAATATTTTAAAGTTACATCTTGAAACATGTTCATGTGGCCGTTTAGTGAAATAATTATTATACTGAATATACTTTGTAGTAGACAATTAATATCGTACTTTTAAGTATACTAATAAGACTAATATTATTTTTTAATAATAATGAGTAATATTAATGGTTTCTGCTATATGTACTTCGGTTTGTTTTAAAATTCGACTATATAGTATATTGATGTGGTCTAAACAATGCTATAGTAAACTAATAAGTTAAAATGGTTTGAGATATTATTCATATATAGCTGAAAAATTTTGATTGACACATTATGGTAATTACCGAATACTATTTTTGTACATAAGGTTGTTATTTATGGTTTTAAAATATCGCCGGCTCTATGTATTGAAAATGTACTGACTTTATGTATACGTAATTGAATTTTCATTGTGAACTCGATAAAACTGCGTATAGAGCTAACAAAAAAATTATAAGATATTTTAATTAGCTATTTTAAAATCAGAATACTGTTCTTTAGCTTGGTAACTTATAGGACTAGGTCAGAATGATTTGATGCACGCTGTTTCGTATACTACAAGGATCGTAGATTCGTAAAATTCATCGTTTCTTTTTCCCTATCTTCAGTATTTTATCATAGCCTACGGAATATATAAAGCAGACTTGTGTAAATTTGTGTCATAACATCGTGAACTTGTGTATTTGCATTTCTTTTATTCGTAGAGAACAGTTTGAAATGATAATTGAATCTTTTATTCTCCACTAACTTAGTGCTTTCTGGTATCTGCAACATTGTAGAGCTCGCATCGGTGTAAGCATCACTATGCATTATTCGATTGGTCGCTATTGTGAGAAACTGAAATGTTTCCGTTTGCATAATAAGGCACATGGGTTGCGAGATAAGCTATTCTCGTTTCCTTTCTCGGCATTACTACAAGTTCATAAACTTTCTGAGTTATATTGTCAATGTGCAGTCCTCTGTCTGGAATGAATGTTCGCTGATTCCAATTCCCAGTCAGTCCGGCGCCTCTTTGTTTTAGGGCAGATTGGGAAAGTTGTGTCCTTTCCCGCCCGTGTGGAAGTTATGGCAGTGTTAAATCTTTTCTATAATTTAGCGTTTCCAAGGCTTCGCTATGAGGGGAAACTACGCGATATGGCTAGAGACGTAAGACAACCCAAACGATGAGAAGGTTTGACACGCATTAAATTATTCGTTTTATACCAGCCGGAAACAAGAGGGACGTTGTTGCAGCTGTTTTCTTGTTCGAAATGGGGACATTGACTGTGGGTGACCTAATATAAAAGATTAGGCGTATTGAAGGAGAAATAGGGTAATATATCGTAAATATATCGTAAATATATTTAGTAAAGAAATTCGACAATGTAGTGTTCCTTCTTTCATTTGTTGCAATATTAGCACTGTAGGAGGGATTCGAAGTATTGTACATAAAATATAATTATAAAAACAGCCAAACATATTCACATTTGCTTTCCATGCCGAATTATTTAATTGTAATCAGCATTTTACAGAGTAACTGGAATTTCTCTGGTTTAGTGCATATATTGTCAATGTGCAGTCCTCTGTCTGGAATGAATATATCTACACTATCTTTCTAATACGGACGGATTTTTTTAAAAACAAAATTGCAGTTTAGAAAATCTGAGAAACATCCTCCACACCCCCAGAAAAATATTTATCTTTATTATGTTAACTTTTATTATAAACATACATAAACTTACAAGATGTGCATGTATTCAATAAAAGTTGAGAATCTTATTAGAAAAAGTTTAAAACAACAAAAAAAAAAAAAAAAAAAAAAAAATGATGATTGACTAGTCAGTGTTATCGTTTCTACAGAATTTTAATGCTTTTCTTTTTTCTTCTCCTCCAAAGTTTTAGAATATTTTCTTGGAATGGGCTTGAAATTTTTTCATTCAAAACATTAATGCTATAAATTGATTTTCTGAAAACTTGTTATTTTTCGAAAATTTCTGTGAACAGCTGTTGTATGGGCATGAATCGATATTTTACAGGCACCAGGTCAGGAAAATAATTGTTTTATGCAATTTAAAAAATACATTTGATATACAAATATACATTTTCGGATAAACAGTGGGTAAATTTTTTGGGTGATCTTACACATACTTAAAATATTAGAACGGTAATATTTTTTGTATTGGCTGTTTCCATATGATCACTCGTTTATATTGGCCTATTGGTTGATTATATGAGAGCTCCTTGGAGGAATGACTGCTCTGGTCATAGTGCGCCGAATTCAAGTGGTCCTACATGTGACTTTGGTTTATTATAGGAGAAAGTTTCTTAAGATGGATCTCATAATTTCCTATTATGAGACTTGCGTGAATTTCGTGAATATTAAAATAAATTATAAAATATTTATAATTTATTTTAATATTTAAAATTGATTATAAACTAACGTTTAATGTTTAATTATAATGTAAAATGAGTTTAGTAAGCAGGACCTAATGATTAAGTTTATACGCATTTTAACTGTAACTATTAAATCTTTGCCTTCTTAGGTACCCGGTTAACTAAGATAGTAAGTGAGTAACCCAAATTCGGGCACATTGAGAAAATCTTATATTTTTAAAGTTAAACTGTTACATACAATAAAACCGTAAATGAAACAGAGTTATTATAAAGGGATAGACACTAGAAAACATGTTTGATATAATCAGTTAGGCTTATTCCCGCAGTTAAAACAGTGAAAATATAAATTATCAAAACACCACCTAATCTTTTTATGTTTTGCATTGTAGCCAGTCACTTTCGGATTCTCCATACAGTTCATCATATATAATAATGCAAATACACTCACTGGCCAAAAAATCAGAAACTTTTTGCAATTGGCTCAACAGATAATTAAACGTATGTTGTGCCATGGTATGATCAAAAGTTCTTTAGTATTAGGTAAATACTGTACGCTTTTCTTGGGCTTCTTAGTCTATCCGGTGCTGGGAAAGACAGGTGATCTTGCGTTTTTCAGAAAGATCTTATTATTGGAGCACGTTTAGTTGGATCCACAATTGAGAAAACAAAGGAATCACTGGTGTGTCGAAAGAAACCATCTCAGCAATGTACGATGAGAGAAAGACGAAAGGAGAATACAATTCCAAAACGAAGAAATGTGGTGTTCCAATGACAATACCGCAGGAATAACAATTTAAAGCGAATGTTCGTCAGAATGGACGGTGCACAGTACAGCGAATGGCTGAAGAATTCAATTTAGGCAAAGAAAGAAAGACCCATTTCGAAACGAACTATGTGAGGGAGTTAAAGAATCTTGGATTTCTTAGTAGTGTGCCCCTACCAAAGCCACTTTCTGAAAAGGGGGGGGGGGCAAGGATCGAATGATTCGACCGGAGTGGGACCGCCGACGCCAAACCTGGTCTGTGGAACAGTGGGTAAAAATCATGTGGTCTAACGACTCTTGATTTACGCTTTTTTGCACCAATTCGTTGTTCACACCACAATTAATGTGGTGTGAACCTCATGTCCATCGCTCAAGCAGCTGGAGGTGTTATGTTCTGTTGGTACAGACCTGGTCCGCTCATACCTTTAGAAGGTCGTGTTACTTTAAATGTATATAGCTTTCTGCTGTATCGGACGAACTTCACCCTGCAGTGATGTTGGCTTATTCTCTCAAGACGAAAACCCAACTACCTGCTTTGCAAAAATTTATCCGAATGGTTCGAGGGACATTCTCAAGTTTTCCAGCATCTATCATGGTCGCGTAATTCTCCCCCATGTGAATCCATTTGAGAATGTCTGGCACATGATGGAAAGGGTGGTTCGGCTTCACAGTTCTGTACCGACCACAGTACAGTAGCCGACAAATATTCTGATGGAGGAATGGTAAAATCTGGATCTAGATTCCCACAGACACATAGTGAAATCCATGCAACGACCTGCACCAGCTGCAATTTGGACAAAAGGTGGCTAAAAAGATACTGAATAAAGGTTCCTAAATTTTTAAACAGTGAGTTATTTTACAGTGCCATATATTCTTGCTTCCTAATAATTTCGCTTCAGTAAAGTGAGTTTATTTTTTGTAGGCATCGTTTTCCTTTTTTTGTCTCTGCTTTTAATAAAGAATTCTTATATGGCGAATTTTTATATGTAAAAATTGTGGTTTTCACTGGTCCACTTGTTGGCAGTTGGATTACTATTTTAAATCTGTCGATCCTAAAGTTTGCTCAGATAAGGAGTGAAATTATCTTTGTAAAAATTGTTATTATTATAAATAATAATAATAATAACAATAATAATAAGTAACGATCATCGTGTCAACCACAGGTATGGTGCCAAAGACCCTACATAACAGCCTACCAGCAATAGGTCTCCCAGCGAACACCTACAAGGAACTCCAGAAAGTCGCAATCCTGAACACCTGTAGTATTGTCAGCGAGTTCCTCGACCAACAGTAACATCAGACATAACAACAACCACCCTGTGTCCTTGGTAGCAATACCCGTCACGAGGTGGAACCCCCAATCAGAGAGAAATAATATAAGAGCAGCAATAATAATAATAATACAATCCAATTTTATTTATCAAGACAATTCGTGTACAATAAATGAACTTGTTAAGAAAAGTAAATTTCTTGACAACAAGTTGTAATTCTTCCTTTACAACAGTTTTGTACAAATTTGTTATCTTACAAAAAAGACTATGAAGTCACTACACATAGTATATTCCACACTGTAAACAGAGGTAGTAGTTTATCTGCATATCAATTCTAATCTACTGTGTCATTGAGTATCAAGAATTTTCTTATTAGGAATTTTAATTTGGAGATGGGGTAACTTCTCCTGAGCCTGAAATCAATGCTAGCCAACAAGTTGTTTATTATATTCATTGTGTGCCTATCTCCAAATCTATTTAGTATCCTAGTGTGAGGCAAAGTAATTGCTTTTGGGTTCCTTAAATTTTGTGAGACATTTCTTTGCAGATTCGACTCTTCAAAAATAGTGTTAAGATTTTTTAAGAATAGATTTAACTTCAGTTTTTCAACTGGATACAGTATTTTATGTTTCAACAAAAATTGCCTTCTCTTGTTCAGATCATTCCAAGAGTTTGTCCCCATTAAAAGTTTCAGATTCCTATTCATTAAGTTGTTTATTGCCCTTATTTCTGTTTTATTTGCTCGTGCCCATATATTTACTAAATAATTGAGTTGGGAGTCAACTAATGCATAAAATAAGGTAACTTTTGTTCTAAGATTTAACTTATTCTTAATGTAGTAGAAAAAGTACACATAAAATCTATTTTTTTGTACAAGTTTGTTATATGCATTACCCAACTTTGACTGTAGTAAATCCATAACCCAAGGTAACAATGATTTGAAACTTCTTCCACAGTTAGACATTTGCAATTCTTGAAATTCTGATCATGTAGGCATGATGAGGAGGTCTTATTACAAAAAATTTTGTTTTTTCAAAGCTGAGTGCTAATTTATTATCGTGCAACCAAGTTTGTAAATGTATTGCATCCTGTTGTAAATCATTCTCCATTTTTGTTAGGTTGTTTCCTATTGTATATAGGATTATATCATCTGCATAAATTTATAAAGGAGTTCTTAATTACTTCGAATATGTCATTTATATAGATGTTGAACATGATTGGCCCAGCATGTGTGCCCTGAGGTACTCCTCTCTTTACATTATAAGATTTCCCTTTGTATTTTCTACTTCTACTGTTATTTTTCTGTTGGTTAAATAATTTGCTAGGAGTTGATTGAGTCTTCCCCTTATACCATATTCAGTAATTTCTGTTGCAATATTGGGATATCAATTAGGTCATATGCTTTGGTCAAATCTATAAATAAAATCAATATGAAGTTATTGTTGTTTAAATGTAAGTTAAAAGAGTCTACTAAGTTCTCTAATAATGTCTGTGTGCTCTTGCCCTTCTGATATGAGAATAGAGAGTTGTTTAACAGTCCATATTGATGTAAATATTTGCTTATATGGGAAAATATATAATTTTCTATTATCTTATTTAAAATTGACTGTATTGTTATTGGTCTGTAATTGCAAAAGTCATCAGGTGGTACCTTTTTATATATAGGAATTACCTTAAATGAGAGTAAATTTGTAGGATAGCTTCCCGACTCTAACATCCGTGCTATTAGCTCTACCAAGAGAACAGAGAACTGTTCTTTGTTTTTACCATATTTCAGTAATTTCTCTTGCAATATTGGGATATCAATTAGGTCATATGCTTTGGTCAAATCTATAAATGAAATCAATATGAAGTTATTGTAGTATATTATTGTAATAATAATAATAATAATACAATACAATACAATACAATACAGTTTTATTTATCAAGAGAATTCGTTTACAATAAATGAACTTGTTAAGAAAAGTAAATTTCTTGACAACAAGTTGTAGTTCTTCCTTTACAAGTTTTGTACAAATTTGTTATCTTACAGAAAAGACTATGAAGTCACTACACATAGTATATTCCACACTGTAAACAGAGGTAGTTTATCTGCATATCAATTCTAATCCACTGTGTCATTGAGTATCAAGAATTTTCTTATTAGGAATTTTAATTTGGAGATGGGATAACTTCTCCTGAGCCTGAAATCAATGCTAGCCAACAAGTTGTTTATTACATTCATTGTGTGCCTATCTCCAAATCTATTTAGTATCCTAGGGTGAGGCAAAGTAATTGCTTTTGGGTTTCTTAAATTATGTGAGACATTTCTTTGCAGATTCGACTCTTCAAAAATAGTGTTAAGATTTTTTAAGAATAGATTTAACTTCAGTTTTTGAACTGGATACAATATTTTATGTTTCAACAAAAATTGCCTTCTCTTATTCGGTCATTCCAAGAGTTTGTCCCCATTAAAAGTTTCAGAATCCTATTCATTAAGTTGTCTATTGCCCTTATTTCTGTTTTATTTGCTCGTGCCCATATATTTACTAAATAATTGAGTTGGGAGTCCACTAATGCATAATATAAGGTAACTTTTGTTCTAAGATTTAACTTATTCTTAATGTAGTAGAAAAAGTACACATAAAATCTCATTTTTTTGTACAAGTTTGTTATATGCATTATCCAACTTAGACTGTAGTCGATCCATAACCCAAGGTAACAATGATTTGAGACTTCTTCCACAGTTAGACATTCGCAATTCTGGAAATTCTTTTCATGTAGGCAATCATGTTTGTGCAATTTGATAGAGGGTTGAATGTCCAAGGTTTGATGAGGAGGCCTTATTACCAAAAATTTAGTTTTTTCAAAGCTGAGTGCTAATTTATTATCGTGCAGCCAAGATTGTAAATGTATTGCATCCTGTTGTAAATCATTCGCCATTTTTGTTAGGTCCTTTCCTATTGTATATAAGATTATATCATCTGCATACATTTTTATAAAGGAGTTCTTAATTACTTCGAATATGTCATTTATATAGATGTTGAACATGATTGGCCCAGCATGAGTGCCCTGAGGTACTCCTCTCTTTACATTATAAGATTTCCCCTTTGTATTTTCTACTTCTACTGTTATTTTTCTCTTGGTTAAATAATTTGCTAGTAGTTGATTGAGTCTTCCCCTTATTCCATATTTCAGTAATTTCTGTTGCAATATTGGGATATCAATTAGG
Organism: Mastigoproctus giganteus; assembly: GCF_048544385.1. Classification (NCBI taxonomy): domain Eukaryota; kingdom Metazoa; phylum Arthropoda; class Arachnida; order Uropygi; family Thelyphonidae; genus Mastigoproctus; species Mastigoproctus giganteus. Next base: position 32,621,698 of record NC_143576.1, read on the forward strand.
TCATATGCTTTGGTCAAATCTATAAATAAAATCAATATGAAGTTATTGTTGTTTAAATGTAAGTTTAGAGAGTCTACTAAGTTCTCTAATAATGTCTGTGTACTCTTGCCCTTCTGATATGCGAATAGAGAGTTGTTTAACAGTCCACATTGATGTAAATATTTGCTTATATGGGAAAATATATAATTTTCTATTATCTTATTTAAAACTGACTGTATTGTTATTGGTCTGTAGTTGCAAAAGTCATCTGGTGGTCCCTTTTTATATATAGGAATTATCTTAAATGACAGTAAGTTTGTAGGATAGCTTCCCGACTCTAACATCCGTGGTATTAGCTCTACCAAGAGAACAGAGAACTGTTCTTTGTTTCTCTTTACTTCGGTTACTGTTATACAGTCCGGTCCGTAAGATTTCTTGTTCTTTAATTGTTCTATAATTTTAAGAATCTCAGTATAATGTGGAGCTAAGACTACACAAGAGTTCATTATCTGAGGAAGCCTATCTTGTTGAGTAAAGGAATTTTGGCAATAATGTATTAAATATCTGTTGAGATCTAATACAGCTTTGGCAAACCTATTTGCAGCCTCATATTGTTTGTTTGCACCAGAAATCTGTTCTACTAGTGTTTTAATTTGGTTTCCCCATGACTTTTTCTTCCTTGTACTTAACATGTTATTTATAATGCTCCATTTATCCTTTTGTGTTATCTGCTTATCCATGAAAAGATGATTGTAATAAGTGTTTTTTTGCTTTTTTATCATACCTGTCACTTTATTTCTGAGTGTTTTATAATTGTGATAATGTTCTTTCTTTGATGGACAATTTCTATACTCCTGTAATATTTATCCCTTTGTACCATTAGTTCTATTTCTTTAGTCATCCAAGGTTTCCTAAGCTTAATCCTGCTACTCCCAGTGTTTGTGTTGTTGGCTGTGTGATTAACTTTTCTCTCGGTATTAAACCTCGAATTGTTTATAATTTATATTATCTTATTTGAGAAAACATTTACATTTGTTGTGTATGATGCTTGCTCTTGTATTAACAAGTTTCCTATGTTCTGTTTCAGTTTCCCTGTTGATAAATAATTTTTCTTCTTAGCATTTGTTAATTTTTTTTCTTCACATGGGTGTTGTTTTGAATACATATCTGCTATTAGTATACATGTTCTGTGATCTGAAAGTTGATTTAATTGTATGTAGGAATTAGCATACTCAACTTGATATTTGTAATTAGGTGGTCCAAACAAGAGCTGACTGTTCTATTACCCTCGATCCTTTGTTGTCTAGTTATTCCAATTAAGGTATGTTCAAATCCATAATTGTTTAAGATTGCAGAGTATCTGGGTATCACATTATCAGTTCCATCGGCTAGTAAATTAATATTAAAATCTCCTACTAGTATGGTCTTATCTGTTTGCATGTCGTCCCATTGCAAAATAATGTTTTCTAATTCTGTTAGGAAGCTGTTTATTGAATCTGATGGTGGCCTGTAAAAAGCACAAATCATGAATGTGTTTTCTGGGTCTTCTCCTAATAATTTGACACAGCAGTTTTCACAAGACTGAGTTAAGTAGTAAACCTGTATTGCCCTAAAGCATGTTCTATAGTATATTATTATTCCTCCACCCTTTCTCAACTCTCTCAATATATAGACCTTATCATAACCTTGTATGTTATAATTTGAAATTTCCTCACTTTTTATGTTAACCTCCGTTAAAACTATACAAGAGATAAATTCTTTCATTGGATTTATATATTGCAAGAAGTTAAACCAATTTTTTCTTAGTGACCTGATATTTAGAGCTACCATAAAGAACTGTTTTTTATAAATTATAAGAGCTTGAATATTTTGATTATTTATAAAATGTAAAGGTGAATTGTAAATCTGTGAAATAATAATAATAATAATAATAATAATAATATTATTATTATTATTATTATTTTTGTAGAGTGAATTTATCTTTGTAAAAATTATTATTGTAGAGTGAAATTATCCTTGTAATAGTTATTTCTTATCGAGTGAAATTATTCTGGTATTCCTGGTTCAACCTTGAAATTTCATCCTTTTTAAAACCTTGGTTTCCGATAAATGTATTAATGCTGTTCAACATAAGAATAGAGCATACCGCAATTGGCTTTTATCCAAATCTCCAGCTTTATTTTCTTCTTATACTAAAGCTCTCACCAAGTGTAAAATTAAAATTAAACGTTCCAAACTCGAATTTGAACAGGCTAAGAATACAAACCGTGCATTTTTGTCTAAATGGTAGTCTAGCCTTCTGGTTTCTGGCCAAAGATATTGGCTGCAATTTCTGTCCATCCACACTTCCACCTCTGTTACATTCTGATGGTTCTGTTGCATCCTCTTCTAAGGATAAAGCTGACTTATTAGAAACTACTTTTCCCCTTACTTTTATCACTTTCTACCATAATAATGTATACTGTAGGACTTCCCGATTCACCCCCTTAAACTGGACAGTTTAAGGGACTGAATGGAGAAGTGCAGCCCCGTACTCCAAATTTCTGTAATATTTATTTATATTAATATAAATAAATATTACTATCGGGAAAACAATAAATATGAAATAAATAAAAATAAAATAAAATAAGATACGTAAATAGAACGATATGTTGAATGTTTTGAAATAAAGCACTACCCTGCGTAATGTTTAAAACCATTTAAATTTGTTTTATGCATTAATGCCATTTACAGAGTTAAATTACGCGAGCTGTTGGCATTAGTGAAAGAAATACAGGACGTCTATAAATTATTCACCTAATTATGAAGCGCGATTAAAATTTTATTATAAAACGGTTTTGTGCACTTAATAAAGCAACTCAATTTCTTATCACACAATAGCACTTCAGTAAACATCCACATGAGTATCTTTGGTGCCACACAGAATGTGAAGATGGTAACCGATTTCATTCCAAGTGTTTTGAAGCAGCTCTTGAGAAATGAAAATTGCTGCTTTAATCCGGTCAAAAGCCCTGTGACGTTAACTTTTTTTTTTTTTTTTTTTTTTTTTTTGCATACGTGTTGTTGTTATTGTTGTAGTAGGATTTTAGGAGCATCAGCGGCTATGGCCATGTTGCCCCTTATATGTTGTCTGTGAATTGCGTATGTTCTGTGGTCGATTTATTTATTTATTTATTCAATTGATTGCTATTAACAATCGCTCCTTGTACAGCGTGCAAGCTAGAGGGGTTAATACGATGAACTCATGGCTCATACGAAGATATCCTTCTGCCATTTTTGTCATAATAAAAGATATTTTCTTTTTTGTTGGACGGAAAACCAAGTTTCAGGGAGGGGAACCATGCTACACTTGTCCGAGATCGACTAACTCAGCCACATAGTGAAAAAAAGGCCCATAAAAATTCTTAAAGTCATCGACGGGACTCGAAGTCAGGTCTTTCCACCCAGTGTGGAGAGGACGATGATTATACCAATTGTGCTATCCACGAGAGCGTTTTTGCATACAGCATGCAGGCTCCAGTGTGGTGGTTCCCCATCTTGTTGACAGAACAAATGTGGCTGCATATTTTTCGGCTGAGACTGAGCATACAATTCGAGCATATCTAGGTAATTTGCGGAGTTCGAAGTGTTTTCGTGGAAAAAAAATAGCCCAGTCACATGATTGTTGGACAGTGCTCATTACATGTTTACTTTGGGACTATAACGCACATGTTCATGAACTGAGTGGGGATCTTCAGATCCTCATATGCTACAGTTGTGTCTGCTAACTTTATCCTGCGGTCGAATATCACTTCGTCACTGAAAACAGTATTTTCCAGAATGTGCTCATTTTCGTCTATACTGTTGAGAATGTGAACAGTGAATTTCTTGCGTTGTGCTTTGTCGTGAGATTTAATTTCCTTCACGAATTGCACTTTGCAAGCATAAAGTTTCAATATATTGCGAACAATCCTGTGCAACCACAGGATGGTTCGCAATATGATGATTGTGGTATTTGCAGCTGCAGACTTTCCCAGGGGGTATATTTTGTAGGACTTCGGGTAAACATTTCCTGAATTTCCTAATTTCCTAAAATTTATTACAGATACACTAGGCCTACATTTCTCATTTCTGGTGCAGCACACGGCCGGTTTCTTGAAACTGTTTCAACCATCGCCTCATCGATTTGTTTCGTAGGTGGACGTTTTCTCTTTGAAAACGTCTCCTTACAGTCACTGGACTTTTGGTATCCCGCCACAACACTCACAATGCTTTCTCCTGCACTGTCGCCATTTTAATCCTCTACTGTCGCAGTGCTTGCTGGGATCAAGGCTGTAAACAGGTTGTAGGCATGAGATAAAACCCACTGAGTTGCTTTGATAACTGCAGCAAAGCATTTTAGGTACATATTACTTTAAATTTTTAATCGAGCTTCATAAAAAAAAAAAAAACATATACTGTATATATATATATATATATATATATATATATATATATATATATATAGTATATGTTCTCCCCAGGACCTATCGAAAGGGCGCACTGCACCGCCCGGTGAATTTAACTGACCGCCCCGCTAAAATTTAAGCGATTCTCGCGGTACCGTATGGTACTGCTCACTGATCTTGATCAATATTAATTCGAACATATATGCGATCGAGATAAATGCGACAGGAGCATATAATGTTAAATTATGCAATTAATTTTTGCTCTGGATCGCTTAAGTCACATTTATAAATAACAGAAAATTTTATAATACCGAATTGCGAAGTATTAGACTATCCCACCCGGCTTGGAAAATTTTCTGAGGAGAACATTGTTATGTATAACAAATTTTTAGTTAGTTATAATACCAACTAGATAAATTGGAGCATTTAGCATAAACGTATTAGGGGTGAAAACTATACCCATTAGTTCAAAGGGCCAAGTTTAGGTAACTTAAGTTGGACTTTTTTGTTGTACTCTATAAATAAACACATATAATAAAATAAAATAAAATACAATAAAATTAAATGAAATAGTAAAATTAAAATGATAATATAGCTAATTATAGATATATGGATACATTGAATGGAACGTTAACTAGAGCTAACTCCACTCAGTATATCCCATCAGTAATTAGCTGAGACTATCTGTTTCTGTTTGCCATTTGACTGTTTTACTATACACGGTATTCAAATATACTGAGAAATTACTGTGAATATATAATCAAATTGCTTAATTACTTTAATATACCTTAAATTTAGCAGAAAGCTGGCAGAATAACCGCTAGCCCGACAGATAGCAATGAAAATTAATAATGAATAATGAATAATATATGTGAGTACCAACTATTAATATATATATATATATATTTTTTTTTTTTCCAAGATTACCGAAATTGAATTATATTGAGCACAGGTACATGGCAAGCTGCTTCTACCACCAGGCCCCAAAATAATAAAATGGGATCACATGCGACTACATCTGCCAAGGTCCCGAGAGTTCTGAAATGGGCTTCTAGTGAATGGGCTCCCTGTGTTTCACCTGAACATGACGGGTTCTTACTGTGGGCCTGAAAAGTAGCCCAAAAAAGTTTAGTAATTGAGCTTACTTGCTGAGTAAGGAAATTCAACGCACTAAGCAAGTTGACCTTACATGGCATACCGCCGTGTGAGATTTAACGTCTTGCAATGTGAACATTTTTAAATAGAATACCAAACTTTCAATAAAGTAAAGTTTTTAAAAAAAAATATATATATATATTATTACCAAATGAAAGATATGAGCAATCTATTGTTAATCAATAAAAGAAAATAGTTATTTAAAAACAAGGGTTAGTAATGGCTTTATATGCAGTGCTTAAATATCAGTTTACTTTGGTTATTAGCAAATAACTAAACCAAATTATACTAGCTATTAATGCATTCCGTCTTTCGCTAGAGGATGCTATACATCATGGAACCTCTTGATAGACAAAAATTTGCTATGCGGAATATCCTTGTTGGAGTTCTGAGTCTGCTCTTGATTTCATTTTAAGCGTTTTTGAAAAGTCAACTGTATTAAAAATTTTTGAGAATGCATGTTATAAATTTTACAGGTTAGTACTATGGTTATGCATTTAGTATACTTCTACGAGACGTATACTTTCTACAACTTATATTTCTCAGGGCTCACGTGGCGAGATGGGCTTGGCATATTTGGAGTGCCCAATTATATATCATTCTTCTCTTTCTTCTACTTCCAACTCTTGTTCTTACTTTTTTTCAATGAGAGTTTGCTTTCTCAAGATACTTATCCTACCCGAATTTTGGACAGTTGGGGAAAGCAAAGGACTATTTTATCCATATATATTGCATCAGTTTAACAGTTCTGATCTGGCAGTGGGACTTTGGCAGTGAGCCAAAGTGTCAATCCTGGCATGGGGGTAAACGGAGTCTCCCAGGTCGTTAACTAGCGAAAGCGCCGAAGTGTAAGCAGGAAGTACAGGGAGATGGTGAGAGAGAAGGAGGAAGATAATAACTGGAATGTTAGGACAATGAATAGGGTGGGCAAATTGGAGAGCTTGAAGGGGAAATGGAACGTGGTAAAATAGGTATTGTGGGATTTTGTGAGACAACGTTGAAAAGAAATGGGATTTTAGAAGCGGTGGTTGTGGATTTTATATTCTGGAGGTAATGAGAGAGGAGTGATCATGAGTAAACAGGTATCCGAAGTTGTGGAAGAGTTGGACTATATTAGTGGTAGGTTGATAGTTGCAAGGATGAAGGCGGAACCAAATTAAACAACATTAATACAGCCCGTCACCACCAAATACGGAGGATACGGAAAGGTCAGGGAATGACCACCGCATATCCTGGAGCAATATGGCCTTAGTTGCTAATGCTCCTAAAAAAAAAAAAAAAAAAACAAATAACAAACAACATTAATACATATATATGCTAACAACAGAATATGAGGAAAAGGAGATTTATGGGCAAGTAGAATGAGAATGTCACTGAGAAAGAGTTAGGCAAGCAGATTTTTGGTAATTATGGTTGATTAGAATGATTAGAAGAGATCAAAGAGGAGAAAGGTTGGTGGAGCTTTATGAACAAAATGATCTAATTGTAACAAATGCTTGGTTTAGAGAGAATGAAAGAAGGAACCCTTCTACAATAATAAAGCTTTATATATATATATATATATATATATATATTTTTTTTTTTTTCCTGTTTATACTCCGGGACGACCAAACGGTCAGAAGAGTTCACAAGGTGGACATGTGTTTTGTAAGGGGCGGCTCCTAGAACGTTAATTCAACTCCGCCTCGTATCTCTTTGAAGAACAGTATTACTACAAATGGGCCAGATATGTGTGTGTGACGGAGGTTTGTGTGTATTATATGTGTATTCTGTTGTTATGTTCTGGCCTTTTGGCTACCCAGAAGCATCGGTCATATGGACAGATGATTCTGGGTACTCGTCCACACCACGGGAAGGTGGTGTGGACGAGTACCCAGCAAAACACGTACGCTCTCAGTACGAGACTCTGACCCACCTGATGTTGCCAAAAAGTAGGCCAGATTCCTCTAGAGACCCACTTCACTCTCGTATTGTGTCTGTCACAAGACAGACACAATACGAGAGTGGAGCACCGTATTTATCCGTCACGGGTAAATACGGTGAACTCCGGTCATTCAAGGCACGTGTTTTTATGTACCCGCGTGCTTGACCACTCGGCTGTAGTGGCCGGGTATAGATACAATCCCCGCTAAAAGTTTGGAATCACGTTTAATTTTTCTTAATTTCCAAAGATTTTATTAAAATAGGACCAAATTGTTTACCAATTTTTATTAAAATGTTTTCTATTATGTATAAGAAAACTGATATCATATATTACGAAATTTATAGAATATTCCAGAAAGTTGTAGAAGATTCCTGAATGTGGTGGAACGTTGTAGATGATTCAAGAAAGTAGGAGTATTGTTTCAGTATTATAGAAGATTGCATATAATTCTGGAGTGTTTTTCAATAATATAAGTTTTTTTTTTCTAAGTTGAGGAGCGACTGCTGTAACTTTTAAAATCGAACACCCGTCATTCAGAGTGTGTTTGGTGTAAGTTTTGTGTGTTTCGTGATAAACACGGTTGGAAATAAGGAAATGAATATTGAAAAACGAAGTGATATTATAACTCTTTATAAAGAAAGTTATTCCATGAGCAGATCTTAAAAAAAAAAAAAAAAAACTAGGTGCTTCATTTAAACGGGTACAAACGACCATTCAGCGATTCGAGGAGACTGGCAATTTAAAGGACAAACCATGATCAGAATGACCGCGCGTAACAACGGAAGCACAAGATAAGACCATAACACTGATTTTTAAACGCAGTCGATGACTTACTGCATCTGAAATATGAGCTAAGTTCGATGGGAACAGAGAAACTCCTGTGTCTACATCCACTTTAAAATTTTTTAAACAAGCAGGACTTCGTAGTCGTGTACAATATTAGACAATTGAAGAGCAGAAAAACGCTGTGGACGGATGAATCCAAATTTGAAATTTTTGGATCCAAGCGTAGAGTTTATGTAAGACGATAAACTGAAAAAAAAAGAAAAAAAGAAAAGAAAAGAAAAGAAAAAAAGAAAAAAGTGGTGCTACGTTCTTTAGTGTACTTACAGTCAGGAACAGTGGTGGATCCATAATAATAATAATAAAATTCTTTATTCATAGAAATGTAGGACACGATTTCCGCTACAGGCAACCAGAGGAATCTCACAATTAACTGTACACATTACATTCACATAAACTACATGGGTTCACAAATTCATAAAATACACAGAAAGTGCTAACAGATTACATACAGCTTACATTGCATTATATAGTTATTATGCAGAGCTTACATTGCATTATATAGTTATTATGCAGAGCTTACATTGCATTATATAGTTATTATGCAGAGCTTACATTGCATTATATAGTTATTATGCAGAGCTTATATTACATTGTATAGTTATCATACAGAGCTTATATCGCATTATATAGATTTTATAGTTATTATATACAAGCTGCAACACATTAAGACAGTCTGGTCTGGACACTTTCACTGGGAGTTATTCCGCTGACAATTGCAGGACTGCACTTCACTATGGATTTGCGCCTTTCTTCTCTGTAGGCAGAATCTCTGGACCACACATCCAAATCAATGTTTGCCGAGTTCATCGCGCCGATGGTGCTGTTCGGAAAGTGCCGCTTGAAGGTCGAGAGCTTCTGCAGGTTAGAACAGAGCACTGGACGGTTTCTGAGGGCTCTACCAGGGATTTTCCAGCCTACGATTTCCTAGATATTAACGAAGTCGAGAGCAGCGGAACACATATTAAGCGCCATTGTGAGCTTCCTCGCATATGCCAGGTGCTGAGCCAGGGTGTATCTCAGATTTATGCAGAGCTGTGATTTTGATGTTGTATAGGGTAGGTGAACCCAATTGTTGGCCCACTTTAGGACTCAGAATTCCAGACCCCAGAGTATCTTCAGACTGGACATGGGAGCAGCCGACCGAACTTCCAATACCATAACTAATGACAGAACTAAAATAGTAGAGGAGAAATTTTCTGACTGTTTCCTTGTTGTGTGCCCTACAGAGATCAAGTTTCATATCCCAGAAAGCCCGTAATGCTCTTGAACGCAGTTGCTGGATTTGTTCCTTATACGTTAAGTTTTCGTCGATTACTACTCCTAGGAATTTTACGGAATGAGTGGCGGCGAGAACATGCCCCGCAATGGAGGGCTGCAGAGAGGCTGCAGGAGTGAGGTCTGCTTGTGCTCTAAGTGAGAAGATGATATATTGGATTTTTCAGGGTTTATTTTAAGCCCAAAATAGGTAGCGTATTCACAGAAAGAGGAGAGATATTTGTTCAGGAAGACGGACTTCGACAGTTCCTGTCTGGTCTAGTGAGGTGTTAGCCGGGCTTGAGAGTTAACATACAATATCGTCGGCGTAGTCCATAAACGCAGGTATCTGATTCATTAGCGGAATAAATATCGCTGAAAAAAGCAGTGCCGACAACGATCTACCTTGGGGTATACCGACTTCCACCTGTTTTGTGATGCAGTTATTCCCTTGCTGGAAGGTAAGGCACCTCTTGATTAGCAGATTCCTGAGGAGCTTCGAGACATTACCCGTGAAACCGTAGTAGTTCTCCAGGAGACACATAAGTGACTTAAATTGCACTGAGTCAAAGGCCGCTTTCAGATCCAGAAAAACAGCATGCATAACATTGCCTTGCTCCCAGGCTTTGAAGGGTTTTTAAATTCAGGGCCTGTGTGCATGTTATCGGCGATCTTTGTGAGAGCGCGTAATGTAGATGCTGAGGTCTCTGGGAAAGGATCTGATTGGCATCCACTTTAAACATGCATTTCTCCAGGCATTTGAGAAAAGGGGAGGAGATTGAAATAGGCCTGTAGTCAGCAGTTGATGTCGGATTCTGCAACTTTGGAACTGGGATGACTATAATTTAGACTAGCGTTTGGGACGGCTCCCTGTTGTAAAATTTTGTTAAACAACTTCGTCAGCTTATCGCTGATGAAGTAGGAGGTAACGTTTAGACAAAAGTTTGGAATAGAGTCACTTCCCATTGTTTTCTTATTGGACAGGGCGTTGATGGCCTTGATTAGCTCCTCTTCGCCAATCGTAGTGGGCACTGTTCCAGGGGAAATCAGCAGCTGCACTGTTTGTTTTGACGAACCGGGTTACATGATCGCACCATTCGGCCAGGTCTGATTCTGCTGACCGGATGTGATTGGCCGACAAGGATCGCTGTCCACAAGCTATCCTCTTCTCCATGAACGAGTTGATAGCTTGCTTCTTGGATTTCTGGAAACTGCGTCTGGCTATTGAGTACTCTGAGTATGCTCTTTCTGTGGGTGATCTCTTGAATTAGGCATGTAGTTGTTTTTCATTAAACTGGTGCATAAGGATGCTGGACCACAACGGCTTTGAATGTGGGCAGATGACGCAAACTCTTGAAATGGCCACTTTAGCAATGAAAGACAACCATTTCTGAAGCCAAAACGCCGCTTCCTCTATGTCGATTTCACTGAGAGTTCGCCAGGGTTAGAGCCTAAAGAGATCCATTGCTGTTTCAATTATTAGGTATTTTGGATCATATACAGCCTTCCTGATCGTTTCAATCGAGTTCGATTGGTTTGGTTGGTTATAGCATTCTTTCAACAGGATTAGAGAAGCTTCAATTGGCCTGTGGTCGAAGGGAAATGTCGAATTAGAGCTGATTTCCGCTTCAACACTCTCATGGCTGGAAAAGATTCTCTGTAACGTGGCTTCTCCTCGAGAGGGGGGGGGGCAAAGATGCAATGGATGTTGAGACTCGACAGATCCGAAATTAACTGATCGATGGGGCAAGTTAAAGTTTCCGAGAATTATTACTTTCTGGTTGCACTTTATAGAGGTCAGGAGCCAAGCAGAAAAATTCGTAATGCATTGATCTGCAACGGGTGGGGGTAAGTAAACTGCACATACTAGCAACTGTAGTCTATCGGCTAGATAGCAGCCCAGAACAGCCTCGAAATCGTTACCAGGGCATGCCCAAGATTTGATCAGAGGAAGCTGTTGCCTTTGGTAGATTAAGACTCCCATCCTTTCCTATCTTTCCTGTTCGCAAGAATAGACTGATAACCGATGTTGGTGGTTAAAGGCGATATGTCCATGTCATCACGAAGCCAAGTTTCAATAAAGGTAACAAAGTTGTAATCCGCACTTAGGAGTATGTCAATCAGGGCACTGAGCTTGTTCTTCAGGCTCCTGGTGTTCTACATGAAGCATTTCACATGTTTCTCGTTGGCGGGCTTGATCTGGATTAAGTTTCTAGGGTTTCTTTCCCTCAGGATGGTGGCTGATTGGAGGTGGATTCCTCTTGAGCAGGAATGGGGCACTATGACCCGCCCTACTAATAATGTGCACCTGTATCTTGTTGTCAGACTTGACGAGATGATTGCAGGATTTAGTCAGCACGGTGGCTGCTCTTCTTTTATCAGGTTGAAAGGTACAGTCAGGTTTGCTGCCTAGCTATGCAGAGAGATGCATCGTGCCCACCTCTGTTCTCGAGATCGCTACCTCAGATCATGATCTGAGGTTTCTTCTGGAGTGGGTGACATCGTCAGAAGTGAAGGAATTTTAAGAAAAGAAGGCTATAAAAACATTCTTGAATATAATGCAGTAGCCTTTGGACTTCAACTTTGTGGAAGAAATTTCATATTACAAGACAATGACCCGAGGCCCCGGGTGCCAAGCGATTGTGACTGAGCGATTTATCTGTGCCTTATAGTGCGATTTCCAAAAAGTGATATATAGTTCTTTTGCGTTCCTCTCGTTAAGTAATCTATTTATTTTATAACTGCTCTTGCTACAAAAGTACCTGTACAGAGCAAGAAAGGCAAGCCACCTTTCTTTTTTCATATTCTTATTACTAACCCCCTACTACTTCTCGCTTGGTCACACCAGGCACTGCTCCTGCCTCCCCGTGGCGGGGCCGGAAACCTTGGCAGAAAAGCTCATCTGCCAAGGGCGAAAAGGAGCAAAGATGGAGCAAAATGATTATCCATCTTTAGAGCCGACAAGCTCTCGGCCACTTACTGAAATTGATCATGACATTTCACAACCCAAGAGGTTGAAAACAAATTCAACAACCAAAGAGTTTCCTTCCTTTTTAATTTTACATTCACTTTCAGAACAACCTCTCAGCAAATTATCTCCTTTCCTCATCCAGAAACACCTGGAGAGTATTGCAGGTTCTCCGAAGACTGTGAGAAGGCTGCAATCTGGAGACCTTCTTTTAGAAACAACAAAAAGTAAACATTCAGAGAAACTCTTACAACTTTCAAATTTTGCTGGGATACCAATTAAAGTATCTCCCCATGCTACCTTAAATACATCCAAAGGTGTGATTTCTAGTTGGGATTTGTTGAACGTGACAGAGGATGAATTAACCCAAGAACTTCAGGATCAAAATGTTATTGCATCAAGAAGGATCATGACTAAAAAAGACAATAACCTTATGCCTATCAGGAATATCATTCTTACATTTAATTCCCCAAACCTACCATCAACAGTAAAAGCTGGCTATCTACTTTGTCGTGTTCGCCCGTATATACCCAATCCCTTGAGATGCTACAAGTGCCAAAAGTATGGTCACTCTCAGACAACATGTAGAGGAAACCCAGTTTGTCCAAACTGTGGATCTTCCGATCATACTCAGTCTGAATGTTTGGCGACAGAAAAGACATGTCCCAACTGTAACGGTAACCATCCTGCATATTCTAGAACTTGTGAGAGATGGAAAACTGAGAAACAAATTGTTAAATATAAGGTTGAGAACAAGGTAAGCTTTCAAGAAGCAAGGAAAATAATTGCTCCTACCATGCCCAAACGTACCTATGCAAATATTGCACAAAAACAACAAACAGTATCCACCCAAACTGAAGTTACCGTCCCCTCAAACATATCAATCTCTGACTGGGCTCGAGCTGTCCTCTCTCAGCAACAGTCCAGTAACCCCAAGCATTCAGATCAGGCAAGTAACACTCCTCTTACAATACCAGCGACATCTCCTACTCTACCGGAAGATCCAATATTAGAAATTCATGCCGAAGAAGAAGAAATGGACACTGGTCGGCCAGTTTTTCTAAAAAAAGATAAACAAAAATTGGAACGTCATAAACCAATCACCTTCAAAAAGCAGTCAGATACATCTCAGACAATTAAACACAAATAATGGCCATCATTGTACAATGGAACTGTAGAGGCTTTCGTTACAACACAGATGATATCCATAATCTAATTAATCAGTATTCTCCAGTTGCTCTCTGTCTCCAAGAAACTTACTTAACTTCGCAAATTTCTCCATCGATAAAGAACTACTGCCTTTATCGAAGAGATCGCAATACAGCAAATACTGCCCACGGTGGTGTAGCAATCCTGATAAATTCAAAGATCCCAACAAAGCATATCCCACTTCGAACTGAAATAGAAGCTGTTGCAGTTCGTATAACTCTCCATATTGCAATAACACTAGTCTCAATCTATTTACAGCCAAACCATACTTATTCTCTAAAAGAACTTGAAGACCTCCTCATACAGATACCTCCACCTGTCTGTATATTAGGGGACTTTAATGGGCACAACCCCCTATGGGGTGCTTCTAAATTGGATACACGTGGTCGACTCATTGAAAGACTTTTAGATGCACTAAACCCCACCATACTGAATACTGGCACGCACACTCACATTCAGCTCCCAACTGGAAATACTTCAGCAATAGACCTTTCCATTTGTTCTCCAGTACTGGTCCCGACCATAGAGTGGTATGTTATAAACGACCCCATGGGCAGTGATCACTTCCCAATCGTATGCAAGGTATTGATAGCACAGACTCCTTTAACTAAACCCTGCAGGAAATGGAAATTTACAAGAGCAAACTGGGCAAAATTTCAGTCCTCAATCTCTTTCGATGAGAAAAAAATCCGTTTCCATCATATTGATGATGTGACAGACTACATCACGTCGCATCTCTTAAACGTGGCTAAAGATACAATACCATTATCAAACCCACCGGGTCGAAAGCACTATAATTATTGGTGGAATGAGGAATGCACCAAAGCAAAAAAAGCAAAAAATAAAGCGTGGAATTTGTTTCGGCGTTATCCAATCACAGCCAATCTGATAAATTATAAGAAAGTAAGGGCAAAAGCACGTTTCATACAGAGGCAAGCCAAAAAAGAATCCTGGGCTCGTTTTGCATCAACAATTAACAGAAATACTGACAGCAAATTAATCTGGAAAAAAATTAGACAGCTTTCTGGCAAGTTTCCAACCATACCCTCTCCAGTCCTCTCATGGAATGGGCGAGATTTAACTAGTCCCTCGGATATAGCTAACGCTTTGGGCAATACTTTTGCTGAGATCTCGGCAACATCAGCTTATACTACATCTTTCCAACGAATTAAAAACAGTCGAGAACGGTATTCTATTAACTTCCAAACTGCCCTCATTCTGCCATATAACAAACCTCTACAATATCCTGAATTATTGCATGCCATTAAAACAGCTCGTAATGGTGCCGCCGGACCAGATGGGATCTATTATATCATGCTGCAACATCTTGATGACAAAGCTTTGCGCCTCCTCCTGGTCTTTTACAACCGTATTTTTTTAGAAAAAACTTATCCAGCTCCTTGGCACCACTCTATTGTTTTGGCGTTCCTGAAGCCTGGAAAAGATCCAACCAATCCCCATAACTATAGACCTATATCTCTGTCAAGCTGCCTCAGCAAAATCCTTGAAAAAATTGTCCACAATAGACTCGTCTGGATCATAGAGTCACAACATCTCATGAGCAATAGTCAGCATGGCTTTCGACAAAACAGATCATGCTTAGATCTCATGATCAAGGCTGAATTTGCCATTCGCAATGCGTTCGTTAAACACGAGCATCTGGTTATGGTTACTATAGATATACAGAAAGCCTTTGACACCACCTGGCGACATGGCATACTTAGTGATCTTTATTCTCTCGGTCTACGCGGAAACCTTCCCATATTTGTGCAGAACTTCCTATACACTAGATCGTTTCAAGTAAAATACCAAAATGAGCTCTCTACAACTTTCATTCAGGAAGAAGGTGTTCCTCAGGGATCTGTGCTGAGTGCGACTCTTTTTGCTCTTAGAATAGATTCCATCACTAAACAGCTTCCAAACACAGTTGAGTCATATCTTTACGCGGATGACCTCTCCATTTCCTGTCATTCCCAAAGCATGAGATCAATTGAAAGGCAGCTTCAGATATCACTGAACAAAATACAACAATGGGCCAACCTTAACGGCTATCGACTCTCACAACAGAAAACAGTCGCCATCCATTTTTGTCGACAACGCAAACTCCATCTGGATCCTGAACTCCAAATTTCCAACTTCTCCATCCCAGTCAATAGTAACATCAGATTTCTAGGATTAATCCTTGACAACAAATTAAATTTCTTAGACCATATTAAAAATGTACGTACTTCCTGTTTAAAAAAGTTAAATATACTCAGAACTTTATCCGCCCTAACATGGGGTGCAGATCGCACCTCCTTACTTCGGCTATACAGGGCATTAATCCGATCCCGTCTTGATTATGGTGCCCCTGTCTATGATTCTGCCAGAGCAAGTGTTTTGCGCTGGCTTGATCCAGTTCAGCACAGCGCCTTGAGGACTGCACTTGGGGCTTTCAGAACATCACCAGCACATAGCCTCTACATTGACGCTCATGAGCCCCCGTTAACACTACGTAGGAAAACACTGCTACTGAAGTATGCTGTCAAAATACAAAGCTGTGCCTCGCATCCAATTCAGTCATATTTATTTAATCCACCACTAGAAAACCTCTACAGAAGTAAGCCTAGTATAGTAAAACCAGCTGGTCTTCGCCTTCTTGAACTGATGCAAGTTTGGAAAGTTCCCATTCATTCTGTACAAGAAGTAGTAACATGCACTCAACCACCATGGACTCTTACTCCTCTACCCACCTGTGACACTTACCTTTGCCAGTGGGGAAAAAATGTTCTTCAAGCATCAAATGTGAAACAACTTCATGCAATTCACACTCACAAATATTTTGACTTTTCTCCAATTTATACAGATGGCTCTAAATCTAACTCAAATGTTGGAGCAGCAGCAGTGTTCCTAAATACCACTATTTCAGCAGCCCTTCCACCTGAATTCAGTATATTCTCAGCAGAATTATATGCAATTAAACTAGCCTTAGAAAACCTCTGTTCTGACTGCTCACTAAAATTTGTTATTTACACTGATTCCCTCAGCTCAATTATGGCATTATCTAACTCCACAGATAAAGTTCACCCTCTTCTAAATGAAATTAGAAGATTATTACTGCAGATTGAAGAGCGCCACCAAATGATCACCTTCTGCTGGATTCCATCCCATTCTGGAATTTCTGGTAATGAACTGGCCGATAAAGCGGCAAAAAATCCATCTACCTTAGATTTAACCACTATCCCTGTTCCAGCATCAGACTACCCACAAATCATTCGTGACGCATGCCTAACAGAATGGACAGCACTCTGGCACTCTCAAACACATAACAAACTTTTTCAATTTAAACAAGATCCTAGAATTTGGCGTTCCAGTGTCCGTTCATCAAGACGAGAAGAGGTACTCCTTTCAAGATCAAGAATAGGCCATACACATTTGACTCACCTTCATTTACTCACAGGAGATGATCCACCACAGTGTCCACATTGTTTTCTAAATCTGACTGTGAAACACATTCTCATCGAATGTCCACACTATAATCAAGACAGAAATACAACCCTGCTATCTTTGGTTAACCTTCGCAAACCAATAACTCTAGAGAATGTCATTGGTGACAATGCAAATATCCCTGAATTTTTTAATTTTCTGAAGAAAATTGGAGTTTTTAGTCATTTCTGATTTTTGCCTCTTCTGACATAAGAAGAAATTCTCATATATTATTACAATAAAGGAACAGGCGCATTATAGCCAAAGCTGCTTATGCGCCAGAAAACCCCCACAACAACAACAACAACAATGACCCGAAGCTCTACGCTGTGCAGGGACTTTCTAGCAACTAAACAATAGGAGAGGGAGGGGTGGAGGGGTATTGCAAATTATGGTGTGGCCACTTCACTCGCCTGACTTAAACCAAATAGAGCTTTTATGGGATCACTAGACCGTAAAGTCCGTGAAAAAAATTATTATTATATTATGGTTACCCGTAATTGATTACATAAACGCGTATTTTTGTCTGTAAATTGCTGTAAATTTGTGTTCCCTGGTCGATTTGCCTATTTTGCTGGACGGAAAACCCCCAGATTTTTTGGGGGTGGGGTGTAAAATAAAATTTTTATTGTTAAGTACAGAATTACATACAAAACAATATCCCATCACGGCGACCAGCGCCAGGGATTCACATATAGGAACTTGTATAAACAGACTTACAAAATATAGCATACAAATACAAAACAAAGTTTCCGCATACAAATACAAAAACAAAATAATGAATACATTAAGGATTAAGGAGTATAGAAAAGTGCTAAATATCAGTTTTATTTATGTTCACATATCCTAGGGATAGGAAACGGGAGCATTGTAATCCTCTTCTAGAAGGTCAGGAATCATGAGCGACGAAGGACTTGGTGAAATAACTGGGAGTAAAGTGGAGGAGAAACTGTTGAAGATAAACACAAGAAAGGCACCCGGGGTGGATGGGATCTATCCAGTTATATTAAAGGAGGCAGCAAAGGAAGTAAGCAAACCCTTAGCCATAATTATGAGAGCTTCCTTAGACTCAGGGGAGGTACCATAGACTGGAAATGTGCAAATGTGACCCCAATTCACAAAGGAGGATCAAAGGCTGACACAAGTAATTATAGACCTGTGAGCTTAACTTCTGTTCCAGGAAAATTAATGGAGGCACTGGTTAAAGAAGCACTGCAGGATCATTTAGACAAGACTTCAGTTATAGCTCGGACACAGCATGGTTTTGTTAAGGGGAAGTCTTGCCTGACCAATTTGATTGGATACTATGACGCAGTCACAAAAGAACTGGATGCAGGGAATAGCTTTGATATTATATACTTGGATCTTAGAAAGGCTTTTGATACTGTTGCACATGGAAGACTGCTACACAAATTGGAGCAGTGTGACATTGGAGGCAAATTGCTGCTATGGATAAAGGGGTGGTTGAGGGGGAGAAGACAGAGAGTGGTAATCAATGGACACTGCTCATCGTGGACTAATGTTATTAGTGGAGTCCCTCAGGGCCCAGTGTTGGGTCCATTATTGTTTTCTGTATTTATAAATGATATTGATGATGGTATATCAAGCTTAATGTTCAAGTTTGCAGACGACACAAAGGTTGGCAGGGTTGTCAAGGACACTACTGACACTATGCTACTGCAACAGGATCTGGAAAGGTTGAGCAGATGGGCCGAGAGGTGGCAAATGAAGTTTAACATTGACAAATGTAAAGTACTACACATGGGAAACAGCAACCCCAGAGCAACTTATCAACTCTGTGGTACTACACTGACAGTGGTAGAGAATGAAAGGGACTTGGGGGTGGTTGTGCAGGCAGATATGAAGTTCTCTGAGCAGTGCAGACGGGCTGCAAGAGTAGCTCATGGAGTATTGTCAATGATATACAGGAATTTTTCCAGCAGGGATAAGGAGGTGATTATTCCCTTGTATAAGGCAATGGTCAGGCCACACCTAGAGTACTGTATACAGGTCTGGAGGCCTCATTTCAAGAAGGATGTAGAGCTGCTGGAACGAGTACAGAGAAGGGCAACAAGATTAGTGAATGGAACAAAGGGGTGCTCTTACGAAGAAAGGCTTAAGTTTTGCAAATTACAGTGTCTGGAGACTAGGCACCAGCGAGGTGATCTGATGAGGTGTATAAAGCCTTGAATGGTTTGAGCATGCTCAATGCTAATGGGATTCTTCCTCTAGCTCAGCATAATCACCTGAGAGGGCATAAATTCAAATTGAGGAAAGACAGATGTAGGACAGACGTGCGGAAATTTGCCTTTAGCCAGCGGGTGGTTGGTTGGTGGAACAGACTTCCATCCCTTGTAGTGGAGGTTGATAGCCTAAATAAGTTTAAGGCTCAGCTGGACAGGTATTTTGAACGAACAGAGGGGTGAAGTGAAAGTGGGTTTTTTTTTTTTTTTTTTTGGCTGATGCTGCATAAGCTTGCTTTCTTGCATCAAATGCCTCTACTAATGCTAATGCTAAGTTGAATCTGTCTTTCTTGTTCTTTATCAGGCATCGAAGTCACTATCTACACAGTTCAGAGCGGCGAGCATCTGCTTGGGGAGAAACCTGTCAGTGAGTTCAAGCCTATTGTGGTGAGCCACAAGTGCAGGTGGCGATTTTAGGCTTGACTGTGGGATCCTCCACACCAACTAGTATTGCACTATCTTCAGTGGGTGCGGGATTTAGTGCTTATTCGCATATCACAAGCGATAATAGATCCAGGCCTGGATCCTAGTGCTAGGGTTGGGCAACGGGTAGCAGTTGTTGGCTGCCCCTTGGTGGAAAAGTGGCCTGACACAAAACAGAACACACACTAACATTTGCACTTTTTCAGGCCCGCTATATAGAGTTTCTGTACCAACGCAGAGGACAAGGTGGAGATGGGATTGGCGGGAGGTAGACGAAGCTTGGTATTGGCCCATTTCAGTAGCCAGTATTCAGCAGTGTACACTCGTTTAAGGTTTGTGGGCGCGGCTGGGACCCATATTACTGCACCATAGAGAATGGCAGGGTAGAGCGTGGACATGATGAATCTTTTAACAATGAGGGGATGTTGAACATGTAGCAGGTGCTGCTTTGAGATCCACCTAAGGCGAGAAACTTTGGTATTGATTTTGTCAATATGGTTAACAAAGGACATTTTTTTGATCAAATAGAATGCCAAGGTCTGTGTGCGAGAGCACGTTTGGTATTGGTACCCCTCCTACTGAAACGTTGAGTAGTGTTGCCACGGATTTTAAGGAAAATATATTTCTGTGGGTTGATTTGAAGGTTGAAGCTTGCAAGGTACAATTCAAGATTCCTAAGCTGCGAATTGATCTTGTTGCTGAGCTGATCAGGGTTAACTTGCTATCTACGCCTGAGACTGACTAACTCAGCCACCGAGTGAAAAAAGCCCATTAATGTTCCTCGCGTCATCGACGGGATTCGAACCCTGGGCCTTTTCCACCTGTTGTGGGGAGGGCGGTAACGATACCACTGTGCTACCCGCGCAGATCGTCAAGTCAGTGAAGTCTGTCCACTTTCACAAATTTATGAGGCCCCTTGCAAACCTCTTGAAATAATGTTAGTCGATACACTATTATATATATATATATTTATATATATATATTGCTGTAAAGTTTTCAAAACTTAATAAAAAATCTTAAAGTAGTTTGTAGTATGCTGTTTTTTTATATTAAACCTTATATCGTCATAGCTAATTTAAAAAAAAAATAATAATGAAAATTGGTGTCATACTGTGTGATTCTACGCTTTTAGGCGGAGTGTACATAGAAAATATCTAGAGACAGATGTAGATTTAAACTGGAGTATATCTTGGTCCAAAAACGTGTAAGGAACGCACATGATAAGAGAGGCAAAAAAAGATAAGAGGATGGAACACAGAGAGAATAAAAACAACAAGAAAGGATATTATAAAGGAGAAATTAGCGATACGCTAATATTGGAAAGGGGTGAGCTGATGGATAATCAAAGTATAAAATGGTAAATAAACAGGTTTAGGAGATATTATAAAGAGAACAGCTGAAGAGAGAAGGGCATGTGGGGGGGGGGGTAAGACCTGAGAAACACAGATGATGACAAAGGATATGATTTGAAAAATGGAGGGCATAAGGAAATGGAAAAACGCTAATACTGTAGATGGCAGGAGAAGGTATAGAGAGATTAACAATAGGCATAGAACAGTAATAGATGGAAGAAGAGGAAACTAGGATGAGTTTTGTAGGGAATTAGAACGGTTGAGAAGTACAAAGATAGTTTAATGTATGATGGAGTAAGGAGTTTGAGTATGGAGAAAAATGGTAGATATCAGAGTTTAATTGAGGAAAGAAAAGGGAAGGTGCCAAATAAACAAGAGGAAATAATTGGAGGTACGGGCGGAATCTTATAAGAAAGTTATATGGGGCTAGCGAGCGGCAGACAGATATTTGTTTGTCGTAAAGTTTTATGTTCATCAGCAACTTAGGCCTATTGCGCTGTATATATTGTCTATAAATTCTTTCTTCTGTGGTCCTTTGCTGTTTGATGGACAAAATCCCGAGTTTCGGGAAGGAAAAACTATGCTACCCTCGCATGAGACAAAATAACTCATCCACGTGAAAAAAGGCCCATGAAAATTCCTCACATCATCGACAGGATTCGAATTCGGGTATTTCCATCCGGGCTGAAGACGCAATTCTACCAACTATTCTACACGCGAAGGCGCAGGAAGATGATTTTGATAATATAAGAATAATGAATCAGTACAGCTTGCAACCGTTAATGAAGAAAGATGTAATTCTAGCCTTAAAGATGAAGGAAAAGGAAAATATGGCAGTAAGTATTGTTGTGTAGTGGAGTTTATAAGATTACTAGGGGAAGCGGGTTTGCCAAAATTAACAGAATCATGTAAATGTATAAGCAAGGGGAATGATCAGAAGATTTATGACTATAGCCATGCACTGAAATGCAAAGATTTTAGAACTATTTTTTGGCATCTCATCGGGTGAAGATAATGCTAAGAATATTAATAAAGGATGAAGGAAAAAGTGGGAGAAAAGTTTGGCTTCAGGAAAAGGAGGGGATGAAGAACAATGCATGCTGTAGGCGTGACGTGAATGTTGACAGAAAGACATTAGAAGTGAGCAAAACTACATGTTATGTATGTGATTTATAGATTTGGAGAAACGCGTTTGATCGAGCAAATCAGGTTAAATTATTAAATATACTGGAGAGAAGTGGAGTGGAAGGACAAAAGAATGATTAGTAGATTATATTGGGGCAAAGTAATATGATAGGACAAGGTGATAGTGTAGAGATAGGAAGAGGTGTGAGATAGGGGTGTTTTTTGTCCTCAGCTTTATTTAATACATATGTAGAAGAAATGGTTAAGAATTGCTAAAGGATATGTGGATGAAAGATAGTGGTATGGGATGAAGATTGGGAGAAATGTTATCGAGAATGTTACATTTGCAGACGATATGGCACTGGTGGCAAATTCTGGGGATAGATTGCAGAAATTAGGTTAAAGGAAGGTTCCGATAGGTTTGCAATAAGAATAAATACTGGCAAGACAAAGGTTATGAGAATGGAAAGAGAAAAGCATGATTAAAATATTGAAATAGGAGAGAGAGAGAGAGAGAGAGAGAGAGAGAGAGAGAGAGAGAGAGAGAGAGAGAGAGAGAGAGAGAGAAGGTATTTGGGAAGGCTCATGGTGGAAGAAGCAGCAGAGTAAAAAAGAGTAAGAATATCAATGGGTTAAAAAAGTTTTTGAGAAGCGAAGAAGAATATTATGTAGGAGATTAGGAATCGATTTAAGGAAAAGATTGGTACTATGTCTGATGTAGAGTGTGGCACTTTATGATTCAGAGGCATGGATATTGAGAATGGAATGTATTAAAAGTTGAAAAATTTTGAAATGGCATGGAGGACGACGGAAAAGATAAAAGAGGTCGATAAAGTGAGAAATGAGAAGGTTTTAAAAAGGATGGACGAGAAGAGATGTTTGGTTGAAATAATCAGAAGGCGAAAGAGAAATTGGATTGGACATGTGTTGCGAGGAAAGGCAAAGGGAGATTGAGGTAAACTGTGGTAGTTAGTTTGAGGAGGGGGGATGGTGGAAATGGGGAATACGAAGAGGAGGGTTGAGGATAGGGTTATATAGAGAAGTGTTTGTTGAGTTTGTATGCTTGGACCTGCCAAGCATTGATATCATCATCATCAATGTTCTGCCAAACATTGATGATGATAACATTTATGCAGAGTAATCACTTTACTTAAGTAGAGACTTGTTTTGGATTTTTGTGATCCATGAGGATCTCGGAATGCCGTGGAGATTGGTAATAAAAGTGAAAATAAAGGTTCTAGTTAGTAGTTAGTTTATTTAATCAGTGAATTCCCTTCCCGTGACAAATTTTTTTTTTTTTTAATAATTATACCTGATTTATATTACTTTATTCATTTTTTTTTCTTTTTTGTTAATAGTTAGAAGACGGGAAATAAAAAAAAAATCCTGCTTACATGAGGTAATCACGTATTCTCAAAGTAGTCAAAACAAAAAAGGCCGCCGTAGCCTAGTGGTCAGGCGCGCGGGTGCATACGTACACGTGCCTTGAGTGACTGCTGAATACGGTTCTGTTTCTTGTATTCTGTGTATCTTGTAAACTCCTCTGACCGTTTGGTTGTCCCGGAGTATAAACAGAAAATTTATTTATTTATTTAAATGCACTTTTATCCATTACAGTAGTAGTAGTTCAACTGTTCCCGTTATGATTACAATATCCTGATTTACAGTGTCACTCATTTGCCCAAACGGATCAGATACTTATTTCGTATTTAAAAATTAACTCATTAAATTCTGAATAAATATCATAAAATTTGATTCCTGGACTATTCGAATGATGTGTAATTTATTTTAGATGCAAACCTTATGGTGAATACCGTGAACAAGCATATTGTACTGTATATTTAAGAATGATTTTGCTAATATACAATAGAAACTTTTTGTTTACCACGTAGTTTTTTCTTAATTTGAAAACTACTTGATGTCCCTCGTAATATAATTTAGTAGGAATTTTGAAAGATGGTCATTCCTGAAATCATCAAAAATCCGGTAACGCTAGATGTTTGTTTTCTTGTTTTACTTTTCAGAAGCATCATATTTAAAATAATAATTGCGACATTCCGAAAACTTCAGTAGTATAATGAAGTTTATTTATTTACTATCTTTGAAGTATAGTTCACCCTGGTACTAACATGTGAGTAACAAGTACACTGCACAGTGGAATATATACAATAGGTAAACTATGGCAAAACTGCAGCCATTATCAACCCACTGCAGGATGGAAGGCTCCTCAACAATTCACGTTGAGGGAAATGGACCATAATCTGCCACGCCGGTCCAGTGCGGATTGGCAGATCGACCGTATTTAGCAGTCAGGGGCTTGAACCCCGGTCTACTCAAGGAGCGTGTATATAAAAATTACAGCTGTGGCACACGGAAAAATTACAGTTGGAGCTGTGGCACACGGAATTGTCAAGAGGTTCTCCATCAGTTGATAGGTTTTCGGAAAAATGGCAGTTCTGTAGGTCTTATTGGCACACAATTGCCCCATAGCTATGCCCATCAGGTTCGCAAGATTTATCGTTTTAAGCGGGAACATCTGTTGCAGGCTTCTGAGCTGGTCACAGCCCTGAACCAATGTCACCCACAGCTCGGGCTGCACGTTCTTACCTGCTGTCTTAAGTCTATTGCTCTAACTGCAGCGTCAAAGACAGTTTCAATCTCTTGTCTGAGCAAGGCAAGGCGGAACCAACAGCACACTCTTGAATTTCAGAATAAACAAAGGCTACATGCAAAATGGAAAGCAATATCAGACTCACTAGACCCAGTTCAACAAGCAAATCTAAAGCCATTAAAACCTACATCGACAAAACAATCAAAATTGGGAAGGCACCGTTTAAGGCAAGGCTTGACGAATTCCCTCAACAACTTAATCCGATCGAATGGTTAGACTACATCACAAGATTTAAGCCAAAGTCAGCATCAGACCTTAAGTTGTCAGCGAGATGCCCTCGGTTCCATCATCATTACAAAAAGAGAGAGAGCTCATCTACGCCATCAATGATATCCCACCAACGTCTTGCACCGGATATGATGGGGGGGGTCCCACAATTTATTCTTAAGAGTGTTAGTGTGCTCATCATTGATGCGCTTCTAGGAATCCTTAATGGAATTCGCGCAACTCAAAGTTTCCCATCAGCCTGGAACCAATATATTGCAGACCAATCCCCAAAACACAAGGAGCGACCTCAGTTTCAATTTAGGCCAATAATGAAAGCCTCATGTCTTTGTGGTTTCCACTTTATGGCTTTCTTTTCTTTATTAACAAAACAACAAGCGGCCCCTAGCCAGACACTGGCAAATCCACTATATACATACATATTATTTTATATACATAGAATCATGTTAATTACAATGTCATAAGTGAAATGAACATGTAACATGTCCACACAGCAAATCATATCACACAACTAATCATAAGTATAAATTGTGGCTCAAGGAACCACAAGGCAGCAGTCTTTACTGTCCTAGGAAGGACGGGAAAAAAAAAAAAGATGGCAAGCGATATCAGTTTTAAGAGATATCGATAGACATTGCAGGGGTATTCGATTGGTTCCTTGTTGTTGAGATTGTAATGGCCTCGAGAAGAGTTGCTTTCTTTTGGTGAAAACAGCAGAAGAGAACTGTTGTAGAGCTGAGAACCATTGAGAATTTTCAGTCAGCGCCACTTCATTTCCTTCAGAAAAGTTGCTCACAGCAGTTTGTAGTGTAGATCTGTCGTCGTGGTACAGGTTCCTCTTTATGGCTGCCGTCCACCCATTCCTGTGTTCCTGTGCCAGCAAACGGAATTTATCAGTTATGCAGACGGTTTGAAGCTGCTCTGTCGGATCCAGCGGGACCGCCCGACCTGATTTTGCTTCCGAAACCATCGTTAACAGCCTTAGGAATCTTATAATATACCTAGCTCAGTTTTCTCTTAAGATAAATCCACAGAAATGGTGTTTTCACTTAAATCAAACCCAACGCAACTAGACCTGGATATCAACAGAACCTCCATCACCCAAGTAACCAAGCACAGAGACCTCGGCGTTACGTTCGACCGTAAACTCAGCTTCAAACACCATGTTGTAGATATTCACAACAAGGTCAGCAGATCTAGTTGGCTTGCCGAACAACACCTCCTTCACGTCACAGAGCACGAGTACACGCTCCAATACATACAGTGACAGACAAAAAAACTGCATCACTTGTGAATTTTGCAAATAATGTGTTTTGCGCTGCATTGTGGGTTGCAGAAATGTTCGAAAGGCATTTGTTAGAGGGGATATATAATTAGATATATAATAAATAGATATAAGTAATTAATGGAAATATGAGAAATCATGCAAATGGCAATCATGACACCCAAACATACATTTTATTGTATTTACGTGTACAAACTGAAAGGACAAGTTTTATGTACTGTAAATCAGCAAATTAAGTCTTTAATATTTTGTTGTTCCTCCTCGAGCTGCAATTACAGCCTTGCAACCATCTGGCATAGAGTTAATCAACTTCTGGGTATGCGGTTGCCCAGTTTCGTGGTACCACACCCTTACAATGTCCTCCTGCAGCTGAATCTTACTTGTTGGCTTCTTCTGAGCAATTTTAGACGACATTATGTACCATCAATTTTCAATAGGGTTCAAATCTGGACTGACTGTTGCCGGGCCAGTCCAACACTGTAATGTCAGCATTTCTGAAGTATGACTGCACCTTAAGGGAGAAAAAGGAGGGAGACCATTTGTGTAAGTATGTTTTAAGCGTTGTGAGACAAGAAGACAAACTCATCATTAAATCTAAATAGCATAAAACTTACCAATTTTGCTGTGTGACAAGGTGCTGAGTCCTGTTGAAAAATGCAGTTTTGGACGTTTGTGTGGTGATCCCTAATAACGGATTTCAGGCAGTCCTCCAAGATAGCAGTGTAGGTTTCTGCATTCACCGTTCCGTTAATAAACTGAATTCACCCCACCCCTTTGCTTGTTATGCCTCTCCAGACCACCTGATCGGCGGGGAACTTTACAACCGGTGTTATGCAGTGAGGATGGTATGCCTCCTATTTTCATCTTCTGACATATATTGCTCCTTTTTCCATGAAACATGCGTTTTAGCCCAAGCAAGTCGCTTCTCATTTGTTGAGTCAACAATGGCTTCTTCTTGGGCTGATAGGCATGCAGATCACCACATTCCGAAAGCCGTCTTTAAATAGTTCGTGCACATGTTTCAACACCAGAGGCCATCTCAAAATCCAGCATTAGATCAGGAGCATTAGCATGGCGATTACGACGGAATGGCCGTCAAATATCGATCTTGGGAAAGCGTAGTCACTCTCTTACGGCCTGAGCTAGGTCTTCTCTTCACATCACCGGATTTACGCTTTAATTTCAGCACCCGAGATACTGGTGGCAGCCTATTTTATCAGCGATAGCACGCGTAGAAAGCCCTTCCAGAGACAGAGCAACATTATACTTTATTTTTCTTGGTGTCAACTGAACATACGGAGTCATGCTTACACCTCAGCAACGGCTGATGCAATACCTTGCAATTACTGTCTGATGCAATAGAAGCGTTATCTGACGCAATACATTTGCTTTGCGACAAACAAAATGAAAACAAAACAAACAAAAACAAAACAAAACAAAACAAAATAATATCTTATATGTTTCACTACAAATGTTACTTTTTTTTTAAGGTGATGCAGCTTTTTTGTCCGCAACTGTATACCATTTTCTGCAGCCAGTCATCGCCTACGGATCAGAAATCTGGGCGTCGGCAACGAAAACCACGCTAAAAACCATTGCATCTGATAAGTACTGGCTTCTTCTGGGTCCTCTTCATCATAAACTGCCACTCCTCACACATACTTCAGATATTACCAAAGTACAGTACTTCATTACAGAAAATGCCACAGAACGGATATTCACTGTCCGCTTACTCGTTTCAATTAAAATGATAGCGGCTGAAATCAATGCGCCAAGTTTTTGGCAGATGTACAATTGGAAGGACCCTCCCCCGAAATCCTTAAAAGCCCCCCTCTCTGCAGTCTGTGGCGTGGAGGCTCAGGATAGGGGCAGGAGCAGCAGTGTGTAGCACACGCTTCTTGATTAGACCGGGGTTCGAGCTCGTGACCGATGCGGAAAGGTCAGGGGATGACCACCGCATGTCCCCGGAGCAATATGGCCTTAGTTGCTAATCAGTGGCGTAGTTACCATGTAGGCAGGCAAGGCAATTGCCTCCGGGCCCATTAGGGGCCCGGCGTCTTTGGCTGTCTCCTCTTTTTGCAATTTTCATTAAGTAGGGGTCCGAACATGTTCCTTCCCTCCGGGCCCGAAAAAGGGTAGAAAAAGGGTACGGTTAAAGGGTAGCTACGCTACTGTTGCTAATGCTCCTAAAAAAAAAAAAAAAAAAAAAACAAATAACAATAACTCAGGATAAGGGACAGATTCCTGCCCATGGAGATGCTCCACAACGTCCAGGAGATGGATGTGGACTAAAAAAATTTCATAGAAGACAAATCCTACAGAAGACGCATCATGCGGGAACGGCTTTCGTCTTCAGCTGAATGACTGTTTTTGTGGATTTTACTTACGATAGGTAAAACCGTTATTTCGTTCCATTTTGTAGCCATTGTTTTTGGATATAGTGGTAGGGAATTCAAATTTTTTAATTGAGGTAGCTAGGTAGCTCTAACGCATAATTATATAGTAATACGCTTCACTGTTTCTATTTAATAGTTTCTATTCAAATACTATTGATATTTAATTTATTGATTTTATTAATTTAAACTACCATGCCCCAGACTAGAGCAGCAAAGCAACGGGCACAAAGTGGCAGGGGTGCTGTGAATCGGGGGAGAACTGAGGGGGGCAATTCTCCAACGCATCACAGCCTAAAAAAATGTGCAACTTGTGAAATGTTTGCCGAACTCTCTGGAACGGAACATGATATTGCCATGGGGGATGTCTTTGTGTGCGCGCGATGTAAGGAGTGTAAGGAAATCAGGCGACAACTCAGCGTTGTTATGGGCCTATATGAGAGTTTGAAGGACAGGGTGGATGCCCTCGAAAGATCTAAATTGAGGGGCCCATCAGGCTCTCAGCTGCCCGACTCAACGCCAGAGCTCACTCCTGGGCATCAGGCAACACAGCGGCAATCTCCAAAGCAGAATGCGCTGGTCCCAAAGGAACTAGTTATTGTTGGTGACTCTATTGTCAGGGAGACGGGGAATATATTTTGTAAAAAGGATAGGTGGACAGGACCAGGGTATGTCTGCCAGGGGCAAAGGTTGATGACGTTGTAGAGCGGATATCATCTTTCAAGGGCACAAAAGGTGATATAGTTGTACACGTTGGCACTAATGATATTAAGAGTAGGAGACCGGCGGAATTACTCAACAAGTACAGGTCGCTGTTGAAAAAAAGCCGTGAAATAGGGTTGAATTTGAAAGTGTCTGCAATTCTGCCCAGACACGATAGGAGGGAGTATATGATGAGAGCCTTGTCGATCAATTCGGCCCTGGAAAGATTGTGCAAGGCTCAAGGGGTAGAATTTTTTTCAGCCTGGACTGTACTTGTTAACAGGAGAGATTGCTTCTACAGGGATGGGATACACTTAAATAGAAAGGGTGCAAGAATATTTGCTGATGCTATCGAGGCAGTGTTAGGTGGGTCGGAAAACTGCTAGTTTGGGGGGATACAAAGACTAATAGTTTAACAGTAACCGCAGGCAGAGGTGAAGGTGATTCTTGCACAACTTCTATTAGAATAAGAAGCGACCTGGAGCGAGGGGTGTTGGGGGTTTCAGGGACGCATGGCAGTCATCATGGAATAGTTGGGTATATGGGATGTGTTAGGGTAACAAGGAATAGGCATAGGAGCATGTATGCTTGCATGTATACCAATGCTAGAAGTATAGTAAATAAATTTGATGAATTTGAAGTGTTGGCCAAGACATCAAAGGCGGATATTGTTGGGATAGCAGAGACGTGGTGTCACAAAGATATAAGGAATGAAGAACTGGAATTTGGGAAGTACAATGTGTACAGAAAGGATAGACAGGACAGAAAGGGAGGGGGTGGTATGCTGTTAATTAAGAAAAACATAAAATCAAAGGAAGTGCACCCAGTTAATATAGATGAACAGTGCTCTGTTGAGGCAGTTTGGTGTGAGATAAGCACTGCGAAAGGAAAAATAAGAGTAGGAGTGTGTTATAGGCCTAATGACTTGAATGAGTACAATGAACAATTGTACAGAGAAATAGAGTCGGCCAGTAAATCAGAATGTCTTATAATGGGGGATTTTAACTTCCCAGATATTGACTGGAACTTGTGGGTTGGTCACTCACACACTAGTCAGACTTTTGTGGAGTTATTGGGTGATTGTTTTCTGCAGCAGCATGTTCGAGAGGCAACCAGAGAAAGTAACACTCTTGATCTGGTTATCAGCAGTGATCATTCGTGTATTAAGAATTTGCAGATAAAGGAACCACTAGGTGGCAGTGATCACAGTGTGCTGAAGTGGGATTTACTCAAAGAGGTAACTACCGTCAGGGGTAAAGGAAAGGGTTTTTGCTTTCGTAAAGGGGAGTACAGTGGTCTCAGACAGTTTTTAAATTCTGTACAGTGGGATCAACTGACGATGTTACAAACAGTAAATTCTAAGTGGGAAGCATTCAAAGAATTAATCGTGGAAGCGACTAGACTTTATATACCGATTAAGAAATATCGTTCAAGGTTTAGGCCTAAATGGTTATCAAATGAACTAATGAGACTCGTGACAGAGAAGAAAAATGCATGGGATGCATATAAATTATCAGGTGACGCAGAAGCCTGTGGCAGATATAAGCTAGTCTGTAATCAGGTCACAAAGGAGGTTCGGCAGGCGAAGGCGGATTACGAGAAATCTTTGGCAAAAGATGCTAAGAAAAACAGCAAGGATTTCTTTACTTATATAAACTCTAAAAGGAAGGGGATGAATATGATTGGTCCACTTGACATCGATGGTTCGACTGTTGATGATCCTGCTCAGATAGCAAACAAACTGAATGAGTATTTTGCATCTACATTCACACGTGAGGAATTATTACAATTTGAAAATGGAAGAAGGTTATCAAATTGTAGCAGTGTGCTTAATGATTTTGTAATAACTGAGAGCAAAGTGGAGGAGAAATTGTTGAAGTTAAACATAAGAAAGACACCTTGGGATCTATCCAGTTATATTAAAGGAGGCGGCAAAGCAACTAAGCAAACCCTTAGCCATAATTATGAGAGCATCCTTGGACTCAGGGGAGGTTCCCACGGACTGGAGATGTGCAAATGTGTCCCCAATTCACAAAGGTGGATCGAAGGGTGACACGAGTAATTACAGACCAGTTAGTTTAACTTCTGTTCCGGGTAAAATAATGGAGTCGCTGGTTAAAGATGCATTGCAGGATCATCTAGACAAGACTGCAGCAATAATTCAAACACAGCATGGGTTTGTTAAGGGAAAGTCTTGTCTGACAAATTTGATTGGTTATTATGATGTGGTCACAAAGGAACTGGATGCAAAAAATAATTTTGATATCATATACTTGGATTTCAGGAAAGCTTTTGACACTGTTGCGCATGGAAGACTACTGTACAAATTGGAGCAGAATGGTATTAAGGGTAAGTTGCTACAATGGATAAAAGGATGGTTAAGTGGGAGAAGACAGAGGGTGGTAATCAATGGGTGCTGCTCTTCGTGGACTAATGTTATTAGTGGAGTCCCACAGGGTTCGGTGTTGGGTCCACTGTTGTTTTGTGTATTTATCAATGATATTGATGAAGGTATATCAGGCTTAATGTCGAAGTTTGCAGATGACACAAAGGTTGGCAGGGTTGTTAATGACAGTAATGGCAGTGTGCTACTGCAACAGGATCTAGATAATTTGGGCAGATGGGCTAAGAAGTGGCAACTGAAGTTCAACCTTGACAAATGCAAAGTACTGCATATGGGTAGAAGTAACCCCAGAGAAACGTACCAACTGTGTGGTACTACACTTAAGGTGGTAGAAAATGAAAAAGACCTGGGAGTAATTGTGCAGTCAGATATGAAGTTTTCTGAGCAGTGTAGACAGGCTGCTAGGGCGGGTCATGGGGTTTTGTCAATGATATATAGGAATTTTGCTAGCAGGGAAAAGGAGGTGATTGTTCCTCTGTATAAGGCAATGGTCAGGCCACGCCTTGAGTACTGCGTACAGGTCTGGAGGCCTCATTTTAGGAAGGATGTAGATTTGCTTGAGCGTGTACAGAGAAGAGCAACACGATTGGTGAGGGGAATGAAGGGATTCTCTTACCAAGAGAGGCTTAAGTTCTGCAAATTGCAGTGGCTGGAGACTAGGCACCTGCGCGGTGATCTGATTGAGGTCTATAAGGCCTTGAATGGGTTGAGCACGCTGAATTCTGATGGGATCCTTCCACTTGTTCAGATTACCAACCTACAGGGACATAAGTTCAAATTAAGAAAGGACAGATGTAGAATAGATGTGCGGAAATTTGCCTTTAGCCAGCGGGTGGTTAATTGCTGGAACAAACTTCCATCTGTCGTTGTAGAAGTTGATAGGTTAAATAAATTTAAGGAGGAACTGGACAGGCATTTGGAGGGAATGGTGTGATTTTTTTTTTTTTTTTTTTTTTGGCTGATGCTGCATAAGCTCCTACACTTGCTTTCTTGCATCATGTGCCACTACTACTACTACTACTGCCATCGTTTTTTCACTCCGCTGTGTGTAGCAGAAAAAAAAAAAAAAAAACAAATAAAAAGTTCTTTCATTTCCCGTATTAATATATAACGTTGTAATATACATGTGTATGTTTTTTGTAATTTTTCTGGTATTGGTTGATTTTATTTTAAACCCCTAGCATTGTTGCTGTAACGGGTTACATCATGCATCCATGTAAATATTCACTGAATGCAATAAAGATATAATAGCTGAGCGCAGCGCCATCACCTCGGTTCCGTGTGCTATCCTTCTGCGATAAAGAGAAATAATTTCCGAAAGGTTTGGTGCGTCTATTCTGAATGTGAACAGTTTTGCTAGAGTGATGATATTGGTCCTGATTATGATTAATTCCTAATGGGTACGGTTAAAGGTAATATATAGGTTTCTTTTTGAAATTGTGAAAGGTTTTCCGAGTGTCCTGTTTAGCCACCTTAGGATCCAGTATCCTATATTAAGGAAGCTCTTAAGTCGATTAAACTTTAAGAGCTTCCTGACTAGACTTCCTTGGTATATAATACTGGATACTAGATAATCCCATGCGCAGAGTTCAACGGGGAAAACACATATCAGGACAATTCTCTTATAGCGGACAAGCTTTCCCATAAAAATGTGTCGATGAGCTTTTCTCTTAGCGCGTGAAGTGTGCTCATGCTTTTGCTTTTTTGTATTTGATAAAATTATCAAGGGTCGGCGAGTTTTGTAATATCCTGAAGGCCCGTTGCTTGGCTGTGAAACAAAAGAAAAAAATGTTTAAGGTATTTTGTGAATCAATATTTTGTCCACAGAACTTTGAAAGTTAATTTGGACGATTTCTATAATTTTTATGACATCTAGTGATTACTATTTCAAATAAAATTCACGAAAGGGATAGCGAATAGGTACTCATCACTCAACAGGATTAGGTATAACAAATATCAAGAAAATAAACGCATGTGGATGGCTTGCATATCATTGTTTTGAGAAATACAGCCGTTTCCTCTTCTTAACAGATCAAAAATGCCAGATATCATTTCATCGCGCGGAAGTGATCTGAAAATATGTCTACCCCTAGTTAGCACTTTGTGGAATAACTGCCATTAGTGAAATAAGGAGGTTTATTTTGTCTTGCGTCCACAGGATACAAATCAGTTGAGAGGCACCTGGGATTTCGGGATTTCCACGTTGTACGTATATTTATGCTGCGTGCAAGCTCCCCTACCTTCTGAAGCTTCATAAGTTCAGACAGTGGAGCATGATTAGCGATTTGTAGCGTCATCATACTGGTACCTTTGGCACCGAATGGGCAAATAATTAATGCATTATAGCCAAAGTAGCTTATGCGCCATCAAACCACCATATCAACAACAAAGCAAATAATTAAGATGCACCTAGCTATAGTTTAGTCGATGCCACAATAGAGCTGCGAGTTCCTTTCCTCCTACTTAATATTAAGTTGCGCACGATAACCGAGGCGTGCTCACAAGTTGACTATAGTTGTTTGAAAATCCAGTCATTATCCTCAGCACTCTATGTCATCTCGGAAAGACATTGGTGATCAATAAGGATTGAGAGGCGGGTGCGTGTTTTCTGTTATCCTTCTAACATGCGACTCGTTTTTTTTTTTTTTTTTTTTGTAATGCTTAAACCACCACAGGATTACTATTATTATTATTAACATAATTTTATTCCCACATCAGTGGACACCCCCAGAACAGCCTGGTTCGTACGACCAGAAGGGTGTACATACATATGCAAATTCGAGTTTATTACGTTGATGGGAATTACAAGAAATAAAAACAGATTGAAAATACAAAAAAATATATATATAAAATAAAATAATACACACACACAACGGTGAACTAAATGTAACGATAATGATATTCTAATATGATAACTAGTTTCAGAAATGCGCTTTTATTTTTACATCCTTATTCGCTTAAAGTACATTTACTGCTGTAATTATGTCAGAAAAACTCGATTATTTTGTAATAATAACACGCTTTTATGTTCAATATTGTGATTCCTTTTTCGTTAAAATTCGTCAGTTTTGTAATTTCGAATATATATGGAATGCTCAAGAAAAGAATAAAATGACAATTTGTATTTCATGATTATGAGTCGAATGCTCAAGATATGGCTAGAAGCAGTGGTATAATAAGTATAGCTAGAAGCAATGGTATAATGAATAGAGAACAGGATGGGGAGGTGCTATGCTATTCTTACGAAATACAATATGATCACACTTCTTATCTGCTTTCTGCACTGAATGTGTAAATGTAGGTAAAATCATTATTGTGCTAGCCTTTTCTGAAAATTATCCTTTTTTTTTTTTCTTTTTTTTTTTTCAGTTTGTTGCACGGTTAGCTGTCCAGTAAATCCTTCGAAATGTAAACCATGCCGTACCTTTTTTTAACGTGCTGGCAGGCCATTTTCCAACACTTCCTTTATTGTTAGTGCATCCATAAAGAATACAGTAATGATCTTATTAAAGATTTCGGAGCTACGCTTTGTTCCCATCCTTTCAGACATATTAATGCCATCTTCTCTCAGGCCTCAAAGGTTCTGGGATTGGCTAAGTGTTTGTCACTCACTTTTCAAGTAATTATTACTTTCCTGTCTCTGACCATTGTGATATAATTTGGTCTCTTGTTTTTATGAGGCTAGTTTTGGGCGCTTAAGCATATATGTCTGAAGCGATTGTTGTCTTCATGTCCGTCCGCACGTAACTCGACTCGCAGTGGATGGATTTTCATGGTTTTATATTTGATTCTTTTAGTCAAGCTATTCCAGATTCGTTTAAAATCAGACCAGCACTTAACATTATGTTTGTTGCTATATGTTAATTGGAAAAATGAATAGACAATATGGTAGATGCATAGAAAAGAAATGTTTTCCGTTCGCGCTTAAAAGTCGCTGCTTATTGCTGATTTTTTGTTATCAGTTTACTAAATGGATAAATCATGCATTATTACTACAGTATTTGCCTATTGTATTAACCAGAGTGTTATTTACATGTGTTATTAATATGTGTTATTTACAATTGTTATTAAAATCCAGGAAGAAATAACTAAAATTACATTACAAAATCGTTGACCGTATATTTTAATCATTAAAGATTGTTTCATTTATTAAATCACAGTCTTACGTACGTGTTGCATTTCACGCGCCGTTAATTACAAAACTTGAAATGGATATTAAATTGGAAAGTACGGCAGTAAAGTGAAAGCAATGCTTGTATGTATATATATATATATATATATATATATTTTTTTTTTTTTTAGTTAACCTGTTACCAATTAATTACTAATTGATTATTTACTTTTTACTTCTATTAATCGCAAAAAAAAAAGAAAAAATCAAATAATTTAAGAAATAAAAATGTAGGCGCTGTCCACCTTAACTTGTTTATTTTATTAATTGCTTAAGAAGCAGGGATATGGAGACATCATCGGGTGGAGGAGTAACCTCCACCCGATGATGTCTATTGTAAAGATGCCATTGTAAAATTTGCTATTGTAAGGATGCCAAGACTAGTTTTATCAATATCTGTATGATAAGGAGATGTTAAGTACTGCTTTGCAGGTATTGTAATAAAGCTGTTCTCAAACGAAAATAATCCAACCGACTAGCGCAGCAGTTACGATTGCCTACCTTTCACATCATATGAAAAAGGAGTGGGTCCGACACTTATCTCGCCGGAGAAACTTTATGATTTTTTCCCCTCCCAAACGGTGGACGACACAACAACATCCACGACATACTGACGTCTTATGATTTGTTGTTGTCATTTATATGGTGCATTATCATTTAAAGTCATATCACGGTTTGTATTATATTCGTACAAGTGTGTGTTCACGGACCACATTTACATGATTTGTGGGCTGGGAAATCTCTACTCTGAACCTGAGATCGTCTTAACCACAGTCCCAACTGAAGACGCCTTTAAGAATTTCTCTAGTGTCCAACGGGATTTGAACTAGAACTCTTCAAACGAGTGAAAACTGGCGAAACGATTGTACTATCACAGAGGAGTTCAGCGGCAAAAGCAGCGGCAATATCGACTGTCAAAACCTAGGTCAGTGGTCTAAAGGCAGTTGTTTCCACAAGATAGTGCCAATCTTATACAAACTCCGTGGCAATAAATACCCAGAGGAATTCGAAATAGGAGTTGCTTCGTTCCCCAACCCTCCATATAGTTCGGACCATTAAAAGGTTATTAGGTTTTAATCCGTTAAGAGACGAATGTAACATAGTTGTGTATAATGAATTAATTAAATGTGAATAACATTAATTAACAATACTTAATAATTGGTGTTTCTGGTTTCCTTTTTAATCTTAATATCATGCTTAATCAGAAAAGATTTGGTGGATAAGGAGTCAATAAAAAATCCAGAAACTTCGTCAGTTATTAAGTAGTTTCTGGAATCATTGAATGGTGTCTGGAATTTTGGAGAGACATGATAAGAAAGGGTTTATGATGAGATTTGTCAATCAATTCCGCCCTGGAATGATTGTCCAAGAATATTTTGGCTACAACTTTAATCGACATATAGCCAGTTCTGAGAAAGGATTGTTTCTGCAGAGACGGGATATATTTGAATAAAAGTGCAGGATATTCTTTTGGAGATTAGTTTGAGGGTGGGATACACAGACTAGATTTGACAGCCGTAAGCAGAGGTGGAATTGATTCTTGCATTGCTTCTGTTGTGAACATTCAAGTAACTAGTCGGTTAACTAGTTGCACCCGATTAACTAATTGCCTTCCTTTCTTTTTTTGATATACTAATGCCTCAGCCTCTTTTTTTTTTTTTTTTTTTATTTGTGAACTGAATTTTTATGATATTGTGCCTTTAACGGGGGGAGGGGGGGCTGCGAACACAAATAGCTATAATTTTCCACGCTCTGTTTTGATCAAATAATAATAAATTATGAATTTTATATGCTAGCTTTCTTTTAATGTAAAAATGTATAATCATAATAATAAATGATTCTAGTAGATAATTGTGAATTTTTCCCCACATACATGCGTCTTAAAAGCGAAAGGAAAACCATATCTTCGTAATCCTGGATTACGGACTATCTGCTTCCTTGTAATACACCGCAGTTGAAAGGGGGGGGGGGACACCTATAACTTTCAAAGAAAAATACAAGCACTAGTTTAAGACAAGTCTTATATGTCTTAACTTGCTCATCACCTCGTATTTGGACTGTTGTTTTAATACCAAGCTTTCTGGAAATGTGATTAATTACTAATTTAATCATTGATTTTGCTTTATTCCCATAACATAAGGCTACATAATTCCCGCGGTTTTGATCTATTTTACTCCGGCAATTAATTTTTACAACTACTCCAGAAAGCAGGTTCATTGTTATCGGCAATCAGTACACTGTAATTTACATTCCAATGATATAAATTATTAATTGAATCATATTCTAATAATGTTTCCAGTATTTGCCATTTTCACATTACGTTTTAATATTGTAATGACTATTTACAACCATTTCACTGATATAAGGACACCATCGGTGCAATGGTTCTCTGCGCCAATTATAATAATCAAAAATAATCCGATTAACTAATTGTAATCAGTTCCTCTTAAGACACATGGTAATGCTAAAATCAGATTGAAAATAGTATTTTCCATCCAGTTAACAATTAAATATTAACAAAAGGGCTGCGCAATTCTATGAGCTTTATCATAAGGCTGAAAGAGAGATTTCTCCACTCTTTACAAAAACAAAAGCTATTTATATCAACGTAATAGCTGTGTGGTCGACGGTAGCAGTTATGCTTGTTCGCCGAGTGGAGGGACCGGAGTTCGAATCTGGCTGAAGGCATTAAGAAAGCTTATCCTGCCTTCCTCCACTCGGTGCTGCGTTAGACGGTCTCAGGCAGTGGATGTGAGAGTTTACTCCGATACCCCTCACAGACAGCAAACCGACCTTAGAACACACGCAGAAACATACCCGAAGAGAATTTGGTGAAAGATCAGTACACCCGTCTTTTGGATGAATTGAATTTTCAAGGAACCTTGCGGGAACATAACTGCTATCGTCGACCACATAGCTATTGCGTTGCTAGTATGGTACTACTATACTAGAGTACCATAGTAGTACCATACTTCTCTAGGATGAATATTTAAATTAGGTCCTACTCTCAGCGACTGATTGTTTTGGAACATTAATATACGGGCGCCATCTTTTTGTAAAGTAAATTATTAAATTCCCCATAATATACTGACAAAATGCTATCATCCATTTCAACTGACTTGTCATTTATACTTGGTTGACTTAACTGTGAGTCACGTTTGAAATGAAGCTGCTTTAGGCTGTTTTCACATGGCAGGCATCACAACGCCCCAGGCAATTTTCACATGGGAGTGACTTGCCTCTGTGGATTGACAAAAATTGCTACGAAATTGCGACACGAAATGATTCATCGTTTCCCACCATGGTACTACTCCGTGCCAGGCATGGGCGACGCATCTCGCAATCAGTATCCCTACAGCGCGGCCACGGTGTAACTCGCACGCGTGCAGCGTTTACGTTTTAAATCATTTATCTCAGCTTGTAGCAGTCTGATTTTAAAAATGTAAAAACCAAAATATTTCTTTCGTTATTCTCCACCGTATTTCATTAAAAAATTCGTACAATAAAAGTTCGGTCTAACCATGAACAACGATCCCATGACTAGATCTGGAACAAGCATCGATGGAGTATTTCAACACTTTCAAATCTGAAATTTATGCATCATATTTTAACTATCATAAGTCAATTGTATCGATGTTACCATATTAAATTTGTAAAAACTTTGCAATAAACTTGTAAAACAATTATAAAATAATAAACGTTTCAAAAGTTTCTAAAGAAGTTTCATTTAATTTCCGCTATGCGTGCTCGGCACAATTTTTTTTACAACTGAACACTGTGATTAAAATTTTAATCATAGCTATTTGAAAATAGAAAATCCACTACTTATGGAAGAGACATTTCCGTAGTGATGTTTTTAAGCCATCTGATGAACTTGTTGAGTTGGCTTGATGGTCTGCGGACTTATCCAAGACTCATTGCAGGTCGGTGCTACGATGCACAGCTGCTAGGAATTGCTGCCTATATTTATCACCGACAAGTTTCTCATGTTTTAATACACAAGAATTTGTTCATCTTCTTCATTAGACGAAAATAGGTCATGGAAATTTGTCGAGATTTATGTTTTCAGGTTTACCTTTCGAGTTCTGGAAAAGTAAACTTCATATTGTCAATTTCTAATAACAAACGCGAATCCATTTGCAGTGCAATACTGAACTTGCAGCATAGAAAAAGCCTATGGTCCGGAAAGGATAACTTCCCAATTGTATATTGTAATCATTTTTGAGAATGAGAAGTGTGTGTGTGTGTGGGGGGGGTGTCTTCTGGCGATGCCATACGGTTGAGTTCTGTCATAATTTAACTTCTGATATAAC
Organism: Mastigoproctus giganteus; assembly: GCF_048544385.1. Lineage (NCBI taxonomy): Eukaryota > Metazoa > Arthropoda > Arachnida > Uropygi > Thelyphonidae > Mastigoproctus > Mastigoproctus giganteus. The sequence goes on from NC_143576.1 coordinate 32,662,232, forward strand.
TTTTACCTATAAGGACTGTCCTTATATGCAGAGTGTAAATAATAATTGAAAACAATAAATAGTGAAGCATTAAAAATTGCTCTCGCAGCAAGTTTAAATCTTCCTTAATGGGCTTTCGTTTGTGTTAAATCAGGTGTAGTCCATTATTAGTTATGAATGCAATGTTTTCTTCCGCTGCAATTAATATCATAAGTAGTTTACGTGCTTGAATATGTCAGTCACGCAATTTCACACAATATGTATACTGTCTACTAGCACTTTATCGTAAATCTTCGCGCAATTTATTCGTTTTCTAATTACCATAAATGGAAATAACAATTACAAATAATCCTTTCTTGAACATACATTTCGAAGGCAGATCATAAACAGTAATTCCTTTGTGGTAGAAGGGTCTTTTTTATTTATTTCAAATTTTATTAATATTAATGTGTTGTACGGTAACGTTTCACTTCTCTTGAAGTACTGGGCTTCTCATCAGTACTTATACTAATCGCAATAACTGTTTCAAAGTTAATCAGCTGATATTATTTTTTGTCAAATTACTGGGAAGCATGGTGGTAGCAATCGTGATCATAATTCACTAAATAAATCCGAAACTTATTCCAGTATTACTTGCAATTCAAAATGAAAATATGTGGTTAAACAATGATTATTCAAAAGGGCTCTGCTTCCGAGTTTGACAGTATAGTGATTTCGCCACTTGTCACTCGTTTGGAGAGGACTAGGTTTGAATACCGTCGATAACCCCTTTGTGCGGGGCTGTAGTTATCCAATTTAAAGCGGAGGGAGTAGGATTTCTCCGCTACTTATTTCGTGTTTTTCAGTCGGCACAACTTATTAATTGGTTAATTTCTAAAAGCATAATACAAAAGGAGCGATATGATCTAAACCGCTGATTCTACTAGAAGTTAACAACAGTATCACTAACAATAACTTCAGAATGCCTTCGGTTTATTTATTTTATGCAACGTTCCTTCGAAGCAGTTATTCAGGTTCAACACTATTGACTTATAGTCTTAATAAAGTGGCCAGGCAACGTATATTGAAAATTTAATAATAAATACTCGCACATACACGTTAAATGATAAATTTTACATTTTACGAAATAAACGTGTATCAAAATCTTTTTGAAATTGTTCTAGCCGCAAATAAACGTTTCAATAATAAACGAACGTCTCTCATCAGTTTCAAAATGCATAATAATGTCTGGTAAGGGTTGGCATTCTTCGGCGCTTATGATAAAAATGACACCCGAAATTATCCCAAATGAAAACGCGAGGTGATCTCATGTAATCATTCCAATATTGCCATGAAAGTCACTAATAAGTCAGTTACTTTCATCTGTTCCATATTCTAATTTAATTTCTAAGTCAAATTCCACGAATGCATTAGAAAGGTCCTCTTGCGAACTCGTTTCAGAAAATCACAGTAGTGTTCTTCTATATTAACCCAGTGGTTTTAAAATTCACAATGGGCACCTGAGTGAAACAGCAATCCGATCCTAGAAACAAAGCCAAAACACACACACACACACACACACACACACACACACACACACACACACACACACACACTTCTTCGACGTGTAATAGTAATAGTATTCGCTATGTATATAGTGCAATGAAACTACAGGCTAAAAAAAAAAATTGTGTATGTGCCGAACACGCATAGCGTAAGTTAAGTGAAACTTCTTTAGGCGAACATTTATCATTTTACCGAGGATCCCGTATTGACAGTAGGAATGCCGCCGGCGACGAATCTGTATAAACTGGAGTCTCGGAGATATGAAACGTTCCATTACCAAATCTAGTTTCGGCCAGAGTTGTGGCATCAGATGATCTTTAAAACCATTTGACTTCGATAGAGCAGGAATCAATTTGTTCTTGAGAGAGCCACAACAGCTGTTACAGGCCGACATTTGACTTCCTCATTTTGAAGTGCTGTTTGAAGAAGAGCGTGAGCTCGAGCTGCTACAATCCTCACATTGTTCTTGAACCAAAGTCCATCACACACACGGAACAGACTGAACCGAAATTATTATCCAGGAATGTACGTTTAAACTCTGCGTGGATGCTTTGGTGTTTCTTAAAATCCTGCTGTGTATTACGTGTTGAACGATTTAATGGAGTACTTCTGGCAGTCGTGTTTGGCTCCTTCGCTTTTGGTTTACGACTGGACTTCGAGGACTCTTCATTGTTTTCATTTTCAGTATCAACTTCCATGACCCCTTCTTCCAAATTCACTTCTAACATTTCTGGGGAGATGTAAGGCTCTGAAGATATGGTTTGACCTCCTACAGCTCCTTTGTTCAACTGCATCGCACGCTGTAATTTCTTCAGCTGTCGAAATAGCTTAATCTCTCCTTTGTACTCAATGGAAGTGGTTTTGGTGGTCGCACTGCACATATACGTGCTCTATACGCTTCGAAACACTCACTATTAGTCTTCGACACGTTGAATTATAAATTATTTTCCGTCGAAATTTTTTATTAAATATGGTGGAGAATGACGAAAGAAATAGCATGACGCAATCAGTACGAGTACTGATTGAGTCATGCGTCGCTCATGCCTGGTAGGGAGTGATACAATGGTGGGGGAGATGTCATGTCGCATTTTCTTGGCAATTTTTGTCAATTTACGGACACATTGCACGTATACGTGCTCTATACTCCTTACAACGTTCACTACGGTGGTCCCCCGCTTTACGATTGGTTCACTGTACGATGAAATCACTTTACGATGGACATTCCATAACAAAATACCGTTCACTATACGATATTTAAAATAACTAAATGCACAAGGCATAATACATTAAGAGTTTAATATCTCTTAATGTATTAGTTTAATAGATAACTATACGGTATGTAGTAAGCGCCGGTCATTGTGATCACGTTTACGAATTGAATTTTAATACTATTAACCGCGATTCTAATAAGCAAAAATAGGAGGAATACAGACGCTATAAAAGTAAAGATATAAAGCATAGATTTACACTTTATTACCTTACCAATTAACAAAATTAAATGATAAGTGAAAATCGGAAGAATATTTTCCACAGGTTAACAAAAGGAAAAAAAGAACAGACCACTACCCCGTGCATTCCAAGGTGGTTACCCTCCCGATTATTAACCCAGCCTGAGGCTACTTAACGTGGGCGGTCGGGGCATTTAGCTTAGTAATATAGTTAGATGTTCAAAATGCCTGTAATGAGTTTACTTATGGCAACGGTCGCATTTTCTTTGCGTTTTTTGTCAATCCACGAACGCAAGTTATTTCCATTTGAAAACTGCCTGGGGCGCGCCTAAAGAAATTTCACTGCAAAAACAAGTACACAAGAAAACAAGAAAATACAAATTACGATTGCCTCCTCACATAGGTAATTACCAAGTTTATCTTTGAATTTATTCAAACTGTCATTTAATACCAAGATGTATATTAATATGAAATTAAAATATATATATATATATATTCATTTTTTTTTCTAATACAGTAGACCGTCAAAATAACGGTATCCCAAATAACGGAACATTCGAGCTAACGGCACATTGAGATCGGATGTTTACATACAGCGCATTCGTTTTGCAGTGCCAAAAAAAAAAAAAAAAAAAAAAGAAAGGAAACGAGAAGTCACGTGATTACTGTATGTTTCCGTTCGCCATTTTGAAAGTGAATTCTGTACTGATAATTTCAGATTATATCGCTGTTTTACATTTAGTTTAAATTAACAACCCATCACAATGGCTCATGAAGTTAATAAACCTCATACAAAGATGAAAAGAAGAACAACAATTAAAGCTTAGTGACAAACTTGATATAAACCAAACTATTACATTAAGCTTACCCGGAAAGTTAATTCATATACCAATGTGTATTGTGTCTCTAAATTGCGTGTGTTCTCTGGTCGATTTGTCTGTTTTGCTGGACGAAAAACCCCAGTTTCTGCGGAGAAAAACATTGCTATCTACGCCTGAGACCGACTAACTCAGCAACGGAGGGAATTTCCTCGCGTCATCGACGGGATTCGAACCTGGGCCTTTTCCACCCAGTGTGGGGAGGACGGTGACGATACCACTGGGCTACCCGCGCAGACTCGCACACAATAGTGAAGTGGGATGTGTGCCAGTAATGATACACAGCGCACTTAATTCTTCATTCTTATATCTACCATAGGCATCTGTGTCTCCTGATAATTTATATGCGTCCCATGCATTTTTCTTCTCTTCCACGAGTCTCATTGCCTCATCTGACATCCATATAGGCCTAAACCTTGAACAATATTTCTGTTTAACAGTACTTTTTACGACGCCGGCTTAAACCTTTAATACCATTGCATTTTCATGGAGACCAGAAGAGGTTGGAGTTGTTAATCGTTTCAGCGTTTTGTCTATCCCTTACGTCATGAGTTTCATCCACCGCTTCATATAAATAACACTGTGCTCCACTCAAAGCTTTTCGGCTTCCTAGTCTCATTAAACTGCGCGAGTAGCACAGTGGTGTCGTTCCCGTCCTCCCCACACCGGTGGAAAAGGCCCTGGTTCGAATCCCATTAATGATGCGAGGAACTTTAATGGGCTTTTTTCACTCCGTGGCTGAGTTAGTCGGTCTCAAGCGTTGATAGCAAGGTTTAACTACAGAAACTGGCGTTTTTCGTCGAGAAAAACGGACAAAATCGACAAAATTTAATTATTCGGGTGGCCTAAAAATAATAGTAGTCTCATTAAGTGCAGTGTACCTCTGTTTTTATTAGTGACGCTGCTATTATTATTATTATTATTATTATTATTATTATTATTATTATTATTATTATCTGTTTATTTCTCTTTCGAGACACCCATAGACAGCACGTGGCTAGAGGGTGTGGTTACATTATATCAGTATTTACAAGCATATTTACATGAACTTATTTACAATATTTGGAGATGAAAAAACACAGAGTATGTGGTTAATGAATTAATTGTTAAGTTGGTTTAATTAATTGCGAATGGTTGTTAAATGCTAAATATTATTATATGAATTATTAAATTAGTCTTCTTGTTATATTTGTACCTGCCGGTACACATTACCAAAGATTTCTGTCCTATACATTTTGTCTGTACATAGCTTCTCTGGATCTATATTTAAACTATTAAAATAGTTCACAGTATTTGTTGGGAAAAATATCCCCAGAGAGTCCAATTGAGTCAATTGGCACTTGAGACTTGGTTCTTCCCTATTTATTCTCGGTCCTATCATCCGAGGGCGAGTGATCACGTTTCCCACTTTCGGCGCATCTGTTCTCTCCGTTAGTAGCTTTGCCAGAGTTAAGATGTTTCTGGTTGTGATGATATACTTCCAGGGTGTGATGTCCAGATTGGCAGACAAGACCGCTCTTGAGATGGTAAACGGTTTCCCGGCGATCTTGTTTAGCCATCTCAGGAGCCAGTATTCTACTCCTAAGAAGGCCTTGATGTTGTTCTCGGGGGGCCAATTACCAGATAGTCGATGCGTACAACGGAATCGGTGTAACGCATTTAAGGATGTATTGAATCATAAGATGAGGGCTTCGGAGACCGGTGAGTTCTTGTCTAGTGCTCCATCGTGCTGCGTATGTCTTTTTCCTAATGTGTTCGAAGTGAGGTATGAAGTTTAATCCTTCATCCTTGGCCCCCGCACATTGGGGCCAAGGCCCCAATGTGCGGGGAATTTTTGGACTCTGGTGTTGTTCACAAAAATCGTAATTTCATTTTCTTCTTTTTGTTGGTGAAGGTCATTTGGGCAGTTTTCTTTTCATTAAGTTTCAGGCCAATGTAGTGCAGATATTCTTCTAGCTTCCTGATTGTCTTGTTTGCTTCCTCTGATAGATGGGGTGCAGTTTCTTGTTCTTTAGAGGTTACAAAAAATTTCAAATCGTCAGCATATGTAATAAATTGTTCACAGTTTTGAGCTAAAAATGGGGCTAGTGCTTTTGCGAAGAAGGTGGCGGACAATACGCCCACTTGAGGTACTTCCCTGGAGATACAGTAAGTTGCCGTTTGTTTCCCGTTTATTGCGATAATTTGTCTTTCTTGAAGGGTGTTAGTCAGAATGTTTAAAGTGCTTCCTGAAATGAGGAAATACTCCTTGAGGATTACTGTTATAGCTGGGATTGAGACGTTGTCAAAGGCTGTTGCTACATCCCGGAAAACGATGTCCAACTGTTGTTTATTATTTAAAGCTAGCTGTATTCGGAGTAGTCTCCATTAAATTTGTAATAGTCGACCCTCGAGGAAGCACAGAATGTAAGTATTCTGTCCTGTCCCCAAAGCAGTGCTGATTGACGGTGTTCAGGATTGCTTTTTCAAATATTTTTTGCGGAGAGCATCCGATTGCTTTCGGCCTGAAATCTTTACTGGTTTTAGGATTGTTTATTTTTGCAACTGGTTTTACGTAATATCTCTTCCATGTTTTCGGGATAACCCCCCTCACTTAGGATTTGTTGGAAGACGTGGTGGACCGGGTCGATTATGTAAGCACTACATATTTTTATCATGAATAGCGGGAACTGGTCCGGCCCCATCGTTGCTTTCCTGGGGAGCGAGTTAATTTCACGTAATATGTTTCTAGCTCTAGTTTGGTTAGTGCCAGTGGGATCCATAAGTTTTTCAATCATTTTCTGCATCTCGCGGATGTTTTCCTCACAATTTTTCTGCTTTTCATTCAAAGGCTTTCCGAATGTGACTTTTGTCCACTCTCTAAACAGCTTGTTCGTCATTTCTTTTTTGTTGTTTCTTGCAATTCTCTGTTGTGACCCTTTTGAAGCAACTAATTTTACCTATCGACTATTATACCATTATTTGGTCTTTCAAGAAATATTTTTTCGACCTAATCGAATGTATTCAAACCAAATTTATTCGTTTGCTTTGTTTCAAGGAACACATCCAGTTCCATCTCAGAGATTACTGTACAACGCACCATGCAACAGGTTTCGTTTATATCCTCTTAATTTACGACGTTTATAATTTAGTTCACAATTTTATTGACTTTCTGCCCTTCTCTTATTCCTTGTTAGCTCCTCGAGCAAATTTTGTCCTTCAATACACGTTCTCCTTGCTTCTTAGAACGAATTGTTCATCAATGAGTCCGATATTTCGTGGTATGAAAAATAATCTTCACAGGATTGATAATTTTGTTCCTAAAAGGTTGAGAAAGCTGATTCTTAGTGTGTGCTGAAGTAACTACTTTTTTTTTTAAATTCTGCTATTAAATTTTCAGTTAAGACTATCCAAAGGTACTTTGGCCTCGCAATTGTTTTGTTACTTTATTATTCATATCATTATATTGTTCAAAGCTCTAAATAGTTTCTTCCATTGGCCTACGATGTTCCCAGACGTTGATTTTTGGATGTCCAACTTTCTGCTATCTAGAAAATGAATATGACCTTTGTCGCAACTGCCTTTCACATACTTATTGTAGAATAGTGTATATATGTATATTGGAAATTTAATAAATGACATGCTTACGCATTAAATCATAAACACACATTTTGTAAAATATACAAACATCAGAATGTCGTGTGTGTCATATTTGCATTATGAATCAACGAAACAAACAACTGAATTTATCGGTAACTTTGATATACAATACGCATGAGGGAAAAAAAATGCAAAAAGAGTTAATCTTGTGTTTCTGAAGAGATTTGTTGTTTGTGTTTTTTAAGCTGTGGTCAAGCGGGGGGTATGTAAGCACACGCGCTTGAGTGACCACGGTTCAAGCTCTCATGAATACTAATGAATACGGTACTGTTCTTGTGCTCTCTTTTTCTTGTGAATTCTCCTGAAATTGTGTAATTGTCCCAGAGTATAAACAGAAAATTTATTTATTTTATTTAGTATTTTTATTTAAAATTACGAGGTGATCATAAAATATGCACCCATGATTAATTTGCATTTCATCAACAGTAATTCATTTATTACTTCAAAGGAATACAAACTATTGCAAAACCCGTTTGGGTTTTTCAGCATACTTTTCACGTGGTCTTATCAGTTGACGTAGGAGCGAGTGGATAACTAATTGTAGTTGTTGTTGTTTTTTTTTTTTTTTTAAATAGTTCACTATTATTTTGTTTTTATCGCGAATTAATATTGAACTAATATAAAGGATAGAAAAAAAAAAACAAAAAAACCCAGAATATTATAAACGCAAAAACGTACTTAGCATATGTGATGACTGAATCCGTAACTTTTTGGTTAGTAAACTTTCGTTAGAACCGCACGATTAGGATTAATACGGTACATCATCTACCATAAGTAGTGATAAGGGGAAACGCACTCTTTTCTCCTGGGTTTTTTCAGCCGTTTCTGAATATGTCATATTGTTATTCATTTTGCTTTTATACTTTAAAATAAATTGCCGTGACACGATCGTGCACTCTCCTTGTGGGGCTCTTGCAATTAATTCTCCTATTTGTGGCTTGGCTGTTTTTCAATTATAAAAACAGAAAACTAAACAAAAATAAGTTAGCTTTCGAATTATTTTAATTTGCATATGGAAAATGAATCAGATTTTCCCAGATCTTTGTTTAATAAACTGAACTTTAAAAAAAAAAGAAGAAAAAAAAACGAACAAAAACACAATACCCCATTTTACCTGCTACTCTGACTGAGAAGGCTGCTTCTGTAAAGATTACTGTTAAACCATTTTTACACACTGATGCATTTTCCAGTATCAGTTTGTTACCGAGTTTATGGGAAGAGAAAACAAGCATACGTAGAGGGGTTGGATAGGGGGAGAGGAGTTGATAATTATAGATTTCAAGCTTCCTTCCTTTTCCCCCGATTACTTTGGGGTTTTGTCAAGTCATGCCTTGCAGAAATAGACACCTGCAACTCTTCGCACGAATGCACAACGTACCTTCGATATGCACAATGGGACAGAATTTGGGACATAAAATGACAATGTACTCAGGTAAAGTGGCATTTTTTGACAGCTGCTTCAGAACTATAACATTTCTATCACGCTGGTTGCCCAAGTCTCGAGTATTACCTTCTCACGCAATGGCATAACAAAAACTCCAGTGTGTGTGGTCCCACTGGTGCATAGAGCAAGGAAGAAGGCTTGGCTATGAAAATACCTGACGCACATTCAGTTTGGCAGTGAGTAATGGCGGGAGCGTGTGGATGACTGACCATGTGCCGTTGGTGGTCTCGCGGTGGGAGTTATTTTCACCGATCAGCCCACGCACATGTTTATAAAATAGCTGCCAACAAAATTTAGAAGTGTTCTTAGCTACGTAGATGTTCCTTACGTCTTTAATAGCGAGCATTCATTTGACACTTTTAACTTTAATGGGGGAAAAATGCAAAGTGATATACACTGAACGAGAAAAAAAGAATAATTTGGCATGAATTCCTAATTAAAAATATCGATCCACGAGAGCAACAAAAACGTGTAGGCGATTTAACTGTAGTGATGATTTCGCAAAGATAAAATGAACGATTAGATCTGTCCATCTTATTCTTTAGCAATCGTGATTATTCCTTGCTGCATAATCAGAACTTTTATTACAAATTTAAAGTTCTCTCCTAGGTGCATAAAATGATATTCAGGTCAGTTGGTACGATCTCTTTTGGATTTCTTTTAGAAAACATGGTATTACTAAATTGTTTATTCCGCGTTCAGTAACTTAATTTGGGTATCTGATAAGAGGGCAGAAATTACCTCGAATCCAGTGTGCTAAACAGAAAAGGTGTGTATAGTGATGGTTTGGAGGAGGGAGAAAAACTGAATACAACAAGTGTACTTGGAGTAGATTCTGCCAATTAGTGGTCCCTGCGATTTTAATGCCATTAAGATTATATTGTGTTCCTTCTTCCCCCCCCACTTCTGTATGAACCATAAATGTTTTGTTTTCACTTGATTTGGGCTTTCACGAAGACATTTTCTGAATTATTAATATGCTTTCAAGAAACACAATTTTTTCCTACAAGTACTGATAATACTTATCGTTGTAAAGTTTCAAGTTTAGTAAGAGGCGTTATTGATTATCATATCTTCCCCTCCATATTGTGTGACCAATACTAATACGGCCAGTGTGTCATTTGTATGTATAACGTGTATGGGCCGAATTTCATGTTGCGTGGGCTGAAAAACCCGGAATAACAAATGGGGGAAGCCTTCTTCCTCCATCTGAGATCGGCTAACTACGCCCCGATTGAGGAGGACTAAAGAATTCCTCTAGTCGCAGACTATTCCAAATAAGTGGCAGGTGGAATATGTATCGTGCCGACTGTGTGCGTGTGTGCGTGCGCGCGCGCGCGCGTATTAATGCAGCTAGCTGTGGATTGTGGTGTAATGATAGATCATTTACTCCAAACATTTTGTAGATTATTTCTTTCCTCGCAAGAGGCCCATGACCACACTGATGCTATATATAGTGGGAATCCATTCATTTGGTTGAAGCTGTTATTTTCATAAGTGTATATTCATGGATGTTGACATTTGCTGTGGAAAATTAAGATATGTTGACTAGAAAAAATATAAATGAGGCGTCCCGCTCCAAAACTAATCTTATCTCCGCTCCCAGATGACAGTTGAGTTATTATGTTGAACTTATTCAATTTTATGAGCTTCCTCTGAATTCGGAATCAGAACAGACTTAAACCTGCTAATTCACACAGTAAGTTACTTTTTAAAGCACGAGTTCCATTTCAAAACTTGCAATTCTTATCCAACGCTGCTTCTGTTTAAAAAGCTCGCTACGTCCATCGGGCTGATGGCGTTTTCTCTTTTCCTGAAATTCCATATGCTGTCTTCTCTTAACACTCATGCTAAATATTAACATCGTCCGGCAAGTGAGTTTATCATTTTCTATGTGTTTTGTAAAAATGGTTACTCTAAATAGTGTATAGCTGTAATCGATGGACAATCCATCATATAGGATCATACAGGCTCCACCTCATGTAACCTTTCTTATATGCTAGGATAAATAGCAGTTATCTAGTTTATTCAAGAACCTGTTGCAGTATAGTGTATTTACGGTCCACTTATTCCATTCTATAAGAGGTAGGATGAAGGCGCCCATTATGAAACAGTTCTACTTGCTAGCCCATTCACATTGCCTAAAGAGATTTTTGTCATGCTCCTCATAGTCATTTGACCTATAATATTTATCTGTTGTCTATACTACTGATGTGGAACCTATTTAAGAAATATAATTACTGCTAAGGGAAGAGTGAAGGGGATTTTGCTTTCAGAACGGCGACTATAGTGGTTGTTGACAATTATTAAATTCCGTTCAGTGGGAGCAGCTGATAATGTTACCAACTACAAATTCAAAATGAGAAGCATTCAGGAAAATAATTTTAGAAACTACTAAGCTTTTTAGACCAATTAAGAGATATTGTTAAAGATTTAGACTAAATGGATGTCGAGTGAACTGATGAGACTAGTGGCAAAGAAGAAAAATGCGTGGGATGATTATAAATTAGCAGGAGATACTGAAGCTTTCTATAAGTAGAAACTAGTATGGTTGGTCACTGAGCTCTAAGAACGGAGTATAAAAGTCAGAGCTACAAAATTTTGCTTTTTTTTTTAATGTGTTTACCTCGAAACCTTTTTAATCTACTAAAAGGTTAATTTTTCATAAACAAACAAAAAAAAAAAAAAACTCTCCACTTCCACAGCAGCTTTTAGCTCCTTATTATCTTTAAAATGAGCTCCACGAAGATGAGACTTCAGATTTCTGAATAAATAATAGTCACTTGGAGCCAAGTCTGGGCTGTACTTGGCATGGTTTAATTGCTCAAATCCACATTGATAAATTTTATCCTAACATGTTCAATAATGAAAACTGAAATTTAAACCAAAAATTGGTTTTAAAACAACTCAGTTGTACATTTTTAACGAAATTTTTAACAAAAATTTCTGTTAACAGCAGTTAGTTGTGAATATGTACTAATTTACGTAATTGACGCATTCGGAGGAAGGCGCAGAACGAATGGATTGCACATAGAATGAAACTTGGGAAAAGAATCTTCACCAACAAGAACCAACAGTCCTCCATGACCACTGACATCTTCCTCGCATGGGCTAACTCGCTCGCAACTAAGCCCCTATCTGCCCCAAACCCCTTTATTCGGGTTAATCCACCAGCTAACCAGACATCACTGGATAAAATAGCCATCATAAAGGAACGCCTTACTGCGGTCATCAACAGTCTTCCCAACAAGTCTACCACTGGCCCGGATGGATTCCCTATTTTCATGATTAAACTATGCAGTGTATATATCATTGACCTCTTGCTTGATGCATTCAATTCCGTCCTAGTAACAGGAGTTTACCCTACTATCTGGAACACATATTATGTTTCTCCCGTTCCAAAAAAAGTCTAACCCAAAATCGCCTAATGACTACAGACCAATTTCCGTAGGATGCACTTTCCTCAAAATCTTGGAAAAAGCCATACTTCCTGCTCTCACCCATCACATGTTCGGCCACAAACCTCCATACCTCCATAGTGTACTACCTGGACGTTCCACGATCACCAATCTCTTGGACACACTGTTCAGAATTGAAAGTACCTTAAGCAACAAAGAGCAACTGGATATTGTGTTCCTCGACATTAAGGCGGCCTTTGACAATCTGTCCACCCATGCATTATGTACCATACTGTGCAACTACTTCAAAATCTCTGGCAACATCCTAGTTCTCCTTAGGAAACTCCTTCACTCCAGGACCCTATGGATCAGAAATCAAAACCATAATCACCACATTCTCTGCTCCAGAGGGCTCCCCCAAGGGGGCGTTCTCTCTGCCGCCCTCTTCGCCGCATCTTTAGAACCCTTCCTATCAAACCGTACTAATTTTACCACCTACGCAGATGATATTAAGTTCTTCATCATCACAAAATGCCACCAGTCTCTCCAGTCTATTACTGTGAGCTCCAACCGACAGCTACATGAACTGGAAAACTACCTTCATGCGATTGGGCTCTCTATTAATAAAGAGAAAACTGCACAACTCTCTATCACCAAGAAGAAAAATACCAACGATGTGAACATCATTATAGCGAACTCTCCAGTTAAAAAAGTCACCCAACATAAAGATTTGGGTATCATCTGGGACAAAGACCTCACCTTCTTGCCTCACTTTAATGCCACTCGAACGAAAACATATTCGGCTTTATGGGCAGTAAAACAAGAGATCTCCAACTTCCATAACCCGGACCTTATCATCAAATACATTCTTCGTTGCATTTTCCCAATTCCATTATATGCCTCGACTATATGGTCTTCAGCACCCTCATCATACCAAGCCAGATTCCTCTCCCTGGAATTCTGGATCTTGAAATGGCTAAATAGGGTTGCCGGGCTAACACCTACAATATCAAAATCTGTTCTTGTCACCAATCTTAATACGCTTCCTTGGAGGTATCTCATCATCTCTAGGAACCTTCTTACCCTCTCTCAGCTTCTATCCGGAAAACTGAACTCACCCAATATATGGGATATCATCGCCAGACCGTCCGACAGGAGAAGATGCCAGTCCAACACCTCCCCATACAGATCGAAGCTGCGTTGCATGTCCTCCCTGGACAACATGTTTCCACATAAATCCTTCCAAATATTTAATAGATTATCCATAGACGCTGAGAAACTTTGCAAGGACAGAACCTACAGATCTTCCATTCTTGCAGACATGTATGCCTTAGTCAAGCTCTAGGTGGACTCTGTGATGTCGCACCATCCACGCTCCGATGTATCCGTATGCACTTTTATTTGTTGTAACTTTATGTTTTTGTATTTGTTGTAACTTTGTTTTTGTATTTTCACCAGTGGCTGTTTAAGGCCGTATATTGTATCTGGATCTGTATTCAATGCATTTGTCTGTATTTTATGTCTTATCTCTATATGTAACTCATGTCCTCTAGCTGCACAGCTGTAAAAGGAACATTTCTTCGAAAATAAAATTGATATTAATAATAATAATAATTATAAAAGAAATGACATTAAGATCATTATAAGGGTAATGAGTGGAATTATATTGATTAAATGAAATAAAAGGATCGTAATTGTTTTCATTCAAAATATACAATAAATATAAAATCGGACTGTATTTCCCATAGTCATTTCGATACTTGAGACAATATAAATTGTTATTTTTGTAATTAAAAACTGGAGTATAATAAGAGAGAGAGAGATGCATTGCAAATATGAGTTTTTCATATGTTTTCCATTAATGATTTTATATATAAATCAGCCCAAGTTACGTTCTTCTTTTCTGGAGGTAGTTTAAGTGAAATTTAGATAAATATTGGTCATAATTTACTTTATGATAGACCTGATTATCTTTTTTTTTTATTCAGTATTTGATCATTTTAATTTGGAGATTTTTTTATATATTAACTTGGGAAACAAATGCGGGACTAAAGAAGACATACAAATTCCAATAGAGGAAGCAGCAGAGTGGTAAATAAAATTTTGAAAATTTTAGTTAAATGAGTATTTCCAAAAGAGAATGAATAACGTTTTATAAATTTTGGTCTCCTGTATGCATGTTTGGAAATGTAGTCTATGAGAAGGAGCAACTGTTCGAAAATTTACCGCCTAGATCGCATATTTCATTGGTGATTAATAACCCTTGGTGTTCGGCACTGTAACCGTACTGTATGTCATCCTTAAGAGGATCTTTTCGCGATACCACTTTGCACTTGTCGATATTTATTTGCAGATTGTTGAGCTTGGTCTGATGATAAACTTAAGGAATCTAGAAAGGTCTGAAGTGTAATACAGACAATGAGTTACATAATTTATAGAGGTTAATGTATCAGCACTAAATAAGTTTTACACCTTGTGGTTTAGGGATATTTGCCAATTCGTTAACATACATATTGACAAGTAGAGGACCCAACGATGGCCCAGCGGGAACTTCTGTTAGGAAAGTTAATTCACACGATGTATGTGTATTATAAATTATCTGATGTGAGCGATCTGTGACATAATCATATGTCCAGTCTAAGTAAATGATAAAAAGTAAATGATAGTCCTTATATTATTAGTTTAATTTATTTTATTTTATTTATTTTATTTTAATATATTTTACTTTATTTTATTTATTTTAATTATCTTATTTTATTTTACTTTACTTTATTGTAATTGTTTTATTTATTTTATTTTACTTTACTTTATTTTAATTGTTTTATTTATTTTATTTTATTTTATTTTATTTCATATCTAAGGGGAAATAAAACCAAAAAAGTGTGCCCTGGTAATTCTGAGGGGACCTTCCCTGATGCATTACCCGGCCACACAGGATTAACTTGATGGGACATCAGACATCCAAAAACTTAACCACAGGACCGGATCAGTCCGTGTCCTCTTAAGATAAAGTAGATCCTGGCTGCCTCCATGTGGCTAGGGATGGGAGTGAGGGGCTGTGACACAAACCTGCCACAGCCCCCTGCTGCTAAATGCCAGCTAACACACAACGCAAACACAACACTAATGCACACCTAATTACATATTTCATCTATCAGATGCATTTTTTTTTTTTTTTTTTTTTTTTTCTTCTCAAAATTCAAAAACTTAAAAAATTTAAAGAAAATTTTTTTTTTTGTGTGTTAAATATATACGTGAAATTTTGATGCTCTTTTAAGTTCTTTTCTAAGCCGGCAACTTGGCAAAAAGCCTAACAAACGGCGGATATAGGGGGAACCCTGGAAGCCGCTAATAACTTACAAATACACTTTCTGTATACATGTCGCGAATGGATATATATGTGAGAATGTATATAAATTGTATATAAATCTTGTATCATGTACATATAAATGGATTTATATAAATCTTGAGAATGTATATAGAATTGTGTGTGTAAATAAATGTAAAAATGTCCAGTCTAAGATTGGCCTACAAATACCATAGCTGGTGCCTATTAGTATAATGGGTTGATAAATCAAGTGCAGGTGCCGGATTGTTGTGCTGTCTTCATTCGGGATAGTTTGTATTCCGTATGAAATACAGGATATCCACTCAATACCAAGCTGATTGGCTTTGGTGCACCATTATTAGGGTGGAAACCCCAAGAAAGAGAGATCCCACAGGTAACGCAAGAGAATTTAAACTTTTTTTTTTTTTAATTCAGAACAAGTGAGCATTCAGTTATTCAAAATTAATAACTAAAGCATTCAGAGAAGTAATCTAGAAGCTACTCCGCTTTTTATACGAAATGAGAGATGCTGTTCAAAAGTTAGATCTAAATTATACACTTCTGAGACTCATGGCACAGAAGAAAAATGTATAGCAATCATATAAATTATCAGATGATAACAGAAGCCTGCAATAGTAATAAAAGTAGTCAACAATCAAGTCATAATGGAGGTTAAGCAAACTAAGACAATTTACGAGAAGTCTCTGACAGAGAATGCAAAGAACAGTAGCAAAAACATTACTTATGTAAACACTAGAAGGAAGAGGGAAATCATGTTGATCCAGTAGATGTGAATGATTTAATTGTTGATAATCCTGCTCAGGTTGCCAGTAGACTTAACAAGTATGGTGCATCTACCTTCACACAGGAGGCATTTTTTTTAGGGATGCGGACGAATGGAGCTTGTCAGACTCTAACAGGGAGACAAATGATCTTTTAATAACGCAGAGAAAAGTGGAAGAGAAATTTTTGAAGCTAAATATAAGCAATTAGTTAATGTACGCAGTACGTTACATTTCAGAGGCCCAAGTTTTTTTCTTAAAGTTATTGAATTTGTTTTTATTTTTCTTTGATTAATAGAAGTAAAAAGTAAATGTAGTTCTGTCCTTATATTAATTACATCAAACACTTAATAAAACTATAATTTTACGTTTTTAAATTGTCCCACTCGGTTTAATTAAAACTGTGTAATATTTATTACTCTTCTCCTTTGTATATTTTCTTTTCTTTTCTCTGTATTTATTTTCTTCTTTTTTCTCTGTATATATCTCTTCACAAGCGCTGCTATGTCATGAGCCTTACATAACAGTACACGCGAAGAGTGAACGGACTGTCTAAAGCTAACAATGTTGCACATTAAAACTATATTTAATCTATGAATTTCTTTCTTCCATACAATTTATATGGAAGAGAGAAAACCTAATTGCTTGGTCTGATTTTAACGAATTTTGGAATGGAATTGTTTACTTGGATTTCAGGAAAGCTTTTGATACTGTTGCTCATAAAAGACTGTTGTAAAAACTGGAGCAGTGTGCATTAAAGGCATGTTATGGACACTGAAATGGTTGACTGGGAGAAGACAGAATGGACATCAAATGGACACTGCTCTTCATGGACTAATGTTATTAATAAATGACGTTGATGAATGCATATTAAGTTTTATGTCTTAAGTTTTCAGATGAGAAGGTTTGCAGGTTGCTTAATCATAGTAATCAGGGTATGCTAATTCAACAAGATCTAGAAAAATTAGGCAGATAGATTGAGAAGTGGCAATTGAAATTTAACATTCACAAATGTAAGGTATATGGGTAGCCGTAATCCCAGATTAACTCCAACTGTGTGATGCCACACTCAGCGTAGTTAAGAATGAAAAGTTCTGGGGATAATTGTATAATCAGATATGAAGTTCTCTGAGCAGTGCAGACAGGCTGCGAAGACAGCTCATTAGGTTTTGGCAATGATATGCATGAATGGTCTGTTTATTGCTCTTGAGCACAGCAATAAACAGATAATAATTTTGCCAGCAGGGATGAGGAGGTGATTTATCAATAAAGCAATGGTTAGGCTACACTTGAGTGTTGCATACTAGTCTGGAAGCGTCATTTTAGTAAGAGGAACAAAAGGGTGCTTTTATTCGAAAGGCTTCATTTCTGTAAACTGATATAGGGGATGGACAGATGAACTACAAACTGATATAGGGGATGGACAGATGATATGAGAATTTTGGTTTTTTTTTTGGTTTAATGCTGTAAGCTTGCTTTCTTGCACCGTCACTAGGAATGCAATTTGAATTTACTGATCACACACTCGTGCAGTTGATAAAATATACACTGAAAGGCTTTGATTTCTTTCTTATTTTAATTATTTTTATTTTATTTTATTTTATTTTATTTATTTTTTTGTTAATTGACATTCCCAAACACGAAAGATATTAGAGCCTATAGTACTTAGTACCATGAATAGGTTTATTGTCTTCTGTTTTCTGCGAAAACAGAAGACAATACGGATGAATCCTACATTCTTACGTCCTTGAGGATTTTCATAGACATTGTTCCGTTCTTTCATATATATTCTAAAACGAAACGCAGACGGAGCTAATATTCAGGTCCCACTTGCGAATCAAGTGGACCTAATTTCGGTGATGATAAGACTGTTATCAACCCTTGCTATACCTCACGTGCAAGGTTTGAATTCTGGTTGTTGAAACGGAGAACGACGATGATGCTCCTGGTAATGATTTCACAGACAGTCCAAAGTAGTCGATGTGGGGAGGAGGACCTATCCAACCAATTACATGTATGCACGCATACTCGATAATACAGCAAATACTGTACATCATTGATATCGGCAAGAACATACAAGCCATTTTCTAGAGGCCATATGTTAGGATTTAGCCACATATCGAAGCAGCAATGCTGGATATAAGGTGTAACCTAGATTAATGTTTCTGCTATGTTACTTTAACAGTCCAATACAGTGCACGCTGCTTATTGTAATCACGGATAATGTTATCAGTTACATTATTCAGATAATGTTATCAAGTCCCGATCAGACGTATACAAATACATAGAAAAATTGCTGTTTATTGTAATCAGGTTTCGGTTTATGTTATCCATTTTTTACCTTATCGCGGTTTACGCATTTGTAATGGAAATAATTACGTTACATTCCGAATTGTTCTTGAGCGCCGACATGGTGCGTAGCTGTTTACTGATTTTTTTTTTTTTTTTTTTCTCGTACAGTTCGTATGGTTGTCGGTGTCGTTACTCTGTGAAAGAAAGAAAGTACTGTGTCTATACTCTTACAATTGACTTTTTTAACTCTTTTCTAATTCTTGATTTTAACATTTTCTTCATTTATTTTTAATGGTTTGTATGGATTTCCAGAAACATTATAACTTTCTAAAATAAATAGTGGCCAGTCAAATTGAAGAATATAAAATACTTCAATCGCTTGATTCTGATGTTTTGTTTCTGTCCAGTTACACCTTTTTATGTACACTTTTCCACTCTGCACCAATAAACGATGCTGAAATGCTGCATTCTTCTTCAATTGGTTGGTTGTTGTTATCACTTTAGTTGCATGCCGAAGTGACCGAAATAAGCAGTGTTTGTTTACTGTATTAGATTTTCTGTTTCGAAGGCTTATGGTCTTACTGCGATTTTATGATGTATAGTTTTTATATGTAGTTTTATCAAGTGATTTTTATTTTATTGTTGTATCGATTTTATATTTTTATACAAGGGGTGATCATTTAATTCGCTTAATAGTGCAAGATTTTACGTTTATCGCGCAAAATTCCATAACTCCGGTTACAGGCGCACTCCCTGATCGCTACTGAGCAGACTCTGTGTGCGCATGCCAGTACTTGTCCAGCTAGTGTTGCGTGAAGAGTTTTTTTTAGCCGCGTGTCACTGACGATCGTTCTGAAACAAAGTATCATGTCGGACATGCAGCTTAAATGCATCGGAAACAGCTAAAGAGATGAATGAAGCGTATGGTAATGCGTGTCTTGGTAGGACGGCCATACTCCGGTGTGGAATATGGCCGTCCATATTCAGCTGCAGGTATCACTGGCATAAGTGCCAAGGTTCTTCCACATTCCCCCTTTTCACCGGACTTATCCCGTGCGATTTCTTCCTGTTTCCACGTATGAGGAAAGCTCTGAAAAGCAAGCGTTTTGCGTCCGACGCACGATGCTCGCAGAGCCACAAGGGAAGCACTTCACAGTCTTTAGAAAAATGGCTTGCAAGAAGCATTTAATGTGTGGGTACGACGGTGGCGAAAGTGTATAAAGTTCAAGGGTGAGTATTTAGAGAAGGAGGAATCGACAGAAGATTCAAATGATGACAGTTAAAATTAAGATTTCGCACCAGTCTGCGAATTAAATGATCACCCCTCGTACTATATACAAATTTTTGTATATGCTAACAGCCGCTCCCTATTGTGACGATATAATGGTTTCACCACGTGTCGCTCACACACAAGGCGCCTCCGTAGCCAGGTGGGCAGGAGCAGCAGTGCATGCCACACGCTTCTTGATTAGACCGGGGTTCGAGCCCGTGCCCACCAAATACGGAGAATGCGGTAAGGTCAGGGAATGACCACCGCATATCCCCGAAGCAATATGGCCTTAGTTGCTAATGCTCCTAAAAACCAAAATAACAACAACAACAACAACAAGTGCGTGTCGCTCACTTGGAGTAGTGGAGTTCAAATGCTGTCACTGACAATTTTCTGGGTTGTAGTTAGCCGAATTAGGTGGAGGGGGGTCTTCCCGTGAGTTATTCAGAGTTTTTAAACTTGCAGAACACATTTGTACACACAAAAGACACAGGCACCATGTCTTTTGTACAGAAGGGAGGCAACTTTGGGGATGCCAAAGGTTCTGCCTCCTGTACATATGCTCCTCCATTTTGTACAGAAGGGTTTGGAGCATCTTTCCTTCAAATGGAAAGATGCTCTATACCCTCTCTGGATGGAAGTAAATGCTATCCTGCTCTAATTTATTACTACAGCCAGCTGTAGTAACAAATCATTATGATATGCCATATAATAGTTTGATTTCATTTTTAAATGAATATGGTGCTACCGTCTTTTATTTTCCAGTGCAGTGTGTTTTGAAATAGGCATATTTTTGTTTTTAGTGCATGGTTAGGGTAACTAAAACTAAATAACGGTAGTGTCTGTCTGTCGTACAGTCATTGATTTCTTACTGTTTTTCTCACGATGAATCGTATAATCACAGAAACGCAATGGCAGCTTGCGGAATTAACGCCTGCTTATAGTTTGCTTCTTTTTAGTTTATTCCAAAGTAAAAAATTGAGAGTTGGTCAGTTCCTGAAGGCCTCCATCTCACACCCTGGAATAACCGTCAAAGGACGTGTTCACCTTAGTTGATTCGCGCAGCTAAGGCTTTCTTCATTGTTATTCCAGAATATGAGGTAGCTGCTTTCAGAAATGAGCCCAATTTCCATTTGTTTACATCGGGAATAAACGAAAAAGAAATAAACTATAGGTTATTTATTATTTCAAAATAAATACATGTACGTAATATGTACGGGAGTCACTCAAAAAGTTACCTACCTCGATAATAAAGAAACAACAACCTATTTTTTTTAGCTTGCTGTATGACTACAAACATTATATACTCTTGAGGTCAATACATCCTTCATTTTGAGGGCAAAGAGGAAATACCTGAAAAAACGAGAAATATTTGTTGTGGTCTGAAAAAAGCATTTACAGTTTCCTTGAGGTCGTCATCAATTGAAAATCGATGTCCACGAGGATCTTTTTTTTTTTCTTTTTTTCCAAATCTCGGAAGAGAAATTAATCACTGGTCTAGCATGTACAGCGAGTGGTTTAACTCCTTGAATCTGCAATCTCTCAGAGTAGCAGTTACTTTATGGAATTTGTAAATATAAATATTGTCATAAGGAAGTATGACTTCTCGTACCAATTTACCTCTTCTCTGGTCCTTTTTGGCCCACCCCGCCTAAATTTTAGATAACAGCAGCATAAGCATATTCAGTGATAGTTTTCTTATGTGGATGCTTTTTTATATATATATATTTTTTTTAATAAGAGAACCCCAAGCACAAAAGATAGTAGAACCAATAGCACTTAGTACCATGAAAAGCTTGAAGATGAAAGAAGATATTTATTGACATTAGATTTGAATTTCTGTAGATTATAATTTTCAGGAAATACGTATGAAGGGAGGTCTTTCTAAAAACCGGAAGTTGAATGAATAAATGAGAAAGAAGAAGAAAAGTTGGTTCTGTCAGTTTGAAGTTGGGCAGTAAAAGGATGTTGACTAGCTTCAGCACGTGTTCGCACTGGTTTGTAAGAGACATCGGGAATTATAGAAGACAATTTAGAAGAACAGTGCTCATGGAAGTATCTTTAGAAAAGATATGCAGCAAAAACAGAACGTCGTTGAGACAGAGAGTGGAGAGTGACTTTGTTAGAGATGAGTCAATAATTAACATAAATGTCCTTTTTTTGAATGGAATCTAGAAACCTGAGAGAAGTTTTGGGGGCATCGCCCCAGATGTCAGAACAATATTCCATAGTACGGCTGATTTGCGATTTGTACAGAGTGGACAGTGGTTTCGAAGAGAAATAACGCCAAGAGCGAAAGAGAAAACCCAGTTTTTAGATGCAGAGAAAGCATATTTGTAATGTGCTTATGCTAAGACAGATTAGAAGTCAGGGTAATCCCCAATCGAGATATACGATCTTGCCTAGAAATCAGTGTCAAGATAAGTTTAGGAGCTGAAGTATCCTTTTTGTGAGATAGAAGACAGGACTAAGTTTTAGAAGGATTGAAATCAACAAAGTTTTCTTTAATCTATCGGAGAATTACCTGGAAATTAGCATTTAAGGAATTGGTAGCGGATATTCGTGAAGTTGAAGGTGGAATGCAATATGCTATCATCAGCAAAACTATGGATAGGATTTCCAATCAATGGAAGAAAGTCATTAATATACAAGAGAAAAAGAGTGGGAGAAAGAACAGAACCTCGGGGAATACCGGAGATAGTGGAGAAGTTAGAAGGCAGAAAGCCATCTACCTTTACCTGCAGTGAGCCGTCAGAGAGAAACGTGAATACCGAATTACAAAAAAAAAAAAAAAAACAGTTGGCAAACAATAAAATGGAAGCTTATTTAGAGGACCTTTATGAGAAACACTGTCAAAAGCCTTTAAAATGTCAAGAGCAACTTCTTGAGTTTCACGAAACTTTTCCATTGAATTTGTCCAAAGATGAGTAACATAAGCCAGAATATCATCAATGGATCTACACTGACGAAATCCATACTGGCGATCATTGATCAAATGGAAGGTTTCTAGATAGTTTAAGAGTTAGCAGTTAATTGATTTCTCCATTACTTTAGAAAGAGTAGAAGTAAGTGCAATTGGGAAAAAAATGGATGGTAGGGATGTTATTTAAACTAGTATGTTAGTTTGTGAACACTCAGTGGAAATAAGCTGTTAATCTGGTTTATTATATTTTTGGATTTGGTAATTTAAGTATAGGAAACGAAACTCCTTATAGGACGTAGCCAAGAGAAGGTTAACAACTGACAGTCTTAATGTAAAAACTCGCACTATGCGTCTTACATTTCTACTGAAAAATCGAGGTATAGTCATATTAAAACATTTCGTATTTTAATATTAATGTTCTTTTTATTTGTAGTGTTTGGCTGTGTTTGCATAAGTGGTAATCAAGCCGCTAGTAAGCAATTGTTCATTCTTCTTTAAACATTGCTTACTGACATTTTTAACTTGTAATCATTTATTCGTTGCTCGTGACTGTTTACTGTGTGTGTGTGTGTGTGTGTGTGTGTCAAGTTGGCACAGGAATACAAATTTCCCTGTTTATCATATATAAATAAAGCTAAAGCAATGTTGGTTTCTGCCTGGCTTACGCCTTTACTTTCTGTGTATCCGTCAGATGTATGCCCTGGTCTTGGCAAATTGTGAACTTTTCTTTGTTTATCTTGACGTAATTTTCAACTTTCCTGCGAACGAAGCGGGCTGGAGATTTAGCTCCTCCACTTCTTAAGGTTCTTAGTAATTAAATGTCACGTGGCTTTTTACTACTTAATATTCTTCCCAAGTTCGTGACCGAAGTAGGAAACTGTTTTCTTTTCATCCTGCTTTTGATTAATTAACTGAATGGTTTTCTTCTAAAAAAAGAGATTGTAAAGAAAATACCTAGCGAAAATTAATTATAGTTATTTTATTATTATTTTATTTTAAACTATAGTTATTCTAATTATTATTAACTAATGATAAAATTATAGAGAAAATACCTCTCTTCTGAAACACGAGGTATTTTCGGTAGATAATAAAAGCGTTGCCCTATACTGTATATGAATATATATAACATGTGGTATTGTTTTTCTGATCATGCTGCTATTGTTCCAGTTTAGTATCGTTCTTTCCCTCATCATGAATACTTTGTCGCCCAAAGAAAAAGTAAGAAATACTGAAAAATGTTAAATGTCCTTGATTTTTAAATTAAGGTAATAAGTATTACTATAATAGCTAAATTTTCCAGACAATCGATTATGAAATTCTTAAGTGCCCAGCGCACACAGACGCGGTGATTTTTACGTTACATCTTGTCACGTTGAACGAGTTTCTGAAGCCTGAAGTCTTCCAACGATATGTTTTCTCCTTTTCTCCAAGAGTTCTTAATTTCACTTTTCACCATTTGACGAAAAGGAAATGATGAATTGTCTCTTCTGCACCTGTTGGTATGAAGAGCCAGTGCTACAAGAACAATCAGGGTTAGCAACACGTTACAACAAAATATCTTCAGTATTTTGGAATAGTTTTTACGTAGATTAAGGAATTCTAGGAAAATCATTAGCTATAAATGACTGTGCATTTTTTTGTAAAAATAATAATATCAAATAAACATTTGCATAATGAACACGTTTGTAGAATGTTTTTGATATCTTTGTTTTTTTCCAAACTATGATAAATACACTAATTACAAAAGTTCGAACTCTAATGGATAAGCACTTTTTATACGAATATTGTTAGAGGGTGGCGCAATAATACAGAGGTTTACATAAAGCAGAAGGTAGAAGTGTAATTTAAAAGTAGCACGCCACTCGGGAACGAACTCGGGGAAAATGAAAGTGGATAGTAGCGTAACGTTGCGAAGACTTGTCATACAACGGGTATCGCAGCGTCTCAAAATTCGTAGGATCTGTCTGCAACATCGTATGCAAGTGAAAAGTAGTTATCCATGCCGCATTTGAAAATAGATATAGGAGACCGTGTATTTTTACACCCGATCTCCGAACACGTGCTTCTGTTGTCAGGAAAAATGCACACCCAGAGTTGTAAAATAACCACGCAGGTGTTTTGAGAAAGTACAGGATTAATTCGAATCACTGAGCATACTGTATGCAAAATGTTCTACTAACAGGGTTTACACGAAAGGGTTACTGCTCACAATTAACTCGTCGTACTATTTACTACACAACTGTAGAAACCGTTCTGGTGTTTCCAAGACCAGTAAAACTGTTCGTTCCCTGGTTAACGTCCATGGTCAGCCAGCGATGAGGTATGATCGTCTCGCACAAGGCGGTGTGCGAGACGATCATGTGCGAGACGATCATACCTCATCGATGGCGTTCACACTGTAAGATCTAAAATCTTACAGATATAATATTTTATAAAAAGTTAGAGTTATTTAAAGTAAAGCTTATGAAATAGAAAAATGGGACAGCAAAACATTACCAATCACTAATATTACTAAGGCACTCCAAGGGATTAAAATTAGACAAGGTTAAATTATAGAAAGGGGAGCGGTAAGCTTGACAAAGGCAATAAGGGGTGAGCTCCCAGGATAACACCAAAACAACGGGAACGGTAGCAGAGACTACTGGCAAGTATGTGCGAATAATTAAGGCTCTGAAAGAACAAAGGGCAGTAGGCTGAATATTGTCGGACATTTCTTTGATCGTGACATCTGGATATGGGACAGGTAGTAAATACAGGTCAAATGCACGGATTAGAACTAAGACTGGCGTGGCGTCTGGCTGTCGGCGATGGCAAGTTTGGTAGATCATGTGAAATAAATCCGCTAAGATTAACCAGGGGTGGCGAAGATGACGGCGCACTTCAAAGGTACAGATAACCTAGGAAAATTACGATTTATTATAATAAGAGGTTGAATCGTACATTGTAGATACAGCTTGAGAAAAGTTAAGGGACGAATAGGACAGAATGAAAGTTGAAAAAAAGAAGAAGATTGGTTAAAGCGGAAAAATAGGGGCAGGCCTGACATATAGGGGCGATACGTAGTTGAGATGAACAAAAAGGGAGAACGGGGGGAAAAGCAAGAATGTGAGCTTCGAGAAAAGTCTGTGAGCTTGAAAAAAAAAGTCTGTGAGCTTGGAAACAGGTATGTGAGCTTCGAAGAAGGCTGTGAGCTTGGAAACAGGTATGTGAGCTTCGAAGAAGGCTGTGAGCTTCGAAAGAGTTTTTTAAAAAGGATGGAGCAAAGTCGTAGGCGGAAGAGTAACTAGATGAGAAGGAGCGGAAACCGAAGAATTAGTAGCTGGAGAGAAAGGGAGCGAAATCCGTAGAATCAGTAGCTCGAGAGAAAGGAGCGAAAACTCGGAATTAGTAGCTCGATAAAGTGGCGAATGGAAGTAGCCCGTATAAGGTGGAGAAAGGCCGCAGAAGGAAGATAGCAGTCCCCGAAACGGCGGAGTATGATTGTACCGCTAAGTGCCAGTCCAGTCCAGTCCAGATAGAACAGTAAGTTCAGCAGAATACCAGAATTGTGACCAGCACGAAAATTCCGCTAGAAGTCCGGAGATGAATGCCCGTGACATATGATGATGCCAGTCCAACAAGGAGCTGAAGCCCCCAAAACAGAGGAGCTCGATTCGAAGAATTAAGTAAATGACTAGCATATAGTATTCTCATTTACCCCTAAAGGACTGTAGGAACCCAAACAGTAGATTAGTGGAAGTTTAGAAAGATACTGTACCTTTGCTTATCTTTAGTGACACTCCGATTTCTAGGCAAAATGATATATTTCTTTTGGGGATTACCCTGACTTCTATCCTCTCTTGGCACAAGCACATTACGACGCCTCCGTAGTAATGTGCTTCTTGATTAGACCGGGGTTCGAGCTCGTCACCACCAAATACGGAGATACGGAAAGGTCAGGGAATGACCACCGCATATCCCGGAGCAATATGACCTTAGTTGCTAATGCTCCTAAAAACCAAATAACTAACAAGCACATTACAAATATTGCTTCCTCTGCATCTAAAAAACTTGGTTTTCTCTTTTGTTCTCAGTGTTACTTTTCTTCAAAAAACAGCTGCTCACTCAGTATAAATCCCAAATCCGCCCTACCATGGAATATTGTTCCCACATCTGGGGTGGTGCCCCCAAAACCTCTCTCAGGCTTCTTGATTCCATTCAGAAGAGCGCAGTTAGGTTAATTTATCTCTAACAGAGCCTCTCCACTCACTGTCTCTTAGACGTACTGTTTCTGCTGCATGCCTCTTCTACAGATACTTCCACGGGCACTGTTCTTCTGAATTGGCTTCTGTAATTCCCGCTCTCTCTTTCAAAAATGTCCGAACACGTGCCGCCACCACCTAACATCCATTTACTGTTCAACTTCAAACTCACAGAACCAATTTTTCATCTTCCTCGTTTATTCATTGAACTGCCGTTTTCTGGAACAACCTTCCTTCATACTTATTTCCTGAAAATTACAGTCTACAGAAGTTCAAGTCCAATGTCAACAAATATCTTCTTTCGTCTTGTCAACCTCCAACCCAAGCACGGGACTAAGTACTATAGGTTCTTATACCTCTCGTGTTTGTGGTTTATATATATATATATATAAAAAAAAAAAAAAAAAAAAAACCTGCAGATTCCACACGATGCTAACGGTTCTGAATAGGATTCATATCCGGGATTTTTCCTGGCCAGCTAAGAGTTAATGGACCGTCTTTCCAACCATTTTAACACCTGTAACAAATGTAAACACATTACTGTCGAACCTCTAATGCAGAAAGTAACTACAGAAGTGCCTACTTACACTTTTCGCCCGATGACAAGCAGCAGAGTCTTCCTGAAAGATGCAGTTACTTGGCAGGTTGAAATGGTCTCTAATGGTTGGCAGCAATTTGCCTTCCAATATAGCCAGGTATCCGTTGGCATTTACGGAACCTTTTGTAAACTGCAGGTGACATTCTTCACCAGGTCTCCGGCGAATCGTTTGTCTTGCATCAGTACCATGCAGGTGGAATTTATTCTCATCCGAGAAAATAACTGACTTCCACTGCTAGGGTGTCCATTTGACATGCTCCTTACACGAAATTAATCAGGCCTTTTTCATTTTATGTCTGAGGAGGGGCTTCTTCATAGGACGAGGGGCCAAGTCCATTTTTGAAGAGGCTTCTTCTGACTGTTACTGCACTTGCTACTACTCGTGTATGTTTTTCCGATTCTATTTTCAGTTCAGACGAAGAAGCTTTACGTTTTTTAAGGCATAAACGCTTCAACACACAGTCCTGTTTTGGCGTAGAGACTCATTTGCGGCGTCCGGTTTGTTTTTTTCTTATCAGTAGAACCAGTATCCTTGAATTTGGAAAGAAATCTACTCACTATCGACTGATTACAAGACACTCTATAAGCAATGTGACGGGAAGAACGTCCTTCCTCACGTAAAGCAAGACTAGCGCTCTTTCTTCGTGGCGGCAACTGCACGTAACTCGCCATCCTGACACAAGCAAGGGATGACTACAACTCTTGCAGAGCGTGCTTATATAGTTGAAAGTAACAGCTGATGCAATATTACGTCATCACATACGCGTGTCAATCTTATCTGATGCAATCTGTAAGAAATAATGTCATATACTTATTTGGACAACAATTACAATTTTAATGGGTGATGCACTTTCTTTGACCACCAGTGTATATCTAGTAAAATTTTATCTATTCAAAATACGGAAAAAAAACTCATACCAACAGGTGTTAGATAAGAGAGCTATGGCTGTGTGAATTGAAAATGCTGGTCATATAGTTTTGAATGGTAAAAATAATATACATAATAAAAAATAAATAGGAATACACAGATAAGCAAGAAATACTTTACTATGTACACTCGTGCTTTTTATTATTTAAAAAAAAAAAAAAAAACATTCAAGTAGTCTTAGTTAGCTCTTTAGGAATTCTCAAATAAGTAAGAAACACAAATGCTTATTCTTAAGTTTTTAAAAATTCAAACAGCTGTATTTACCTGTCCATAATCGGACATATGTTTACATGCCCCCCCCCCACATGAACCCAAGAGACGTCCCAGAATTTTTTTGCACATACCTCTGAAACACCTTGTGTGTTTCAAAGATATGTGCAAACAGTTTTAGTTGAAAGGTATGAAATTCAAAGGTGTGTGCAAAAATTTTTTTTATTATAAGTAATTTGCAATTAGTGTAAGTTAAATCTTATGATAATGGTTTTAGTGATTGTGGAAGTACGAATTATGTTCTTCGAAATGTTTATACGTACTTCTAATAATTATCCATAAAAGGCACTATTACAACATTTGAAGACTGACACATATAACTAGTATTAAAAAGGAAAACCTCTAAAGTTATCCTATAAAGTGTGGTAGCAGATGTTTTCGTTGAGTTTAACGAGTTTTCATTGTGTTGTGGCAGATCCATACTCACCGACTTAAAACTTCTGTACATTACCATATTTAATTAAGCGTGTTTCTCGGCACAATTTGCTAGAAAATTAATTTATCTTATTTCACTTCGCGACACGTTAGAGTCACTCCGTTCACGAAGTAACCTTTGTTATTAGCCGAGAAGGTGTGTGTGTGTGTGTGTGTGTGTGTGAGAGAGAGAGAGAGAGAGAGAGAGTTGGAGAATACCCCCCCCCCCACGCTTCTCTAGCTTGTCAGCTTCAAGCACAAAGAAAAACAGATAAAGGCAGCATTCATCCCAGAGGCTGAGTAACGCTTCGACGAACTGTAAAGCTGTGCTATAGGCTGATTGATCCCGGACTTCTCACCGCATGCAAGATGTCGTAAGAGATCTAACCGTAAAAAGACCGGAGCTGAATTTATCTGTAGTTATCACTTTCACTTGCCCTGACGCCAATGGTGTTAAGTGGACGGCAGTTGGCGGCTAAGATTACCGCGGAAACTTGCGAAGCGGTTAATAAAAGCAGTGGCTAATCCCCTGTATCTTCATGTAAAATTGTAGTGTGACTGGTGATGGTGGTTTATCATTATCCGTGTTAGACTTCTTATGTTGAATGGGGCTTCCATTGTGAAAGAACTCTAACTTTAATTAATTAGAACAGAAAATGGGGATAAAAGTTTTAATAAAAGCATGCTATAATTTCTACTGAAAAGGCGTCCTTTTAGGCTATGGTACCTAATCTCTGAACTGAAACGTTTAATTAAAGAGATTTGCTTGTAATGTAGCAATTAATATTGACAACTTGATATTTTCTATACAATATAAGAATCATCTGTAAAAAAAAAATGTTGATTATGATAGTTTTTAACAATAATGCTGGAAAAATAAAATATTCTCTAACAGTAGAACAAATACAAACAATATTTATTAGCTAACAACGGTTTGAATGACGTCAGGAACGCATTAAGGATTTGAAATTCCCTATCAACAAAATTATTACTTAAATAATTACTTAATTATAAGATTCAAAACCAACCCACTTTCTAATATAAAAGTAGAGAAGAAAAGAAAAGAAAAAACAGCAAACATTGATTCCACTAAACCAGAGAAGAGGTAAATAATAATAATAGTGTACAGCACTAATCGATTTGGCAATCCCAGAGGTAAGCAGAATTGAAGAAAAAGATATAGAAAAAAATCGAAAGATATCGGGATCTACAAATTTGAAGTTGAGTGTCTCTGAGAGAAGAAAGCAACTGTTATCCTAGGAGTGATTGGAGCACTGCGGTACACTTTCTTTGATCAACTGGTATTTCCTCTTTCCTCGCTAGCTTGTGATGTATTTTGATTATGTGATGTATATTCTGGAGGGGGTGAGGGATACACCGACTAATAGCGTAACTAGAGCCGCAGAGGCGAAAGTGATTCTTGCACTGTTACTATTGGTACATGCAGCAGCTTAGAAAGCAAGGTATCTGAGATTTCATGCCCTTCTCTTGGTCACCATGGAACAAATAAGTACATGGGCTGTGTTAGGGTAACTGAGTAAAAGAACATGTGCATGTACACTAATTTTACGAGCATTGTAAATAAATTTGATGAATTTGAAGTACCGATTTAGTCATCAAGTGCAATGTTCAGTCAGTTTGGTTTGATATTAGCGCTGGGAAAACAAAATTGAGAGTAGGAGTGTTTTATGTGTGATGATATACCAAACAGCTATATACAGGGAAATAGAGTGGGCCAGCAAATCAGAATGTCTCATAATGGGGGATTTTAAATTTCCAGATGTTGACTAGAATTTGTGGTTTTGGTCACTCTTACACATTAGCAAGCCATTGTGGATTTCTGGGATTACTCTCTTCTATAGTAGCATGTTAGAGAGGCAACAGGAGGAAGCAGTACACTTCACTTGGTTATCAACAATGATTCTTCATGCATTAAGAATCTGCAGGTAAAAACCACTGGATGGCTGCGATCACAGTGTACTAATGCGGTACTTAAGTAAAGAATTAAAATTCAATATTCTAATTCAATGAAATGATTTCCAATTGATTTATACTCATTTTAATCTTAGATTTATTAATATCTCGTACAGTCTCGTACATCTTAGATTTATTAATATCTCCTGCAGTCCTTCGGATATATATTCTGTTAACTAATCTTATGTATGAAATTTAATGCTAAGGGAAGGAAATCAGTTTCGAGCAAATGTGGCTTCATTTAATAGACTGCTCGTGTTGTTTGGCAGTCTATTAAAAAACTATGGTTCTGGTGCACGTTGGCAAAAGAGGCCATAATTTGCCAACGTTTAAGTGACACCCTTGTAATTTTGAACTTTATCCATCAAACATTTTGTTTATCAATTTTAACGTGTTTTACACATTATGATGTGTTTTGCAGTTACCACTAAAGTCCGTTTACTTGTCAACCTATAACGTCCTTACATGTATAGGTTTGTATCACCAGTAAGCTTTTCTTATTTTGGCAGATCTCTTCATCCGAGTCTCTTGAATGGAAGGAGCAGAAAACAGGTTATAGGTGTGTAAAACCTTCCACCATTTCCGATATTGTCCCGAGGAGGACTGAACACATGTAACTTCATCAGCCCTCATGACTGCTTTATGAATGATGAATTATTTCTTTCCATTCGCATCATGTTTCACCCACTGGATTTTTTCTCCTGAGAGTATTTAAACGCCTTAACATGTGATGTTCTATTGTAGGATCTACAGACTCTAGAATAGCGTCGCTCTTGCATGCCATGTGGAATAGGGATGGGTTCGGTTCGGTTCCCATCGCCGACGAAGTTAAGAAATAGTTCCCTTCTGGACTGGTGGAACTTTTATAAGGTTTTTCTTTTTACAAGCTGTCGTTCAAAAAGTCTGCTGCAGTGTTTTTCAGTCCTCGGAGCAGGTATGCAACCTCGGAACTTATTCTAAATAATCACAACCATGTGAATATTGGCCCTTGTGGCTAGCAAGTGATTTGCTCACATTGTAGCCGATTTAGTCAGTATCGGGAAAAGACTTCATGGTCTTCCTCTGGGAAACTCGTATTTTTCTTTACTCAAAACAAGAAAACCGACCAGTGAACCGAACCACTTGTGTTCAATAACTATTGAACCTAGTCATTGAACCTATATATATATATATATTTTTTTTTTTTTTCCCCCAAGACGGGGATTGGTTTTTGTGATGGGGTAAATTCTTTCTATATGTTCTTCCTTCTCCCCCATCTGAATTCAGAACTGATGTTTTTCTAACTCACTAATAACCATGCCAGTCGACTGAGATATCTGCATATGAATTCTTTTTCTGCATATAAAAGTTATTTTTAATCATTTGATTGTTATATAAGTTTAATTTAACTTTTTATGCAGTCTTTCATTGAGAGTTAGAAAAGTGACACTAGGAAGATTCAACATCATCGTCAGCCATTTTCAATCCACTGCAGGATGAAGTCCTCTCCAACAACTTTCCAGTTCTTTCTGTTTTGTGCAATGGCCATCCATTTACTACCCACGAACTCTTGAATTTCATCTGTCCATCTCCGTTGTGGTCTTCCAGGTTTTATTTTAGCTCGTCTTGGGTACCATTCTGTTATTTTCTTAATCCATCTATCATCATGTCTTCGAGCTATGTGTCCTCTCCAAGTCCATTTCAGTTCGGCAGTTTTGATCAGAATGTCCTTTACTTGAGTTTGTTGCTTAAACCATGTGTTTCTCTTCTTCTTATCCAACAGTCGGATTCCTAATATAGTTCGTTACATTCTTCGCTGTGCAGGTTTCAACTTCTCTTCCATTCTTTTGGCGAGTGCTCAAATTTCACTTCCATAAGTCATGGTGGGAAGTATACATTGGTTCATTATTTTACGTTTCAGACAAATTGGGACAAATTGCTCCTTGTTGTGTGACTATATTTCCTGAATGCTGTCCATTCGAAATTTATTTCTTCTCTTGACTTCCAGGCATTTACCATTGTTGCAGCTAATGACTTGTCCAAGATAAGTATATGAATACACCTTTTCGATTTCTACTACTTCAATTATATTCCTTTCTGTGGCATACTTTTCATCATTACTTTTGTTTTAGTCATATTCATCTTTAGTCCGAACCCCTTACCTGCATAACTGATTAAGGTTTTCCTCTACTTCTTCTGGATCGTGGCTTATGATCACAATATCATCTGCAAATCGTAAATAGTTTAGGTACTCTCTCCATTCACATTGACTCCTTTCTGCGACCAGTATAATCTTCTGAAAGCTTCCTCAAGGGCAGCAGTAAACAGCTTCGGAGATATTGTGTATCCTTGTCGAACTCCTTTCTCAATTTTAAATTTGAGGGCTACGATCTGCAAATAGATGCCTGCTGTGAATTTTCTATGAATAATCATAAGTTATCTGCTATTTCTACTTTGCAATATCTAACCATTTATGATACTGTTTTTCTTTCTTTTTTTTTTTTTTTTAATCTTTCCTTGCAGTTCTGTTGATGATTGTATTCACATATTTCTGTATTGTATTGAGCGTAACATGTTGTGTTTACAGGAGAACAAGACAACAGGTGCACGAAATTCGCCTGGGATTAGAACTCACCAGATAAACTGCAGTTATCTCGAGAAGTTATCTTTATACATATTAGAACGTGGTAAGTTCGCCTTTCTGTTATCCCTATATTTCTCAAAACATTGATAACTGAATATTGGATAATTTGACAAAGGTTAGCGTATTTTTATTAATGAATAAAAAATTTTCAATCTGATTTTGTTCAACTCTGATAAATCAGTTAGTAAATTGTAAGAAAATTAAATTTAATTAGACAGAATAGGGAAAGCTCTATCAGGACATCAATGCTTATTAAACTTCATCAACTGTCACATAGAACAAGCTAGATAAACCTTTTATATTGACTCTAAACAAGGCAACCGTTTTTTATTACCTAACCGTTGTTGTAAACGCATTTTCGTAGTAAACCATTTTTCCTCTTGTTTTTGTCTAGGGAAGGTGAAGAATATTCATTATATAAGGAAAACAGATTGTCAAGGTACCCTAAATACCATTAAAGCATAAATATGTCTGTGTATGACGCTTGATACTATTCCAAGGGATTGCAACAGTAGGAACTTGGACAGCATTTGACGTTGGTCTATTACGGTGTAAACAAGAGATTACGCTGTGACGTTATGAAATGCAATGTTTTAAGAGTGTCTCGCCGTATTTAAAGCATTTATGTGTACTCCTGCCTAAAATTTGGAATCGTAGCGTATGACAACAGTTTTCGTGAATTTTTTTTGAAATTAGCTATGGCAATGTAAATGTCTAACATATATAAAAAAACAACATATAAAATATTGTAAGATTTTTTATTAAGCATTTTAAACTTTAGAAAAAAAATGAAATGATTAATTTTGACAACTATACTGATTTTTCATCAAAATAACCTCCGCGAGATTAATTTTATACTGATGGCTTAACTAATCTGGGGTGAACGGAATCTATCCAGTTGTAAGCAAACCCTTAGCCATAATTATGAGAGCTTCCTAAGACTCAGCGGAGGTCCATATGCGCTGGAGATGTGTAAATGTATCCCCAGTTCACAAAGGGGATCAAAGGATAACAGACCTGTTAGTTTAACTTCTGTTCCTAGGAAAATAATGGAGTCACTGGGTAAAGAATCATTGCAGGATCATCCATACAAGACTGCAGTAATAATTCAGACACAGCATGGGTTTGTTAAGGGAAAGTCTTGTCTGGCCAATTTGATTGGGTACTATGATGTAGTCACAAAGGAACTGGATGCAAAAAAAATAATTTTGATATCATATACTTGGATTTCAGTACAGCTTTTGATACTGTTGCACATGGAAAACTACTGTACAAATTGAAACGGTATGGCATTAAGGGCACATTGTTACAGTGGATAAAAGGGTGGTTGAGTGGTAGAAGACAAAGCGTAGACTAATATTATTAGCGGAGCCCCCCCCCCCCCCAGAGTTCGAGGTTAGGCCCATTGTTATTTTTTATATTTATCAATGATATTGATGAAGGTATATCAGGCTTGATGTCCAAGTTTGCAGATGATTCAAAGGTTGGCAGGGTTGTTAATGACAGTACGCTATTGCAACAGGATCTAGAAAAGTTGAGCAGATGGACTGAGAAGTGACAATTAAAGTTTAACATCGGTGCAAAGTACTGCATATGGGTAGAAGTAACCACAAAGAAACGTAGCAACTGTGTGATACTACACTCAATGTGGTAGAGAATGCAAAAGACATGGGGTAATTGTGAAGTCAGATACGAAATTTTCTGGGCAGTGCAGACAGGCTGCCAGATCAAGTCATGGGGTCTTGTCAATGATATACAGAAATTTTGCTAGTAGGGATAAGGAGATGAATATCCCTTTGTATAAGGCAATGGTCAGGCCACGCCTAAATATTGCGTACAGGTCTGGAGGCCTTATTTTAGGAAGGATGTAGAGTCGCTAGAACGAGTACAGAGAAGGGCAACAAGATTGGTGAGGGGAACGAAGGGGTGCGCTTGCCAAGAAACGCTTAAGTTCTACAAATTGCAGCTTCTGGACACTACCAGACACTTGCGAGGTGATCTGATTGAGGTGTATAAACCCTTGAATGGATTGAGCAAGCTCAATGCTGGTGAAATTTTTCCTCTTGCTCTCAGATTATTAACCTGAGGGGGCAAAAATTCAAATTGAGGAAAGACAGTTGTAGAACAGATGTGAGGAAATTTGC
This sequence comes from Mastigoproctus giganteus, assembly GCF_048544385.1. Lineage (NCBI taxonomy): Eukaryota > Metazoa > Arthropoda > Arachnida > Uropygi > Thelyphonidae > Mastigoproctus > Mastigoproctus giganteus. Next base: position 32,698,350 of record NC_143576.1, read on the forward strand.
CTTTAGCCAGCGGGTAGTTGTTGTTGCAACAAACTTCGATCTGTCCAAGTTGGTAGCTTAAATAATGCTAATGCTCATTACCAAGCGATCAGCAAGGTTCCCACAAATTTTGTATAGATGAGAAGACTTCACGGTCTAATGATACCATAAAAGCTCTATTGGGTTTAAGTCAGGCGATTGGGGATGGCCAAACCATAATTTGCAATCCCCCCCCTTCTGTTGTTTAATTGCTAGGAAGCCCCTGCACAGCTTAGAGCTGTGCTTCGGATCAGTGTCTTGTTGCAATATAAATTTTCTTCACAGAAAGTCGAAGTCTAGAGGATATTGTATAATGTTTAAGAATGTTTTTATAGCGTTCTTTTCTTAAAATTCCTCAAATCTGACGATGTAACCCATTCCAGAAAAAGCGAAACAACAGCAGATCATGATGGAATCACCAACACTAACGTGCTTGATTGTAGGCACTAAACAATGTCGTACCAGTTTTTCTTCAGTTGATCGTCTCACATGAACTCTACGCGTGGATCCAAAATTTTCAAATTTAGGTTCATCCGTCCACAACACGTTTTTCCACTCGTCAGTTGTCTAATGTTGATGGCTTTTAGGCCAAGCTAACGATTTCTTTCGATTTTTGGATTTTAATAAGTGTTTACACGACATGAAGTCCTGCTTGTTTAAGAAGTTTTACAGTGGATGTAGACACGGGAGTTTCTCTTTTCCTATTGAACTCAGCTTCGATTTCAGGTGCAGCAAATCGTCGATTGCACTTAGAAATCAGTGTTAGGGTCTTATCCTGTACTTCCATTGTTACGCGCGGTCATTCTGATCATGGTTTTAAACTGCTAGTTTCCTTCAATCCTCGAATGTTAGTTTTTCGTCAATAGTTCTCATAGAATAACATGGAAGAAAAAAAAAAATTCTCATATTACAGCCACCCAAGAACTGCTTATCTATCCATTTTATTTTGTCCATAAATTGCTTATGTTCCCTGGTCAATTTTCCTGTTTTTTCGGACGAAAAATCCGAGTTTTTGGGGAAGGGGAGGGAGCAACTTTGCTGTTTACGTCTGAGACATATTAACTCATTCACGGAATGAAAAAAAAAAAAAAAAAGTCCATAAAAGTTCCTTGCATCATGGACTGGACGCCTATTCCAACCGCTGTTGGAAGGACGCGGATTATAGCCACTCTGCTACCCGTGCTGAGAAGTAAAAGTGGAAGAGAATGACGGATCTACCAAGAAAATAAAAAAGGTGATTAGTTGGTGAACAAATACAATGTTGGTGGCAGGTCAAAGTCCAAGCAGCTGACAATGCTAAAAACGCAAAATTTAAGAGAAAACATGAAACGAATAGCGCCACATATTTTACCTTTACAGTAGACATGATGAAGAGTACCCTACCCATATATATATATATATATATATATATATATATATATATATAGAGAGAGAGAGAGAGAGAGAGAGAGAGAGAGAGAGAGAGAGACTATTAAGGAATCTAGGGACAGAGTCCAGGAAATGTAGAAATTTCCAAAACTCTGTATATCCTGTAATCCTTTATATTGCAGACAACCTTTGGGTCTCCACTTCCTCTTCAGAGACCACTACTCGGGACTGCATACTTGGCCTTAAATGGGAAGACCTACAAGGATAACTTATCTCCCAGACCAGAGCCACCGATATGGCCCAGCAACTAACTACACTAACGGTTCATTATTATTCATTCAATTTATTGCTTTAAACCAGGGCTTCTTAAACTTTTTTCATTCACGACCCCATTTATGATTGCGAGTTTCTTGGCGACCCCATATAAATATAAAAGAAAGATAAATTAATATTTTTGATGATTTATTTATTAGGTAACAATATACATATACATATGAAAATATAGTTTAGAATTCGTTTTGAAACATACAAAAATCTAAAATTAAAAATTGCACAAAAAATTGTAAAATTGTATTTTCTTATAGTTACAAAAATTATATGCCCTATTTTTCATCAAAATTGCATTTTTTGCAATAACATAAGTAAAAGGGGATTCTGACCGTCTTAGTTCGCTCGAATATATTCGAACGCAGTCGTTGAGTGGTAAGTATTAAATTAAAATTAAAGTAAAAAATTTAATGAGATGGATGTGCCTGTTTTTTATTGCATAACAAATTAAATCTTGGTGGAATGTTTGACACTGCTGGACGTAAGACCTCTTCAACATTTTTTAGCGCTGAACGATACTGGGATTTAATATGTGTTAAAGCTGAGAAAGTAACTTCACATAAATATGTGGTGTTGAATGGCAGAAGTACATTTAACGCCATATCAGCGATTGTGGGAAATTCAGTTCTAGTTCCGATCCAGAATTCAGTCAAGGACTTTTTTTGAAATTGTAGTTTTAAGTTTGAGTCACTCGAAAGCTCAGCAAATTCCTCTTGAGCTTTAAGTGGCAGGTGATCAATCTCACTTAAGCCAATCCAAAACGGCTTTTGAATCCAAACTATTTTTTGGAAATCAATATTTAATATAAAATATGTACGGAACTTTGTTTCTAGCGCTTTTAAGTGATCTACAATAATTTTTGCAATAAAAGTTTTACAATGAATTTTCTCGATTATAAAATTGTCGACACTGGAAAACATTTCGAACGAATTTTTTTCTACCCTACTTTTCCAAATGTTGATCTTTTTGATAAAACTTTCAATTTTATCATTCGAAGTAAATATATCGCAATTTTTTCCTTGGAGAGACAAGTTGAGATCGTTTAATTTCGCAAAAATATCTGACAAATAACACAGCTTGGATAGCCATAAGTCATTTTGAAAAAAAGCAGCAAGTTCACATTTTCGTTCGGTTAAAAATATTTCGATCTCGTACTTTAATAGCAATAATCTTCTTAAACTTTGACCTCTTGACAACCATCTTAATTCTGCATGTAATAATAAAGTTGTGTAGTTGGAATCCGTATCCTTACAGAGATTTGAAAATAAGTGGCTGTTAAGGGCATGGCTCTTAATAAAATTTATAATCTTAACAGCATCCTGAAGAACATCGTTCAATTCTGGTGCTAATTTTTTTGCTGCAAGGCCCTCTCGGTGAATAAGGCAGTGAGTAAAAGTTATATGATCATAATGAGCAGCTTGAAAAAATGATTTAAAACCAAAATTTTTGCCGGTCATCGCTCTTGCACCATCTGTGCATATTCCACAGCAATTTTTCCATTCTAAACCTTCAGTTTTTAAAAATTCGTCAACTTTACAATATATGTCTTTCCCTGTAGTATGGTCTTCCATAGGACGACAAAATAACAATTCTTCCTCCACGCTTTCTTTATAAACGTACCTGACATATACTAACAACTGAGCCAATTTAGTAATATCAGTTGTTTCGTCCAACTGAATTGAAAATTTTGGGCTTTCTTTAATTCTTGTAATAAGTTGCACTAATTGGTCCTTGTTAATATCAGAAATTCTATTCGAGACAGTGTCGTTCGACAAAGGAATTTTTCGAATATCATCGCCATATTTACTTCCATGTAGTATTTCTATCATTTTAATAGCAGCAGGTAATACAAGATCTTCTCCAATGGTGAACGGCTTTTTATTTTTAGCAATACAGTATGAAACTTCATATGACGCTAGTAAACATTTTTCACTAACGGTTATAAATTTTTCAAAGGATTTTTTTTTTCTTTATTTAAAGATTTATACAGTCTTTCAAAATATTCTTTTGGTTTATTGACATACGAAACATGCTTTGATTCAAGATGTCTTTTTAATTTTGATGGTTTCATACTCTCCGGAGCCAATAATTCATTGCAGATCAAACAAAGAGGTTGTTCATTACCCTTACAATTTTGAAATGTAAAGCCAAATTGAAGAAAAGACTCATCATATTTTCTTTTTCGCACATAAGATGCCTGTTTTTCAATATTTTGTCCTGCCTGAGAAGAGTTTGTAGCATTATTATCTGCGATATTGCTATTCTTATTTAAGTTCAGCCATTTATCCATGGCCAAAAATTATTTTGATCCTAAAATACAATAAATATATAAAAATAACATATTGCGTATAATAATTGATTTATTAATTACCGAATAAATAAAAAAAACTAAAATCTCGTTACGGCGGAACACTGACAATTGACAACATTAGAAGAGCGTCAATACTACACTAGTTCACATTACAGTCAGTGTTATTGAATCATAGTCTCGCTGCACGTGTGCGGGCGCATTCCTCCCTTTGTTTGTGTGCAGGTGTGTGAGTGTGACTCTGCACAAATACACATCTAGATGTTATAAAATCGTGTATTTAAATATTTGACATTAAAATCTCTCGCGACCCCAGAATTTTGCTACGCGACCCCAAATGGGGTCGCGACCCATAGTTTAAGAAGGCCTGCTTTAAACAATCACTCCCCATACAGCATGCAAACTAGAGGGAGGCAAAAGATAGTTATTTAGGTTATTTGTATAGTTACAATAATATATGCAATTTACAGTATTGATTTAGAAGAATATTTACGATGTTATTTGATATATACATAAAATTTGAGACTACAAAGGAGTTTTCTGTAAGTTGAAGATGGGTTGCTAGGTGCAGTACCCTACATTATACAAAATGAGCGTCATGGCATTCTGGATTAAGTGGGACATTTTGCAGTTGTTTATTTATTGCTATGTATCCTCTCAAGGCTTTAGGCGTGACTCAAGGACGGCTGCAATACTGGTTCTACTGGGCTGTTTTTTTTTTTTTTTTTTTTTTTTCTTTTTTTATAACCCCTTGTTTTCAATTAGTTTGTTTCGGTCTATTTGAAGTTTGTTGAAATATTTTATGATGTTTGCTGGATACTGTGCAGGCAGGCAAGGTGATCAACTTTCATCCTTAAAGGAAGGAGATGATTCAATGTGCTCCTGTGACGACATCTGGGACCTGTAACAATATCATTTATGTTAGGAACATCAACTCTTTTGGTCAGTAATTTCAACAGAATAGCGATATTTTTCCTATAATGAGGAACTTACAAGGTGTGTCGATATTAGTGTGTATTATCATTCGGGATATAGTTAACGGTAACCCTCCTATTCGGATTGGCCATCTTAAGATCCAATATTCGATGCTAAATATCTTTTCTTGGTGGCATGTCGGTGCATTGTTACCTCACTGTGATAACATTTGCCGACATTAACTTGCTATCTCACTGGTAAAGAAATTACAGTGAATGTTATCTGCAGCGTATATAAAAGTTTATGTAAACAGAAATGTATTATTTTTACTGTCACTCAACTTTGTATTACGTATTTGTTGTATAATATTTAGCTATTTTTGGTAATCCCTGAGCACGATTATTCCTGCTGTGATGGGAAATATTGTTATGCTTTCTTCAGCACAATCTGTGTACAGATAGAAACATGCAGTGAAGTATTTTAATAATAATAATGTTTATAATAAAAGCTCACTCATTCGAGATGCCTTCTTTTTGTGTATATATATATATATGCAAAACAGAACAGAGATCTTTCTGAAATTAAAATTTAATGATACAGTTCCGAAATTAAATCAATGAGAAGAAAAAAAAAATGAAGCGTAAATGAAAACATTAAAACATGAAGACGAAACGGCAATACGACACAGGGTATTTACTTAACAGAAAATTTCCGAGTTCTTCAAAAGAGAAAATACGATTCCGTACGGACCTTTCATCTGATTAATATAGTTTTGACGTTTAACACATTACTGTAATTAAGTGTATTGTGTAAAAATCGCAAAATATAGCAGAAAATTGAATATTATTTGTATTGCATTTTGTTTTGAATGTGAACATTATTATTCTTTTTTTTAATGTACGAAATGTTCTTCTTGTCCAAATGATAGTTGGACCTTCTGGTCACTTGCCAAAACTGTTGGCTGCATCTATAATCCCATCTATTTGCAAACTCAACGCAAAATACGAGGCTAACTTGTTAATATCATACTTTTTGCTTTCATCTACATTCTTGGTATGTTTACAGCCGTACCAAAATATTCCACTCAAGGCCTCCCGTGGTCAGACAGAAAGGGTCTTAGAGCAATTCTGAACAACCTTGATAGCAAGAGAGCTCCAGGTACCAGTGGCATTTCTCTGCGTGTTCTCAAACCCTGTACTCCTGAGTTTGAACTTTGTCAAAAGAAACTCACGAAAGTATAAAAAAGGCGATATTTTGTGTCACCATTTTACACTTTTTTATTCCACTGGTGTTTCCCATTCCGAATCGAATATGCTTATATCCAACCAGTTCCTAAAACGGTAATAAATGTCTCCCTTAAAATTTTAGTCGTCCATGTGGTCAATGGGCGCCGATATAGATTCTGCTATTGTTGATCTTTTGTTAGTATATTTGCTTATGTTACTGATCTTCGGAAAAATTATTCTTTGGAAAAGTTTTGAAATTCAAGCAGTTGCTCTTGGCATTTTCATGGCTTTTGATCGTCTTGACATAAAGCCATAAAGGCCTCCTAAACAAACTCCCGTCCTATGGATTTCCAGTCATTTTTTCTTTTCTTATTTTATTTTATTTTATTTTTTTCAGTTGAACTGTCTAATTTTCTTTGTGACTGCTGACTGCAATTGATGTTAGATCTCTCTCTCCCCTTCAAATTTGAGAAACCTTGTCTTGTATAAGCAGCTTCAGCTTCTTCAGTATCCTTCGCCAAGTCTTTAAATGTCGATCTCCAGGTCGTTCTTCAGTGGTGCAAACAAAACTTAGTTAACTTCAATCCTTCTAAAACTCATTCCTGTCTTATTTCTTTCTCTCTTTCTCAAAAAAAAAAAAGTTTTGTTTTTTTTTTCTCTTTCGCTCTTGCGTTAAATTTTATTCTAAACAGCTAAAGACTAAAAATCCTTCCTACTACGGAATATTGTTAGCATATCGAACAGTACTGGGTTTTGGTGACATCATTCCCTCAAGGGAGAGTGACGTCCTTAAAACCTCTGTCAGATTCTTGACTGTATTCAAAAGAGGGCAGTTAGGTTAATTAAAGAGCCGTATCTTACGAAGTATCTCTCCACTCTGTACTATAGACATTCAGCTTCTGTTGCATTCCTTTTTATAGCTACTTTCACAGACGCTGTTCTTTTTTGGATTGCCATCTGTAATTCCACCGCTGCCTTCCAAACCGGTTCGAACACCTGCCTCAATCAGTCGATGAATATTCACTCTCCAAGCCCAAACTCATAGGACTAGCTTTTTTCCCTCTTCCTCATTTATCCTTTCTGCTTCAGTTCTCTGGAATGACATTCTTTCAAATCTATTTCCCACAAAATAGAATCTACAGAGATTCAATCCTAATGTCAACGAGTATCTTCTGTCATCTGAACCTTTAATTCATGCAGTGTAATAAGTACTATAAGTTCTAATACCTACCATGTTTGGATTTCTATATATATAATTAAATTTTTTAAGTTTTCTTTTATAAGATTTTTACCAAAAGTAATGTACACCCACATAAAAACATGAAACTCTAACCTTATCCGATGACATTTTTCAACTTTTCTTTAATTTTTTTACCCAAGAAAGTGTTTGTTTCTGTAAATGTGAACAGTTTTATATCTCTGACATGTGTATATCGGCATAAATCACGTAACTTGTATATGAGTACCGGTACATGTATCCGGATAAAAATGTAAGGTTGTCAATCACATTACAAAGTAACGCACAATGCTGACAATAAAAATATATTTCGGGGCGTGATTAAACCGGAATACATGAGTTATCTGTGAAGAGCATATTCTCCATCCATCTGGTATGAATCTGTCTGAATATATATTGAAAGTACCAGTGTATAAAAAGGAAAAGGATGAAAGTGCAAAGATATGAGATTTTCATGGACAAGGACCACTGATAAGCAGAAAGAACCCAACGACCATAATGAATATAAGAAATATGTGTAATAGAACGAAGAGGAAGCGGTATGGAAAAAGTGCATGAAATATGGGATAAAAATAAAGGAAAGAAAGAAATCACGGTACAGTGTATACATAAAATAAAAACATATACAATTTAAAATAGAACAACATGTTTTTATTTGTATTGTTATACCGTGATTTCTTTCTTTCCTTTACTCTTTTTTTCCCATATACTGTACTTCTTTCAGCATAGCACTTGTCTTGATAACGGAATATTAATGCAATTTAGTTGCGTTAATGTGCCTTTTTTTCTGGAAACTCTTTTTCACTCCCGATAAACTTTTTTTTAAATTAAAGCACCACACAATTGTGTGCTTTAATTTTTGTGATTTAAGAAAATTGATTACCTTTTCAAGGGAAAGAAAATGAAAGATTTAATAGGAATAAAATTTTATTATAATTAATAATGTAACAAATTAAGTAAGTCATATTTGGAGCTTCGTACAATTATCAGATAGCATGTTTGGACTCTACTTTCCTTGGTGTCGTTTTAACATATCATATGAAAATTTTCGCCACTGTTAATCAATGACAGTGGAAAATTCTAAACGAGAATGCAAGAAATGTTTCCATAAGGAAACATTTCTTGCATTTTTACCATCTACGAGTACTTCAACATCGCATGGAAATTGGCAGCATGGCACTTTGAAAGTGCCATGCTGCTTTTCATTTGGATTAAATGTAATTCATATATTCTATCCAGCATAATTTTGTCTAATTTGTTGACTAATAAAATGCCCTCTTTGATTTTTGCTTCACTTTCTCTCGGGAATTGTGTTCTTTTAAATGTGGAATTCCTGAATTTTGCAGCAAAGTTTTTTATTTGGCCCGATTTAATGTGCAAGGAATGCAAAACAAATCACGTTTTCTATATTTACGGGAGGTAGATGCAATGCAATATTTTATGCTCTGGAATTAAACTCTATCCATGATGCGTCCCTGAACTACGTAATACCTGTCCTTTTGCTCGGTAGTTTCACTCAGACAGAAAATATCTACATCCTATCTGCATCCCACGAAGTCCAATCACTTTCGGATCATCACAAATATTTATCATAGTCATTACTTTGTGAAGGAATCTGCATATTTTTTTTTATTTCCTTTCATGTGATTTTGTTCTCCAGACTAGGATTTCCGCCTTCTCATTGGAGTAAACAGTGATTTCGATGTCAAATCCTCATAGACATAAACAAATGAATCAGTATTATTAAAAAACTTCGAAATATTGTAGGCAAAAATTATTTGTGCACTATATTCTACTGTCCGCCGTGGCCTAGTGGTAAGGCGCGCGGGTGCATAAGTACACGTGCCTTGAGTGACCGGGGTTCAAGCCCGTGACTGCTGAATACGGTGCTGTTTCTTGTATTCTGTCTATCTTGTGAACTCCTCTGACCGTTTGGTCGTCCTGGAGTATAAACAGAAAATTTATTTAAATTTTTTTTATATTAGAGACCAAATAAACAAAGATCAAAGTAGAACAGGCCGTGAGATAGGCTCCAGGTAAAAGTGGTGAATTTTTGACAAATCATTGCGCGACACGACAATCGCTTGTAATCAGGGCAGGAAAATGCACTAAATCACCCAACTTTATACTTGGGGGGGGGGGGGAATCAGTATAGTTTCCATATTATTAAATGCATGGCATACCGATTAGAAAATTGAATTAATTTGAAATATATACAGTAGAACCAGGATAAGAAATTCCCGCATAAGACGTTTTCTGCTGTACCTAGGTTTGGTTTCTTAAGTCACAATTTCACTGCTGTATATTGTAATGTAGTAGTTTCCCGGGTAAAAAGTTTTCCCACATTAAAAAGTTCGTGATAAAGAATACACAGTGTATTATTATAATGACGTCATAGGTAAAGTAGGTAAAATGGCATTGTTTTTACATCTCATATTTTGAATGCCTTCACAACCTGATATTGCCCTGATATTGCACTACATCCAATAAGCATCGCTTCGCCACTGAGAAGACTCTGCGTATATAAGCCGAGAATCCAATAGCGAAGTGTTGCCTATTCGAGAATCCTGTGTCGAAGCGTTGCTTATTCTAAGTAGTTCAATATCAGGGCAACTCGTTGTGAAGGCATTCACAATATGAGATATCACAAAAACGATGCCACCACCTACTTCGGTGATTTACTGCGAACTAAAATTATGCAACGCACTAACTTGTTCGATTAGTTAATTTTCCGTAGTCTGATGCTTTCAACTTTAAAACCTTTTTAGTATAAAAATTTTGATATAATGGAAGTGACATATTGCGATTGTTTTCATCGATATCCATAATTGGATAGTTTCGATCACGTGAAGCACAGTAAAGCATTTGCCGTTAATTTCTGATTTTTCTGAACTACTTAGTGGATCGTTCTGTCTTATTGTAATTGTGACCTTTTAAGGTATGTTTAAACTCCAAAGGAGCTCATCCTTCCAACTTGGTAATGAGTATTTGGTAATCATTTTAATGACCAGAATGTTGAGTAATTAGAAATCCTCAGTTTAAAAATGTTTCCCATAGGCAGAGTAAAATATTTATAAAATCTGAAATAGTACTTAAAAATGCTCTTTAACTTATGTATGTGTATCTTTTCACACACATATATATATATATATATATATATATATATATGATAATATCTGATATATATAGTAAAACCCGGATAAGAAGTTTTCCAAGGGACTGGAGGTTTATAACTTCTTACGCGGGAAAACGTCTTAGAAGAGAAAATGACCTAATGGGAATACATAAATATATCTTGTAGGATTTTTAATGAGAATTTTAATTCCCATTAAGGTAGCAATGCATAATAAATTATAGTATTAGTATTAGCCATATAGCAAAAGGAAGCAGCAGGATTTTGTTGCACCGGCCAAAAAAAAAAAATAAAATGAAATAAATAAAAAGGAGATAACAAAACACAAATTATGCGCTTCCCTCGTAACGAAGGTACTATTCAGTTCACCTTTGAATTTCTTCAAACTGTCAACCTCAACTAGTTGCGGATGCAACTTGTCCAGTAATCAACAGCTCGCTGGCTAAAATAAAACTTCCTTTAATTCAGTCTAAGCCTCTTCCCCTGTAATTTGAATTTATGTCCACTAGTTCTGGGATTCTCTATAACAGTGAAAATTCCGCCTTCATTAATTTTACTAACCCCCTCTTAGAGCCTTATAAACCTCAATCAGTTCCGTTCTAAGCTGCCTGGTTGTCAAACCCTGTAGCCTACATAATCGAAGTCTTTCTTTGTACGATCGCCCTCTGGTCGATCTCGCTATTATTTGCCCGTCTTTGGACCCTTTCAAGAAGCTCAATGTCTCTTTCTTCAGATGAGGTCTCCATACTTGAACAGAGTATTCCAAATGTGGTCTTACAATTGCCTTATGCAGTGGGATTATGAGCTCTCTATCCCTACAGGATAATGTTTGATAAATCATCGATAGGACACCATGAGCTTTCCAGGCCGCCTGTTTACACTGCTCGGAAAACTTCATATCTGCCTGTATCGTAACTCTCAGATCCCTTTATTCCTCTACTGTTTTGATTTCAACCCAACCAATTGTGTAATTTATTTTGGGGTTGCTCTTCTCCAATTGTATAATAAGACCTTGCTTATTGCTAAATTAAACATGCTGCCACTTTTCTGACCATTTTGAAGCCGATTCACGTCATCCTGAAGAAGCACTACTTGGAAATGATCATTAATGACTCTCCCAATCTTTACATCTGCAGATTTTTACATCACATCATCTATTACTTCGTCAATGAAAATCAGAAATAACTGTGGTCCAAGAACCGATCTTTGGGGGACTTCACTTCTGACGTTACACCAATCTGAAGAATATCCATTTATCACAACCCTCTGCCGGCAGCCACCATACGATCCATCTTAGAATCTTTCCAGTAATCCCAACATGTTCCAGCTTATGCAGTAATCTCAATAGGGACTGAATCAAATGCTTTGCTAAAATTCAAATAAACTATTTCGAAATTGTCCAGTTCATGAATAACTTGTGTAAAAATTACTTGCTAGGTTAGTTAAACTTAATTTTTTTTCTTGCTAAAAACTTGCTAATTGTTCCTAGATTTCATTCATTTTCTCCAATTTTTTCCCTGCCACTGAAGTCAGGCTAACCGGTCTGTAGTTCCCGGCTTCACTCTTAGAACTGTCTTTATGTATTGATGATACATTGGTACTGCTCCAATCCAAAGGAATCTTTTTCGAGTCCAATGATATTCTCATAATTAACCTCAGTGGATCAATACACTCTCCCTGCCACTTCCGTCAAAATATCTGGGTATATGTCATGAACTCCAGGTGCATTACTTGCTTTTAGGCTCGAAAGGTTTTCTAATAAGCAGCCATCTGTAATTTCCAAATCACTAATTTCATATATATCAACCTCACTCGCAAACCTCTCCTCAGCAAAGAAGGTCTTTCGTCAGTAAAGACCGATGTGTATAACTATTCAATTCATCAGCAACATCAGCTGGGTTATCTAAGACTTTCCCGCACCCAATGCACAAGGCTCCGATTTCATTCGCTTTCGTTGCATTCACATACATGAAAAATTCTTTTTCTCTATTCTTTGCTCTCGTAGCCAGTGCTTTCTCTTACTCAACCTTGGTCGCCTTGACCATTTCAGTGTAACCCTCTCTTTTTATTAATAACTTATGGTTTTTCTTGATTTGTTGGTTTCATATCATGTATTGGGAAAAAATATGGAAATCATATTGTATATGATTTCCATTTTTTAAAAGCCCTCGCGGGGAGTACAGTGAATATTATCCCCGTCCTCTCCTCCACCACATCAAGTGGAAAAGGCCCGCGTTGGATTTCCTTTAGTGACGTTAGGAATGTTTATGGACTTTTGTTTTTTACAACGTAGTCGGTCTTAGGACAGTCTTCCCCCCCCCTCCCCCCTTTAAACTGGGATTTTTTTCTCTCCAAGAAACAGACAAATCGAGCACAATATACTGACACCTTGTAGTTGCTTTGGCGCTTAACGCATAAGTACACACACAATTTTTTAATCGTTAACAGTGAATAAAGTTTCATATACCTTTCACACCAACTTCCTTAATGTGCATTCCAAAAATTACTGTTTATTTAAGAATTTTTGCGAAACATTGTTTCTTTATCCATTACATGGATCCCATATTACATTGGTCCCATGTCATATGAAATTAATTTTCCTTGCACAGCGGCAGGGATTTTATTGTGTACTCATTTTTCCTTCGCTTCTTATTAAAGGATAAAGTTATGGTCATATTTCGTAGGCAGATTTAATTTCTGGAAGTATTGGATTTCCCTGCATTAATTACTAAGATATTGGGCCATATTTTTTAAAAGCTCATAACACTTGAAACCCCCTGCGGGAGTTAGGAAAACCGTGGCATTTGCTTATTGTAATTTTCTGCACACTGTTATGCTTAGTTAGTGCTGCGCTCCGATGTTTCTGTTCACTAGCTTATTTCTTAGCTCGCACGGTACGTTAAGCTTTTATTAAAGAACATCTTACTTTATTACTTTCGTTTCATTTGATGCTAGTCTTTTATCATCTTTCTTTTATCTCATGGGCGCTGGATTTTATTAGGAAAGTAGCAGTGGCTCGCTGCTGAAAATAAATACATTGATCTATTACAGGCTAAACTTTCCGCTCTCGATAATAGTTGAAGTGGAAAGAAATAGTAGATTTTGGAAGCGATGAGATTTGTAATATGAAATGGAGGAGAGCGTTTTAGCTGGAATAAATGCAAAGAGCTATTGCTTGCTTCAGACTCTCGCTAATGAGAAAGAAAATTCCGATTCAGTACGCAGATATAGTTCTGTAGTTTATTTGAACGAGCTTTTTCTTTAAGCTTGAGAACTCGCTTGTCTTCTGAGGGTTTGTGTTGTAATTACCACATTTAAAATTTTATTAAAACTAAGAGAGGTGTATTTCTTGAAGCAAAGTGCTTCAAGCTTTTCAAAATTGTCAAGCCACTTTATTTTTATAATTAAATAACGATTATTTTTTTAATTTAAGCAAATTATGATTAATTGAATATACGATACAGGCCGCCCCAAAACTCGCTCACTACAGAGAAAATATTAAAATGAAACTTCTAATTATCGTTTTATTATATTATTATTATTATTATATATATATTTTTTGCCTAGTTGCGGGTTTAATTTCTACGGGATGGAAGGAAAACAAACAAAGAGTTGCATAATATTTATGTTCATAGAGGTTCAGACATCTCATAGATGTGTTGCATATAAATTTGATCGGCTCTCCCGTTCTTGGCACTCATGGAAAAGTCCACGAGAGCACCCCCTCAGTGGTAGACAAAAAAGAGCTATTAATAAGGAAATGCAAAGCTGCGCTGATAAAAACTTGTAGCGAGTCCAAAGAATTGCTTATAAAAGCTGTCATAACAATGTGGAAGATGTCGCGGTAGCATTCATCACATTTCTCGAAAGGTAACACGTTTCATTTGTATGTTCACCTCGTGCAGTATTTATGCAACAGTCTGTAAAAAAAAGTCATATTAAGGCCACCTGAGAATTACCCAATCTATCCGTGTGTATTACATCTGTAACTGCGTTCCCTGGTCAGGTTGCTGGACAAAAAAACCCGAGATTCCGGGGGAGGGGGGAGAATCTTGGTATTCTCTCCTGAGACAGACTAAATCAGCTGCGGAGTGAATAAAGCCGATGAAGTGAATGTGAACCCGAGCCTTTTCCACTCAGTGTGAGGAGGAGGGTGTTATAACCATTGGGCTACTGCGAAGGCTAATGGTTTCTCTAAGATGAATTCGTTCAATATTTTGTTTTCAGTTTAAGTACATAGGTGAGTTGGAAAGAGCGATGGCAAAAATGTATTGGCAAACAAGATATACCGAATAATGTATACATGGTTTCTATTGTTTGTTAATAAACGATATAAATTTCATTTTCCTCCAGAAACAGACTTGGAACTAACCCTATAATTCTTGCCTTAAGACTCTGCTGAACGAAAAATCAGTGGAACGCAGGATGATCTCCTCCTCCACATTTATGACGCTTGTAATTTAATTCGGAGCTCATCTAGAATTTTTGAACGTCTGCGTCAGCGAGTGTTATGTCGATGCAAGTTGTGTTGCCAAATTCGAGTTGCCATGCCAATTCGAGCAGCTTCTATGAATGCAAACATGGTGAAAGACTACTTTAAAATCTGCATTAAAGAGAGCTAATTACACTCTCTCTTCCTCTTTTACCTGAGAGCATACATCCGTTAAAGACATTTTTTCCCTATTTCTTTGAAACACAAAAAAAAGGGCTGTAACTAGAAAAGGAAGCATTTCCAGACACATGATTATATGAGCGTTTTTACTTGCTTTTTGTACCTAGAACTACCTCTATAATTTTGTTGATGTAATTTAGAAACACCCTGTATAACCAGCTGTTACTTTGTGTCGTAAATGTCATTCCCTATAACTCTGTCAGACGCCAAAGCATTCTAGCGAGCAACTCGAAACTCTCAGAAGTGAAGCTAATAGCTTCGATAAGCACAATATATGTATTGGCTTGTATGAGCAGTTATCTCCATTTATAGTCATTTCTATTTGGATACTGGTTTATGAGTTCGCACTGCTTTTAGAAGTCAAATCCTGAGATATCGGCAGGAACAATTTTATAACTTCTCAGATTAATATTTGTTTTGTTTATCTTTGGAATTTGTTAACCGATATTTATTGCGCCTTGTTTCAATTATTACATCGCAGATAGTGTAATTTAGATATCGCATGCGAATACATCAGCATATTCCGACTTACGTTTTTGCATTTTTCAATAATGGGGATGTTTCACGGTCATTTTGACTGGCGGTCACAAAAGTTGATCAAGCAAAAGAAATTAAAAGGTTTTGATTTTTAACTTTTACGATATCTTCCATAATAACGATAAGAAAATAGGGTATATACCAGTTTTGAAACAATAAATTCTAGACCCCCGCACACACACACGTGACCTTTAAACACCATTCCAAAACCGGCAGTCGGGTCGGAGTCCCTTACTCCTCGGGCCCTCCGTGGTGGCAGTATGGTAGTTTTGCCACTGGTGTGTGTGTGTGTATGTATATATATATATATATATATATATATATATATTATTCTTTTGTAATATGATAATTCATGTTGTATTTTATTTTTAATATGCTTTTGTAGTAGTTTTACTTAATTTATTTCTATCTCTAGCTTTTTCTGTTGTCCCAGTAGCTGTTTTAGCAATGCATGGGTACGAACAGAGTACATATTGTTATTCTTTTTGTATTATCGTTCTATTGTGGTTTATTCCGTTTTTGTTCATTTTCTTAATTACAAGTATTTTCTTAATTACATGTATTTTCTACACATAGGTATTATAGTTAATACATTACTGGTCTTTAAGCTAGCCTAATCTCGGTTATCTTAATTTTCCATGGCCTAACTTTCATAGGCCATGGAAAATTAAGATAACCGAGATTAGGCTAGCTTAAAGACCAGTAATGTATTAACTATAATACCTATGTGTAGAAAATACATGTAATTAAGAAAATACTTGTAATTAAGAAAATGAACAAAAACGGAATAAACCACAATAGAACGATAATACAAAAAGAATAACTATATATATATATATATATATATATATATATATATATGTATATACACTGTGCTGCCACTTTATTAGGTACACCCCTGCTGTGCACACAAATGGTCTGTCACACAATGTTGCAAGTCACATGACCACAGTTGTGGATATAAATGCAGCAGAACAACCTTTGTAATATCAGTTAAGCATACAAACCGTTGCAAGAATGGGAAAAAGGAGTAAGCTAACGGACTTCGAACATGGCATGGTAATAGGTGCAATACGTGCTGGACAAAACATCTCTGAAAGGGCAGTTCTCCTGAAATGTTTACGCACCACAGTTTCAAGGGTGTATCGAGAATGGTGCAACGAACAGAAAACATCCTCTGAACGGCACCCCCTTGGAAAAAAATCGCTTGTTCATCAGAGAGAGAGGTCAGAGAAGGATGGCTAGAATTGTGCAAGCAAACAGACGGTCCACAATATCGCACATCACGTCAGAACACAACCCTGGTGCGCAGAACAAAATATCGCATTGGTCCACTAGTCGCACTTTGTTGCAAATGGGCTACAACAGCCGACGGCCACATCGCGTACCTTTGTTTTCAATGAAGAACAAGAGAGAACGCCTCCTGCGAGCACAGCCGCACCACCACTGGACTATCGAGGATTGGAAAACAGTTGCTCGGTCTGATGAGTCGAAGTTCCTGGTGCCTCATGTTGATGGAAGGCTCAATTTGGCAAAAAAAAACATGAATCCACGGACCCGTTATATCTGACGACTACTGCGTAAGGTGGTGAGGGCAGTGTTATAGTGTGGGGAATGTTTTCTTGGCACACGTTGGGTCCAATGATACCAATAAATTCACGTCTGAATGCTACATCGTACCTAAACATCTTTGCTGACCAAGTGCATCCGTTCATGTTGACAGTTTATCCTCAGTCAGATGGTTACTTCCAGCAAGATAATGCGCCGGTGCACAAAACCTGAAT
This sequence comes from Mastigoproctus giganteus, assembly GCF_048544385.1. NCBI lineage: Eukaryota > Metazoa > Arthropoda > Arachnida > Uropygi > Thelyphonidae > Mastigoproctus > Mastigoproctus giganteus. The sequence goes on from NC_143576.1 coordinate 32,715,875, forward strand.
CACTATGGAATGGTTCCAGGAACATGACAATGACTTTTCTTTGCTGCAGTGTCCCGCTCAACCCGCGGATCCCAATCCTATTGAACATCTTTGGGATGAGCTGGAAAGGGCTGTTCGCTGCAGGACTACACCTCCGTCGAATCTCAAGGAACTGCGTTGTCTGCATGGTACTCCATTCCTGCACAACGTTTTCAGCATCTTGTTCAATCCATGCCTAGACGAATTCAGGCTGTTTTGAAGGCTAAAGGAGGCTCAACACTCTACTAGGTAGATGTATCTAATAAAACGGCAGCACAGTGTATATATATATATATATATATATATATGTGTGTGTGTGTGTGTGTACATATATCACGTTCACTATATCTGTTACGGAATGTTGGCATGTCTGTTTGTAGGTATGTGTCGCTTACCCTAATAGGGGGAAAAAATGTGTTAGACCATGCTCAGAGTGCAGTGACGAGTAAGTAATAAATGTAGGTGACTGCTGAGTGAATGAAACTGTCAGTTAACTGTTTGATTATGCACCATATTTAATCATTTTAAAACTTTTATTTTAAAGGTTTTAAAATTATTAAGTAACAGAGGTTCAGTTGACCTTTGATATGTGAGACGATTTTCGCACGTGTGCCCAGAAGGTTACGTGAGACTGGTTGTTTCACGAGAAGTGGGTGCGCATGAGTGTAAACTATGACTGGGTGAATGCTTGTGAAGTGTTAAAAAAAGTTTTAAAACCTGTGTAAGTGGCCACCTGATGTCCATATTTAGAGGTCCACTGTGATGATGAATGAAACAAGGCAAATGTGGGAGTGGTTGTAACTGTTACTTGTTATAATTAATTGTTGTTGCCCTAAATATACGTGAAAAACAAACAAACCAACTTTGTGTTTCTGTATGCATGTAAGAATGATAGACAGATGAATGAATTTGGCACTTAATAAGTGTGTGTTTCTTCTGATAGACCCCATACAAATTCCTCCCACCCAAATTAGATTCAGTGGGAGTCAGCCTTCACAGGACGCTCCTGTTTACTGACCTGTGCTCTTCCCTTGATTGCATGCAGCACGGGTGGGATTTGCTGACACTAGCTGCAGCTGGTCTGACCAGTGTGGGAATTTTCAAAAATGTACCGGTAATCATAGCGGCGATTATCTCCCTCCAATAGGGGAATCTAGCCCCATGACCCTGAGGAGGATGGGCTCTTCCATAGGGGTGCCCCTCTGTTCTTTAACTTCTTATTTCTTGGTGCAAGTCTTCCTATCATACACCGTCTTTTATCTTCATCTTTCCTCCATACTCAAACTGTCGCCCCTGCGCTCTTTTTCCAGAGTTTTTTTTTTTTTTTAATATATTCAGGGGGGTATCGCCCTGGCAAGCTTTGGTGACGCCAGGGTTCGCCCAAGCCAAAGAGGCGAACCCGGTGACCCCTCGGCTAAGTGGCCAGAGGAACAACATACCAACACTATATCTGTAACCACAACATGTAACCACACACTACGCTACGCAGACAACATAATAAATCACACTGTCACAGGCTTTTTCAGAGTTTTTACTGCGACACAGAGTACAATATATACGCGGAGTTGGGGGGGGTGTACCCCGGTGCCCCAAGACATCAACACTATATCTGTAACGGACGGTGGGGAAGTACACATCAAGAAAATATCAACATGACTTTAGAGACTATTATACAGTATGTTTGTTATCTAAAGTACTCTCAGAAGTGTACTTTCTGACAATATCATAACAATTGTCATTTTTAAAATAGCAACCACTGTCATTCTTACAATAGCGTTCATCCATGATCAGAATGACACTGGCGTTCATCCATGATCAGAATGACTGCTTCCAAACATAATACAAGGACCAGGAATTCTACATCTCTAAATTAGATTCCAACAAATGGAGAGGTTATCAACACAGAATCGACTGACACAAGTTAATCGCTAACACAGACAATAGAAATTAAATCATCTCTCAGGACCAAAAAATCTGAAACCTTATAGTCAGAGAAGCGTCAAATAATAAGTTTCCGGTGCCAGCCAGCAACCGTACGCATCTGTGCTGAGGTTCGGTACCTCACATCAACCAAACGTGACATTTCGTTCGTGAATGGTTTAAACACAAAGGTTGCCAATTTGTCATTTCTATCCCATGACACAAGAATTTTTGACAATAAATGTGTATTTATTTTTTTTATTTATATAATTCACCATAAATTAATTATGAAAAATAAAATGGATTTGCGTGATGTTGGCAAACGTTGTGATAACTGAGAAGAATGTGGAAAAGAATTGTTGACCCAAACCATAAAAAAAGGCCCATTGGATGGTTGGAATCTATCCAGTTTTATTAAAGGAGGGAGTAAAGGAAGTAAACAAACCTTTACCCATAATTGTGAGAGCACTCTTGGATTCAAGATAAGTCCCTATGGACTGGTGATTGTGTGCGGATGCATCTTCGTTCACAAAGGGGCATCATATTACTCATAATTACTCATATCACAAAGGTGATATGAGTAATTACTGACCTGTTAGCTGTTGTTTTTGTTGTAGTTGTAGGGTTTAGGAGCATTCCGCGATTAAGGCCATATTGCTCCGTTTATATTGTTTGTAAATAGCATGTGTTGTGAGGTCAATTTTCTGTTTGCTGGACGAAAAACACCAGTTTCGGGGATAAAAAAAAAAAAAAAAAAAAACATGCTACCCTCTTCTGAGACTGACTAATGCAGCCAGGTTGTGCAAAAGGCCCATACAAATTCCTCCCGTCATCGATGTGACTCGAACTCAATTCACCCGGTGTTGAGGAGGACGGCGATCCTACCAACTGTGCTACCCATAAAAGCACCTGTTAGCTTAAATTATGTCTCGGGGGAAATAATGGAGCCACTGGTTAAAGACGTAATCCTGGACTATCTAGACAGAAATGCAGTTATACTGCAGTCACAGCATGGATTTGTTAAGGCACGATCTTATCTGACCAATATGAGTGGCTACTACACTGCTTGACAAAAATTAACAGAACAAAAAGTTTTTCACGAATTCTTAATTGTGATCAGTTTTGCCGAAGGCGAATATTTGATATAATAGGCATCGATTTCTCTTGGATACTCGGTATTTGCATGATGGCATGCAAATACCGAGTATCCAAGAGAAATCGATCTACCACCTTACAGGGCTACACATTATGCAAATTATTCATGCCTATGAAAACATGGGTTGCGACCGCATCACTAACTTCCCGTTTTTTGGCTTGCTCAGCCGGATAGTCACATCTACAGTACTCAGGATGGCAAGCATCGTCGTTTAGATGATTCTTTGAGATGGCGGGCCGTTACCGACTTGAAGCTTGGGTAGTAGCAGGCGGAGGTGCCACTTTGGCTTAATGCGTCACACAATGCCTTCTCAGCACTATGGAAGCAATTTCAGGAGACAGGAACCATTACAAGAATAGCTGGCCAAGGTCGTCCACCAGAACAGACCACTATCTAGCTCTAACAGCAAGACCGAACCTTACGATATACTGTCATCAACTGCCTCTTGAGGTTGCTGCGGCCACAGGTGAAACTTTTCCAACCGGACTATGTTAAGAACGTTCAATTCACCTTCCCTTTGAGATATGGCACGGGTACTGATTACTCCTGTACCTACACTCCACCCGACGATGTTACCATATCTGTTTGGCATCCATGTATATTCTCATTCACTTTTTTCCCTGATCATCAGTACTATAATGTAAAAGTGAAGTAGCATACGATATATTAATATATTATATCCGTACTTTGAATTTATCAATTTAAGTGGACGCTTGTGGTGATCACAATACTCCATTTTTAGTATTTCATAACGTTGACTCGACTGACAATATTTTATCATGGATTTTTTTTCCCCGGTTAAAAAATCATACTTTTAACGGTGTCATTTTAAAAACATTTAGCGAAATAAAAGCCAATTTCCAGATAAGAAATTTTTAGCCTTTATTTATAGCGAAAGCAAATGCCTTTCATAAGCATAATTAACCGTAGTTGTCAGTTCGTTTACATAATTATAACATTTTTAAAATATAGTCGAATAATTTTTGTTTCTCAAAGCGGAATTTTCGAAGTTGGCTTATGAAGTAAATTTTTATTAATTTTACTAAAACTTTGTTTTGATCATTGAAACGCTTTAATTTCTTGCAGTGTTTGATTATAATCAAATGTTGCAAGAAAATTATAATTAATAGACATTATCTTAATTTTCGATAGGAATTGTTTTCATCGTCGTCGATTGTCGAGTATCTACCAAAGGTTTTTGACCTTTCTTGTGTAATGCTGACCTATCGTTGAAGACATCTCGAAAAGTCTGAATGATGCATCTTTTTCACGTTTAATGTAGGGCCGTTGTCAGATCGTTGTCCGATAAATACAATGCGATAGTTGGCTGACAACTCCTGCTTGCACTTTTAAATTTTCAACTACCTCCCTCTCTCTCACTCTCTCACCCGGATTTTTGTAAACTCTGGTTTTTGAAGGATGTCACAGTGTCGTAGTTCACTTTAAGTGATGTCCGTTCACCGGTAAAATACTATTAATGGAGTAATATATCCAAGGGTATTTTAGACCTTCAAAATGTGACGGTTAGAATGTTATTTTATTGTTCTTTTTTTTGAAGACGTCATTCTACTAGTTTACTTTTGCGTTTTTTTTATTTATTTATTTATTTTTTAGGTTAGTATTCCAGCGCTGCAGTTGAAGAATGCTCCATCTTGCGCAAAGATCGTTTATATTCCATTGTCATTTTTGTTTGAATTATTTGACGTGTCTTCGCCAAAGTGTCTCTGTTGGAATTTTTTTATTGTAGTAAAGCAGATATTTTATCCCAGAGAAACGGCGTTAAAGCTTTCATTATTTGATATAGCAACTGTATTAGACACATTTTTCAAATTGAAAGAGTTTTCTGGTTTGGGGATGTATATCTCCTCCCTCAGCCAACTTTCCGTTTGAAAAATGAGTGTAAATTAACATGTAGCCATTCGCTTGGATAAAGTGAATGTTTGTAGGTTAATTTCGAATTTCTGTGTGTAATGTGTAAGTGGTATTTAGTGTCATACAGCACCAGGGGGACCCCTATCTCCGCGAAGTTTTCATTGTGGGTGTACCAGTTCGCTAGAAATGCCAGAGATTTACAGTGTATGGATATTATATATGTGTTGTCGTGTACCGGTGTTCATTTGGTCGTTTAACCGCTGGACCCCTGCTGAGGCCAAACGTTCCCCTACCTTTTCCCCCTGGAGGCAAGCCAGGAACCTAGTAATTTTAGTTTCACTCTGGCAGGTCCTGCCACCTAATTTCCTGAGATTTCAGTGGCTAGGACCTTAAAAAAAAAAAAAAATTTATATTGTATTATATAAATAAATAAATAATAAATATTCATTTATTATTCAGTATATATATACACACATACATATATGTACATATATACACACAACGTGCATATACATACAGCATCAATCGTGAGGGTTGCGGTCGTTTGAGTTGATAGGCCGGGACGTGGGCGAAGATATTTTGGATGTGTTTGAATTTAAGTGTGTGGGGCTTCGCTAGCGTGAAGATAGAGAGGGCAGAGGCTGGGGGTGGGGAGAAAGACAGAAGTATGAGGTCAATAAGGAAGGCAGCCCCAAGTTTCAGTGGGCATGCCCATGCCCTACCAGAGTAGAAATGAGGGTGAAGGGGGCAAGTGAATCGTTTCCCCACCCTAAATCCACTTAATTCAGGTTGGGATTCTCATGGGGCAAGCCTCATCCTTCTTCTTCTTTTATTTTCGTTTTCCTTTCCTTTCCTTTTTCCCTCTTTCTTTTCCCTTCATTCTCTTCTAATGGATTTTCATGACGAGGGTGCATCTGAGATCTTCGTATTGTGGGCAGTCGTAAAGCAGGTGGCTTCAGTTTTCGATCCCCCTCGCTCGTGCAATTTGGGTTATCGGTGAGGCCGAAGCCGAACAATTTCTGGTTGAAGGGTCCATGTCCTGTGAGTAACGAGGTCAGGTGCAAGCCCGGGAAGAACCAGCCCGGTTGCTTTGGGTATATTTTGTTCAGTTTTGGAAAGAATTTTCGAGTGATCTCGACTTTTGTTGTCCCTGTCCATCTTTGCTGCAACTCCCGAAGAAGGTAGGTCTGTAGTCGGGTTTTTTTACATTCTTGCTTGGTTGACTGTGAAGTCGTGATGATTTGCGGCCACTCCCTTTGAGTGCAGGTAGAGCAGTCCTGCATTCATAGCTTCTAAATCCAGGGGGAGCTTGCCAGCAAGCACCTGCAACGCAGGTGTGCTTACCGTAAAGCTCGTGTAGTTGTCAATAGGATGGTCCTATGTGTCGTGTCCAGGATTTTCTTTTTGGTTACTAGTGATGTTTTGGTGTACCATGCTGCAGCTGCATGGGTTATTGTTGGGATGAAGGTTGACTTATAATATAGCATTAGGGTTCGTTTTTTTTCAATCCACAGTCCTTCCTCGTAATCCTAGCCACTAGGGCTGAGTATCTTCTTATTTTTCATTCTTATGTATTTTAGGCGGGGTTTGAAGGATTGGTTATTATCTAAGATAACTCCTGAGTACTTCATTTGGATGGGAGTTGGATGGTCAGGACGCCGTACCTGAAGAGTTCCTTTCAGCAGGATGGATATGGTTTTCGTCGGTGCAATTATTAGCTGTTTTTTTTTTTTTTTGTTTTTTTTTTGTGGCCCAGTATTGTAATTTCTGCATTGCTTCATTACCGTTTTTTTCCAGTTGGACTCTGGAATCTGCCTCAGTAGTAACAATGAGATTGTCCACAAAGGCCTGGGCCTCGGCCAGCCGCAGGTCTTGGCACAGGAATTCGTCCAGCACCATTTTCCAGAGGAGAGACCCCAAGACAGATCCCTGCGGACAGCCGCTATGTACGTGATTTTTTGATAATTTGTATTTATTTCCACTCTTCTGCCTGAAAGGTAGTCGTCCCATTACTTTGTATAAGTTGATGGGTACTGCAGCTTCTCTCAGTTTGCTCAGGACGCTCGGCCACCAAAGTGAGTCGAACGCCCCGGCGAAATCGACCGAAATGACTAATAGATTTTTTTCCTGTAATATGATGACATCCGCGTTTTCCTCTTCAGTTTTAACTCGGATCTGGTCGGCTACTGCTCTAGCCCTCTGCGCATTTATTTGAATTGTTTTTAGTATATTTATGTTCTGTCTATGGGTATGAAGTATTTCATAGACACACAGACACAACACCAATATATTAAAACCACTCACTCCTTTACTCAGAATGTGTGCATACATAGCTCGTTTTAATTATTTAGGATTTTCATGAAGCGCAGAGTTATAAAAGCTAATGTTATTTTGGAAGTATTTCTGATTTGTTCATATTATAAAGAATACCAAACATTTATCAGGTTTATCTAATTTTTTAAATGCCGAGTACATTCAGAATTAAAAAAACTCGACTGCTGTAGAAGAACAGGGAAAAAAAAAATGCTTCAGAAATATCTTAATTACTGCCTTCATTTAGGGACTGCTCAGGGAGTGTTACTCCTCTCTAATTAGATATCGCGCCGAAGATTTTACAACAGACCTTAGTTTAATGAATCGTGTGAAATACTCTAATAGGAAAGAACAAATGTATGTATCCACGCGCCATTAAGTGGGGAGGGGGAGAACATTGTTGTAATTATATGCGTAAGTAGTCTTCTTCACAATGGTATTTTATGGCAGTTTTCTTTAACGTCCATTTTGTTTAACAGAACCTAGTGACTCGTTCGGAAGCTTATCCTCTCAAATGAAGCGGTAAAAGTTTATTTCCAACACACGCAAAACTATTTTCTGTAGTACAGGCTCTGATCTCTAGCAACGTTGGCTGCTTGATGTATTAATTCTCTTAGACGAATTTTGCATCATTTATCGTTTTGTATTTTTCTAACTGCAAAGAAAGGTGAAGAAATTGCTATTCAAACCATTTTAATTTTAAATGGGTAGCTAGTTACTGAGTTTTGTCGTAGATATTCTTCCAGCGACGGCAGCTAAGCCTGCTATTTGGGAGTCTCAAATGCTTATGGAGGTAGGGGGGGAGGAATTTCAGCGAAGGCTGATCGTCAGCTCTGCTTTGCTATACTGTAATGGTAGATAACTGTAAAAAGACCAGATATTAGACTAGTGCTCTGTTTTTGTAGTGTGTGTGTGTATTGTTTTGTTGTTTTAGTTGTTTCTGACCACTTAGCTACAAGGAAGCAGCGATAATGAGGAAAGCTGTTTCTTGGTACCCCTTCTCAGTCGTTCTGCTACAGCCAGATTCTCTGCTAGAACATTCGATGGTAGTACTGTTAGCAAGTCTAGGTATATCCCCATGTGTAGAATACTGCGCCTAGTATACATGAGGCGACCTGTGAACATGGGTCGAGGTGTGGTATCCATACCCATACTTAGGCCTCCGTAGCCGAGTGGTCATGAGTGAGGTGCAATAGCACACGCGCTTTGAATAGCCCGGGGTTCAAGTCCCCTGACTGCTAAATACGGTCGATCTGCCAACTTGCACTGGACCAGCGTTGCCGATTATGGTCCATTTCCCTCAACATGAATTGTCGAGGAGGCTTCATAGTGGCTGCTCCTTACCCTACCTTTTTACCCATATTGCACGGAGGAATAGCCAACCCTCTGTGTTACTATGTAATACAAGGTGGTAGATGACGGTCATTACCTGGTGAAATACCAATTTTTTGCTTATTGAACCCGAAGTGGTGAAAACCACGTTTGGTCTCGAGAGAAAAGTTCTGGCTTATCTTGACCTCTTGTATCATGCACTATGTGTCGTATCCTTTGAGATAATAACAGCCAACAGGGTAAGCTTTCTGATCCACTATTCTTTATATTTCAATATGTGGACATGTGTATGTCTCGTATCTCTGTAAATAGTACTACTATAAAAGGGTCAGAAATGTGATTGGTGTAGGTTTGTGCCGCTTGGCTACCCAGAAGCATCAATCACTTGTAGAAACGATTCTGGGTACTCGCCCACACCACGGGAAGGTGGGCCAGTCCATGTAAAGCATGTACTGTCTCCAAAGAGACTCTGACCCACCTGGTGTTACCAGAAGGTAGGCCAGGATCCTCCATTCCAGAGGGGGGGAAAAAAGCCCACCCATGGTGGGCTTCTTTTCCATGCGGAAAAGAAATAAATAAAAATGAAATAATAAATGAAGTAGAATAAAATAAAATATGTATAATAAAAATAAGATAAAAATAATAAATAAATAAATAAAAATAGATAAAAATAATAAATAAATAAATAAAAATTAAATAAAAATAAAAATAAATAAATAAAAATAAATAAAATGAAATAAAAAGAAAGAATGTAGTGGTGCTGCTAAAATAAAAATTAGAAGAAAAAAGAGAGAAAGAAAGTAGTCGTGCATAAAAAAAAAAAAGCAAGCCGGTGATGCTGATAAAATAAATAATTTTTAATTTTGTCTACACACCTAATCCAGACGAAAAATCACACTTCTTGAGGATTTCAGCTTACATATTCAACAATTATTAAAGGAGATATTAATAATAAAGGGGCATGATGGCCCAGTGTTTTAACGCCACAATCTTCCTGCGGACCCGCGGGTAGATTGTGGCGCCATTTGGTTCGCAATGTTCCATATGTTTCCCTCTTCCTCCTGGGTAGTTCCCGGGAGTGACACCAGATGGTGTCACTGCCGGGAACTACCCAGGAGGAAGAGGGAAACATATGGAACTACCACTGGACATAAGCCGAAGCTAAACAGGTCCACCATCCATAGATCGATGATGTTGCAGAGAAATATTAATCATACTGCATCGAGTGTGGCTCAGGATAAAGTCACTCGCGTTCAGGCCTTAGGCAGGAGACCTTTCTCTTCGAGGAAGACAGTGGAGCAAATGGTGCTGTCCCTGGTATGGCTACCACAAGAGAAGGCCAAGCCCATCTCTGGGAAGACTGAAAGTGCTTCCTGCGCAACTGCGCTAGTGACCATCCAGGAAGGAAGAAAACACCACCGCATGAAGTGGAGCATCGAAATTATGTACGGATCTTTGCAAGGAGAGTAGTTTTGATTTCAGTTTGACGTTCTTAATTCTGTCATACCAAACCAGAGCAGCAAAAGTTGTAATAGGTATGAATACTGTCTTGTAATACAAGAGAAGAACTCTGCATCCAAGCCCCGAGTCAGTTCTTGTAATCCGAACAATAGCCATAGTAAATTTCTTGATTTTATCTGTTAGGTGGTTTACATGGAGAGTAAAATTGAGTCTATCATCAATGATCACACCAAGATGTTTTAAATGCTTGACATATGGTATTTGCTTGTTAGCTATTTTCAAGGTAGGAGGATGATGGATATTTAGTTGACTTTTATAGATCATGAGCCGGGTTTTGGATGGAGATATTTTAAGTTTGTTGGCAGTTGCCCATTTAATGAGATCCTTTAAGACCAGAGAAGCTCTTTCTTGAGTTTGTTGCCTGGAGTTGCCTGAGAAGACAATTACAAGGTCATCAACATATGCAAATGGAGTAGCAAAATCAAAATGTCTGGTTAGCCTGTATTTAGTGTGATGTTCCAGAAGAGCGGCCCCAGAAGAGAGCCCTGAGGACATCCTCTATTGACAGCTCATGTTATGCTGCAGGTTTTTGAAGTAACCTGTATAGATCGGTGATCAAAGTAGGCTCAGATAGCTTGGTACAACTGAGAGGAGCATGAGAAGTTCCGAAGACTTGCGAGGGCGCTCTCCCACCCGAGAGTGGGAGAGCGCCCTCGCTCCCACGCTCTCCCACCATAAAGAGTCAAAAGCACCTTCGAAGTCTATGAAGATGGCCATTTCATATTTTGATGTGGAATTCTGGATGTAATATTTTAATGCAAGAAGTGCTTCTTCACAGGATTTGCCTTTAACGAATCCATACTGGTGAGGTGAAAAGACGTCTTGAGCTTGGAAAAGATCATAGCTTCTTGGGGCGAGTAGTCGTTCGTAGAGTTTCCCCAAATTCGGCAGTAGAGAAATGGGGCGGAAGGCTATTGGGTCTGATGGGGGCTTGTTGGGTTTTTTTAGTAGTTTAATGCATTGTTCCAGAGATGGGGAAAAGTACCACAGAGAAGACATTTGTTGAAGAGATTTAACAGGATGTTAGGATAAGTTTCTTCGAACTTCTTAATGACAGTATTCTCCAGCAATCAGGTCCAGAACAGCCGACCGGGCTAGCCGCGTGGGTAAAAGTACCTGCCCGGCAACCCAAAGGTCGCGGGTTCGATTCTCGCCTCGGGCTTGGATCAAAGTACTGCAAAAAACCTTGGGAGGTGCAATATGGCCACAGAAGCCGATGTGCCAACAACTACCAAATCAAAAAAAAAAAAAAAAAGGTCCAGAACATTTTTGGACATTGATTTTATTTGAAGCTGTTTGAAGCCCTTGTTGAGTAAACAGGTCAGTGTCCACAGTGGAGGAGTATTGAAGATTGAGAGTTCTTGTTATGGATTGAGTGGGAGAGTCTGTTGACTGATCATCTTGAGGGAAAAGTTTATCCAGAATCATTGTGACAGTATCGTGCCAAGTTGTGGTTTCAGAGTCACTATTTTTGTTCACTGTTGTAAGCCGACGGTACTTATGGGCTTGATACCCATAAGTTCTGTTTCTGTTCTGTTCTGTTCAAAAAGAAATTTAAATGTCTGTTCTGTTCAAAAAGACATTTTAGAAATTTTGCAGGGAAGCCAATGACCCAATTTGTTGATTTGGCTTTATATCCTGTGTTAACTCTGAGATTGATGGATTCTTTGACTTCATCAAATTTGAAGCCAAAATTCTGTAGGTTCTTCTGGTATATGTCAGATATGATATCATCTTTTGATAATTCTTTGGAAACATCATACAAAAGTATCGTGGGATTATTCATCTTCGGCTTGGCTGTAGAGAGACCTTGTTTGATAATTGTCTCAGAAGATGCAATCTTGTCTAGATCATCAGAGCTAGTGGTTTCCAGAACAATGCCTGTACTGGGATTAGCTAGTATATAACTCGCCGCCTTTGCACCAGTCGTGAATGGTAGTGAGTGGGTGGGGGGGGGGGTGGATTTCAGTAGTGTCTATAAGGAAGGCATTTCCATGGCCATGTTATACCGAGGAACGGGTATGTCTACTGTTTTCTCCATACATATTAATAATAATAATAAAAATAATCGATTCAAACAATATATTTCCTCCCAAATATCTACCCCAGTGTATCGTTAATAGTCAAACTAATAGAAAAAACTTATCCATGAAAAGATTCAACCCTCCAGTCCACCAAATTATTAATTCATTTCACAAATATGCGTGATCTCAGTTAAGCGTACGTTATGCCAAACCCCATTTAATTTTTCTGACAGAAACTCAATTATCAGCACTCATATGGTTTGCCCTTATTATTCTCAAGCCTGTGACTACTAAATACGATAAATATTTGTATTGACGATTTATTGGCCGACCGGGCTAGCCGAGTGGGTAAAGTACCTACCCGGCAACCCAAAGGTCGCGGGTTCGATTCCCGCCTCGGGCTTGGATCAAAGTACTACAAAAACCTTGGGAGGTGCAATATGGCCACAAAAGCCGATGCGCCAACAACTACCAAATCAATCAATCAAACCCTTATTATTCGCTCAACGATTCATTTCGCTTTAAAAAGTGGTACTTGTATGTACGTATATTCCTTATTATCTGACATTCCTTATCAAAAATTTCTTAATCTGGAATCTTCTCAGTTTGACCTCCTCTGGTGTACAATATCTTTATCCTGTTGTGTCTGATTCATCTGTTACCTCTGTTGTTTTCTCCAGCCTACAAATCACCCAGAACTTTTTGACGTTATATCTTTGAAATTCAGCTTTCTGAAAACTAAGTTCTAGGCCCGAAGAGTAGTACATGATAGTGAATTGCCTTGGTGATTTTAAAAGTTTACCAACGTAAGCAAGGGTTATGGATTTTAAAATCCAGAGGTGAGTTTTTGAGTATTATTAGTAATGACCAAACAAAACTCTTTCATTTACATAATACGAGACAATTCTAATTTCTTCTTCTTCTGTCCCTCCCCAAAGTTTTCTTTTTCGCACCTGGAATCGGTTTTTGTCTAAACAGCTGTTGACTCTGTACAAATCGAAAACCTGCCCCACTATGGAATATCCTTTCCTCACAATTGAATCTAGGAAATACACAATTAAAACTCGATACTTAAAAATTTATTAAAAGTGTTAAATATGTACAAGGCGTATTGTTGTATATCGCACATTAGGATCACCAGTAATGTGTATATATGTATGTATGCAATAATAGTGATTATTGATATTTATTCGCATACTTTTGACCTAACATTTATTATAACAAAATTAAAAAACTTGACCGATTTAATTTATTAATAATTCATGCCACTTACTCCAGAAAGAGACATCATGGAAATTGTGCTGTATATAACATAACTCCTTATATACACTGTGCTGTCACTTTATTAGGTACAGCCCTGCTGTGCTTACAAATGGTTTGTCCCACAACATTGCAAGTCACATGACCACAGTTGTGGATATAAATGCAGCAGAACAACCTCTGTCGTATCAGTTCAGCGTACAAACCGTAGCAAGAATGGGGAAAAGGAGTGATCCAACGGACTTCGAATGTGGCATCGTAGTAGGTACAAGACGTGCTGGACAAAGCATCTCTGAAACGGCAGTTCTCCTGAACTTTTCATGCACCACAGTTTCAAGGGTGTATCGAGAATGATGCAACGAACAGAAAACAACTCAACGGCACTCCTGTAGAAGAAAATCGCTTGTTGATGTGAGAGAGAGGTCAGAGGAGGATGGCTAGAATGGTGCAAGCAAACAGACGGGCCACAATGTCGCACATCACGTCAGAACACAAACTTGGTGCGGAGAACAAAATATCGCAACGGACCACTAGTCTCACTTTGTCGCGAATGGGCTACAACAGCCGAGGCCACATCGCGTACCTTTGTTATTAATTAAGAACAAGAGAGCACGCCTCCTGTGGGCACAGCAACACCAGCACTGGACTATCGAGGATTGGAGAACAGTTGCTTGGTCTAACGATTCGAAGATCCTGGTGCATCATGTTGATGGAAGGCTCAGAATTTGGCAAAACCAACATGAATCCATGGACCCGTTATGTCTGACGACTAATGTACAAAGTGGTGGGGGCAGTGTTATGGTGTGGAAAATGTTTTCTTGGCACACATTGGATCCATTGATACCCATAGATTCACGTCTGAATGCCACATCGTACCTAAACATCGTTGCTGACCAAGTGCATCCGTTCATATTTACAGTTTATCCTCAGTCAGATGGTTACTTCCAGCAGGATAATGCACCGATGCACAAAGCCCGAATCACTATGGAATGGTTCCAGGAACATGACAATGACTTTTCTTTGGTGCAGTGACTCGCTCAGTCCGCGGATCGCAATCCTATTGAACATATTTGAGATGAGCTGGAAAGGGCTGTTCGGTGCAGGCCTATACCTCCGTCAAATCTCAAGGAACTGCGTGACACACTCATGTCTATGGTACTCCATTCCTGCACAATGTTTTCAGCATCTTGTTCAATCCATGCCTAGACGAATTAAGGCTGTTTTGAAGGCTAAAGGAGGCTCAACACACTACTAGGTAGGTGTACCTAATAAAGTGAGAGCACAGTGTATATTAAACTGATTATTCATTACTTAATAGTGATTCAGGGCAAAAGCCTCGGATAGCGCTAAAATTTGCAGACATATAAGTTAATGCAAATGCATCATGTCTATTATGCAGTAAATTAATCGAAATTATTATGGGGCATAATTTCATTACATCTGTGAATTGCCGCAAGGATTCTATTGGGTCTCTGCTTCGGTATCACGTGGGTCTTTGTGGAGTCCATTCCTTCGAATTCTGTTAGGGCCTTCTTCCACTCGTCTTCTATTCTGGATATCATGACCTCGTCTCTTACCCCTTCAGCTGCTCTGGGTTCTATTTCTTCTTGCACTTCCTTCTCTGGTTCCATGTTGTCCACATTCTTTGTTCTGTGTAATTGGTAGCTCACATCCTGCTTAATTTTTTCAAAGATTGGAGGAGCTATCAGGTTGCTCTGACGAAGGGCCTTCTCTGATCAGCTGTTCACCGTTCGGTGACCTGAATAGCCGGGAATCATTCCAACCACCTGGTATGTAGTCTAGACTTGTACATTGTCATATCAGTCTAGCTTGGTTATTTCGTAATATGTTCGCATGATGTACGTATTCATATCGATGCTCCCCTTCATGCGTTGGCGTTTTCTTCCTTCTCTGGTTCCATGTTGTCCACATTCTTTGTTCTTTGTAATTGGTAGCTCACGTACTGCTTAATTTTTTCAAAGATTGGAGGAGCTATCAGTTTGCTCTGACGATGGGCCTTCTCTGATCAGCTGTTCACCGTTCGGTGACCTGAATAGCCGGGAATCATTCCAACCACCTGGCATGTAGTCTAGACTTGTACATTGTCATACCGGTCTCTAGCTTGGTTATTTCGTAATATGTACGTATTCATATCGATTCTCCACTTCATGCGTTGGCGTTTTTTTCCTTCCGGGGTGGTCACTAGCGCAGTTGCATAGGAAGCACAGTTGGCTGGGCTGGTTAGTCCTGCCCTTCCCTTGTGGTAGCCAAACTGAGGACAGCGCCACTGGCTCCACTGTCTTCCTAGGGAGACTGTCTCCGAGTTTTCGAGGCGTCCCTCTGCCTAAGGCCTGATACGCGTGTGACTTTATTCTGCGCCACACTCGATGCAGCATGATTATTACTTATCTTCGGCATCATCATCCATCTATGGACCTGTTTAGCTTAGAATTACGTCCAGTTGTAATGTTAGTTCTTGTGGCCGACACCAAATGGCGCCAATATATGTCTCAGCCGTAACTTGTACCTTGGGGTAGGCGGGTTTAGTTGAAACGACTTTCGCGATGTTTATTATTATTATTGTTGTAATTTATTACTAATATTATAATACCGGTCTCCTAGCGTGATGGAGACTGGTTCGTTTCCACCAAAGCGAAACTCGAACCCAGGTCCGTCAGGCTGGTAGTCCAGTGTTGTAACCACTTTCCATCACAGACCAGTATAGAGTCTCTAGTACGGCGCGATGCTCGTACTTGTAATACGGTGCATTTTCTTTCATCAACTGGTATTTTTGCTTTACCTTCTTATGTATTTTCTTGAATAACTGTTCTTGTCTATGAGTGTACTTCGTCTATGTGATTTCCCTTGTTCCCACAGTCATGATGCTGGATTGTTTCTTGGCCAGGTGGAATCGTTGACGTGTGTCATCTGTTGTTGTTGTTAAGTTTTTAGGAGCATCGGTGACTAAAGCCATGTTGCTCCGTATATATTGTCTGTAAATTGCATTTGTTCTAAGGTCGATTTTCTGTTTTCTGGACGAAAAACCCGAGTCTCCGGGAGAAAAAAAACTATGCTACTCTCGCCTGAGACCGACTAACCTAGCCATGTTGTGAAAAAGACCCATAAAAATTCCTCCCGTCATTGAGGGGATTCGAACTCAGGTCTTTTCCACCCGGTGTGGGGAGCACGGTGATCCTTCCAATTGTGCTACCCACGAGGGCCGTGTGTCATTTTGTTATACCAGGATCCTTGGCGATGTATTTCTTGGTGTTGATTAACTTGGATGGCGAGCATGAGTCCCGTCTCATGGAAGCGCCTTCCACTCATGGGCTGTGCGTTCGAAGCCATTTTATCTATTTAGCTCTTGATGGAGGTCATTCCATGACAGACACTGTAGTGTCTGTCATGCTGTCATGGACCTTCTTCGCGCGTCTTTCTGTCTTTGTTTCTTCTGTCTGTGTGAGTGGGAACTCCTCAACAAGAAGATCCCACTGACGTGTCTCTTCCTTATGGCTTGGTAGATTGGCGCTGTTTTCCTGAAAGTAATCCCTCAGATTCCTAATTGTCTTCTGTTATTCAGTGAGGTATGTTTAACTCACTCCTCCTTTTCGGGCTATGGTCAGATTTTCGATGGCTGACTTCGCTGGTGTTGGCGGCTCTTGGTCATCATTATCCTGATCGATCTCTTTGGTGCAGTTTATGATTCTGATGGAGTACGGTAGTACTGGGATTGCGTAATTGTTGTTGTTGTATTGGGTTTTTTTGGCACAAGGGCCTCTTGGGCCATATTGTGCCTGTTCATGATTTGTTTGTCACTTTGATCACAGTCTATCATACAGATTTATGTGCTTCAAATAATTAAACAGTTCCTCGAAATTTGCTTCATTGCCAAGAATATGAAATAAGGTTAAGGGTTCCTTTAAGTTGGACAGGGAGCTAAAGCTTGATTTTCTGATTGAAAGTTGGGGACATTCTGTGAGGATGTGTTTTATTGTTAGCTGCGACTGACAGAAGAAACACTGAGGAGGATTCTCTCCCATAAGCAAAAACAGGTGAGTTGGATGCGAATGGCCGATGCGGAGCCTTGCTAGAATCACTTCTTGTCGCCTGCTTCTCCTGGAACTAGATGTCCACAGTTGTGGCTCTTTTTTTATCTGCAGTAGTTTATTATTGGTTCGAGTTTTCCAAAGGAGAGACCATTGTTTCCTGCATGTTGTTTTAATGACAGATTTGTGATCGGTGTAGGGAACTTTTATTTGTCTGGAAGATCCAGAGTCGGGATGCGTTGCAGCAGCATCCGCATGTTCGTTGCCTGAGATGCCAACATGACCAGGGATCCAGCAGACGGTAACCTTCTGATTGACTGTTTGATAGTGAAGTAACTTAGATCGGATCTCTTTAAGAATGGGGTGAGAGGGACAAAAAGCATATTGAATGGCAGTGATTGCGCTTAAGGAGTCTGTATATATCAAGGATTGCGTAGTGGTTATGGCTCTGATCATGTTCCCGCCGCTCAGCTTCGATTTTAGCAGGCTTCTCAGGCTCTGTTAGTGTTTCTCAGTGAGGCGGCCTTTGATCTTCTTGTGCTCTAGTTGTTGAGTCTGCATCACCCCCAGATATTTGTAAGTCTGTCCCATTGTCATGGCTTCAATCTCTTCACCGGTCTTTATCTGGCAGTTTAGGCCGAATAGATTTCCCTAATGCAATCCAAGGATCTTATATTTGTTTAGGCCAAATTGCATGCTGATGTTAGTGCTGAAGTCTTCTGTGATCTGGAGTAACTACCAGCTTGGAGTTGATACCAGCACTTCACTAAAATAACATATGTTATTATAGTGAAGTGCTGGAAGCTTAAAATTTTAAATTCAATTATAAAATATATCAAACTTTAAATATTGAACCTCACTTTTATATACCTCCTGATCATCTTCATATCTTTGAAAATCTGAATTTACGAAGGATACTCCTGCTTGCTTTGTAAAAGTTTTATCCGTCCCCTTAAAAAATAAAAAAGGTGTCACTCGTCGCTAAATTTGGAATAATAAAGAAATCTGCGAATTATGCATGGAATCCGTATTGAGACGACGTAGCCGAGTACACAGGACCGAGAGTGCATAGCACGCGTTCCTTGAGTGGACTGGCGTTCAAGCCTGTGACTACTAAATACGATAAATATTTGTATTGACGATTTATTGTAAACTCTACTGACTTCGTTGTCGTGCCGGAGTATAAACAGAAAATTTATTTTATTTTATTTTTATTTGTGCTGTAAACAAATCTTTGACAAATACAGATATTTAATTGTTAAAAAAAAAAAAAAAAAAAAAATACCAGTTTCTTGTATCTAGTTAATTAATTGGCTATCATGTCTGCTTGTCTGCTGGTGCAAATGGGCCTAGGTCCTGGAGGCACGTATGGGATTTAGTTGTTAATATGTATGTCATGTCTGCTGGTATGTGTTGCATATTTATTTTTTTATTTACTTATTAAATCCGTTTATTATTGTAGTAAGTGTTTGCTAACACCCCTTTTACACAGACGACCGGTGAACAAAAATGCAAGAATTGCAGTTATTTATAAAATTTACATAAGTGCGTATATTTACAATATTATTTACAAAATGAAATTATTGACAAAATTAAAAGGGGAAATTATTTACAGTCTGATACAAAAGTAGATGTTCAAAAGTCATTTCATGCTGGTCATTCTATCTTCTTTATCCAAATAGTTTCCTCGGGTGGGGGGGGGGGGGTTCCCACTCTGTAATTGAAGTAAGCTGTGCGCTTCGGAGAGTCTCGTCACTCTGTACTGCTTGCTTTCGGAATATTTCACAGGGTCTATTGCCAGTGAATTGAAAAGGTTGACTGTGTTGCTTGGGAAGAAATTCTTCAGACAGCACAGGTTGGACAGTATAGAATGTAACCATAGGTAAGGATTGTCATATGATATGTGGAGCAAGCAAAATCAAATGTTGAATATACTGTAATGCTAAATTGTATTTTATTTGTGTGGTTGTACAAAGATAAATTTGATTTAACAATGTCATTTAGCAAGGTGCGAAAAAATAGTCTAACAAGACTTAATCGCAAAAATTTCAGTCTGTTGTGAAATCTGGGAAAGCTAGCTTTGTCTCTAAAAAGCAGACATTTGCAAATTAAACATAAGAATAAAGTGCAGTGCAAAGAAAGAAATGCAAAATAGACGCAGCATTTCAGTGTGAAACCCTTACACGTAGTACAGTGGTTGTAACTAGGACTTACAATACCGGTAAAAATCTTAATACCGGTATTTCGGTATTTTTAATTTATGAAACCGGGATACCGGTATTCCAAAAACAAACGTTTTTCTCAATAAATTTTGATGACAATTAGGTGCAATAAAGTAAGGAAAAAAAAAAAAAAACAAGTACTGTAATTACTTGAATTCATGTTTTAAATAAACTTTTATTGCAATAATAAATATTCGGAAAAAAATCATTAAAATACAGTTATTCTAAAAACGAAAAAAAAAAAATAAATACTTATTGTTACTGCAAAGTTTAGTTATGTTTAAGCATCCACACTACCTGTCCGAATAAAGTGAGCTCTTAAGAAACATAAGCAATCAATAGTATGATCGTTTAAAATGGATCTAATTTTGTTACATATATGATTAGCGGCAGAAAACGCCCTTTCGGATTCTATTCTGGTACTATTGTACTGAGATAATCGTAGATGATCTCAGTCCATATTTTCTAGGCTTTGAACTTTTTTAGCAAAAATAGTTAAATGTATTTCATTAATTTCCGACTCAAGTTCATATTTTAAAATCTCATTGGAGTCAGGCAATTTCTTATTTTGGAAAGAATTTGCGGAACACTGATGTTCTGTTCCCTGTTGTTCTTCCCTGGTTGAATTATCTTCATCATTTTCTGAAGGAGGAAGACGTTTTATTCAGCGAAGTATAATTTTTCACTATAGTATCTTTATTGAGTCTGGGAGAGAGCAAAGAGTGGGGATAAGGAATCAAGAAGAGAGCAAAGAGTGCAGTTAAGGAATTCTTCACATATATAAATGCAAAGAACAGAAGGACAAATCAGATTGGGCCCTTATTATTAGA
Organism: Mastigoproctus giganteus; assembly: GCF_048544385.1. Taxonomy (NCBI): domain Eukaryota; kingdom Metazoa; phylum Arthropoda; class Arachnida; order Uropygi; family Thelyphonidae; genus Mastigoproctus; species Mastigoproctus giganteus. The sequence continues at coordinate 32,736,389 of NC_143576.1, forward strand.
TACCACAGCTGAAGTTGCAGATGAACTCATTATATTATTGAAGTGAAGTTGAAAAAAATATATAATTAATGATGTTGAAATTTCAAATGATTACTTAATGAGAACTTTCGCGCCTATAGGCGAGTAAGGCTTCTGTGGTTGATGGCATATACCCTATAATCTTAAAGGAGGCGGCAAGTGAGTACATTGAACCATTAAGGCTAGTTATGAGAGCATCACTAGACTCAGGAGAGATTCCGTTGGATTGGTGTAAATTGTAACAGGAAGGCAGTTCTAGGAGTGTAATGGGAAATTACCGACCAGCCAGTCTAACTTCAGTAGTGGGGAAAACCATGTAGGCAATGATAAAGAGTGGAATTCAGGATCATTTAGATGGAAATGGAATTCTGTAGGATACACAGCATGATTTTATAAAGGGAAAATCATGTTTAATTAATCTGGTTAGCTATTTTGACAGGGTCACTGAAGAGCTGGACTTTGGGAAGAATTTCGACATTGTTTATTTGGATTTCAGCAAAGCATTTGTCTCAGTCCCACATTAGTGGTTACTTTATAAGTTGTAGCAGGCTGGAATCATAGGGAAAATCCTTAGATGATGGATAGCACGATGGCTTGAGGGCACCACGCAGAGGGTTGTGATAAATGGTTATTCCTCAGATTGGGTTAATGTAAGAAGTGAGGTTCCCCAAGGATCAGTATTAGGACCACTGTTGTTTTTGATTATCTTAAATGACATCTATGAAGGGATGGAGGGGGTGAGGTCTAAACTTGCAGATGATGTAAAGATGATAGAGTATTTAATGATCGCCGCCAAGCAGAGCTTTTTCAGAGTGACAAAGATAGACTTTCGGGATGGTCAGAAAAGTTGCAGCTATGCTTTAATTCAGCAAAATGCAAAGTCTTACACCTCGGGAACAGCAACCCCAAAATAACTTATACACTTGGTGGAGTTGAACTAAAGTCAGTAGTGGAGAAACGGGACTTGGGAGTTACGATACGGTCAGACATGAAGTTGTCCGAGAATTGTGGACAGGTTGCAATGTTGTATGGTGTCCTATCGATGATTTATCGAACATTAGCTAGTAGAGATAACGACGTCATAATCACATAAAGGTGATTTTATAACCTTTATGTGATTAAATTATAAGCAATTATTTTTTTAAATTAGTATCAAAAAATCGGTATTTTTTGTATCAATACCGGAAAAAAATGACCGGGATCCCAGTATTGCAAGCCCTAGTTGTAACCACCGCCCATTTACGCTGGCTGGAAAATGCCTAATTTTTCTTTTTTAAGGGCATCAGCGACTAAATTGCGTGTGTTTTGTGATCGATTTTCTGTTTGCTGGACGAAAAACCCCAGTTTCCTGGAGAGAAAAAAAAAAAAAAAAAAAAATTGCTGCTCTCTCCTGAGGTCGACGAACTCAGCCATATTGCGAAAAAAGTCCCATAAAAATTCCTCACGTCATCGACGGGAATGGAACTCAGGTCTTTTCAACCCAGGTTGAAAGCGATTCTATCAACTGTGTTACCCACGAAGGCAGAGGGCTTAGTTCGAATCCCGTCAGTGAATCGAGGATTTTTTAACGGCCTTTTTTACACAACATGACTGAGTTAATTGGTCTGACGTGAGGGTTGAATGGTTCTGTTTCCTGTAACTCGGTTTTTTCGCCCAGTAAACAATACATTGACGACATAGTACATGCCATTTTCAGACACAATATACTGATGCCTCATAGTCTTAGTTGCCGTGGCGCTTAACACGCACACTTTTGAAAGTAAAGATAAGTATCACACGTGATGAATTCAAATTCGCATCGCTTATATTAGAACAGAATCTTTGTTTTGTGTGATCATGCATGTTTTGGTGATCATACATGCTCATTTCCCAGAAATGTGTCTCCAGTATAGTGTGAAGTAGCGAAAAAAATATTCATATGGAAGAACAAAAACAGCAGGCATCCTTAGTGAAATCGGACAGTGGGGGAAAGAAGTGGTGGTTTTGGAAAATAACATCAGATCGAATACAGCTTAGTGTCAGTGCCAGTGTTGAAAGGTGACTCTTCGGAGTACGGTAATGGGCATCCTAAAATCTGTTTATACTCCAGCTCGACCACAAATGCACAGGTCGTTTATAGTTAGTCATTAACCCTATCTATTTAGTCATTAACCCTATCTATTTAATCGTTAACCCTATTTAGCCGTCACATGGGTTTTGAACCACGTTCCACTCAAATGTGTTTGCTGCTCTACTCTCGCGTTGACTACTCGGCTACCAATCTTGATGTAAAAAGTATCGGATTCCTTTAGAAAACTATCTGACACTTAACGTTGACAATGACCCTGTTTTGGTAGGCCTAAAACTGCAAGTAGTAAGGATTTTTAAAAATTGAGATTAAGCACTTTAGTGGTAACAGACCATCCTTGTTGTCTGATTAATTTGTGCAGTGAAAAGAGGATGCATGCCTTCCTCTGAATTTGATGAATATTTGATGGACACGTAGCGCTATCAAGAAAGAAGTGCAAAAAAGGAAAGACAGAAAAAAAAAAAAAAAAACCCCAGTTTCAATTAATCTATGCCACTGAAGTAAAAAAAGGTTTTGAAGCATGTGAGTAAACGTTGGCTATCTTTGGAGAAATGTTTTAACTGGACTGTTAGGACAATGGCATTTCCTACAAGTCTGGAAAAACCGCAGGAGCACTTTTTAAAGTTATCAAATAAAAAAAAAAAGGTAGAAGAAAAACTAAAATGTAACAAGCAATTGCTAGTCAGTGGCACTGACTCATTTAGCAGTTCATGATACAAAAGAAGTTGTGGAAGGGAAAAAAAAAAGCTTTGTGATTTAAAAGTTCATTCCTTAAGGAATGAACTTTTAAATCACAAACTTCTGTTGCATATAATCAAAACAATCCACGCAAGCAGATAACTCTAGGTTATACATGTGTGGAAAGTTTGTTCATGTTCCTCTCTCTTGAATAAAGCATTTGCTTGTTCACTTTAAATATTATGCCAACGTAGTTGATAACTCTAAACAGGCTTTCCTCACACGTACCAAAAAGCCTGTTCATGTTCCTCTGTTCTGGCTCTAAATCATTTTACTTTTCACTTTAAATGTTATGCCAACGTTTGAAAATGAGAACATAGTGTAGAGTTCATTAAATTTACTGAGGTCATTACTCCTTGATATGTTAAAGAATATGAAATGTAAATTTGTTAGATCAACAGTGGTTTAATCTTCTGTTTCCCTTTTGGAAGTTAATTATAACAGCCGACTAAATCAGAAGGATGATTGTGACTTTTCATAAGCAGTTGTACTGTCAAGGTCATGGAGAATGTAAAACCAGAGATGATTCTGTACTATTGCTCAGTGAGAAAGTGCGGTACTTTATTGCTGCATGTGACTACGTGGCGTACTAGTTTCCACTGAAATACGTTCTTATAAATGGTGAGGTAGCGCAAATTTTAATCAATTCGCAAGGCATCATTTTCACATTCGAAAGATTTTGTGAACATATTTCCAGTACTTTTCAGTATCATTGATAATAAATAAATAGATGAAGCAACAGATGTTTGTGACTCGCATATCATTTCTGTCAGTTTCATTGTGTGAACTTACCTGAAGTTATTGGGAAAGAGAGAACTGATGTTAGGCAGTCCTTCAGTATGAAAGTGAAAAACGTTGCAGGTTTTTGTATGGGTAGATTTTTAGGCGCATCAGCGATTTTGATCATATTGCGCTGTATATACAGGGTGATTCACTGCCAGTGCGACAAACCTGCAGGAGGTGTAAGGGACACAAAGACGAATCGGAATCACATAGCATTGCAGGGTCCGAAATGCCTTCGTCATGCGGGAGGTCGCGTGAAAAAAGAAGCAAAGAAAAAGAACAGGAATAGCAACTCGTTAGTGTAACAGAAATCATTTTAATTACAAGTTTTACATTGGCAAAAAGCCATGCTACAGAAGGTGTTCGAAAGTTCGACCAGAAGCAGTCACACAGGCTTCACAGCGTTGCCGCATGGAATCCCCTAACGTTCTGGAAGATTCCTGGCGTGTCTCGAATCTCCCCGGCAGCTACAGAGATGCGAGCGACGAGGTCTTCAACTGAATCAACGGGGATCTCGTACACCAGTGTCTTCATTTGACCCCAGCAGAAGACGTCCAGGCAAGATAGGTCCAGCGATCTAGCAGGCCAATGAACCGGACCACCACGACCTATCCAATGCTGTCCAAATGTAACGTTTAGGTGTTGGCGGACGTCATTGGTGTAATCATGCTGGAACCACATTGAGCGGCGCAGCGACTGAGGAACATGTGCTTCTTCAATAAGTTCGGGCAGGACTTGCTGTAGAAAGATCAAGTATGCCCTACCGTTCAGACGAGGGGGCAGAAAGTACGGTCCAATGAGGTGGTTACCAACAATGCCGGCCCAAACATTGACAGAGAAACGGTGTTGAGTTGCACGTGTTCGCGTATCATGGGGGTTCTCCAAAGCCCACAAATGGGCGTTATGTTGATTGAAGGTTCCCTCTCTTGTGAAACTTGCCTCATCCGTGAACAATACGGACGCAGCAAATGCGCTGTCTGCCGCACTCTGTTGAAGAAACCAAGTAGCAAAAGTCCTCCGGAGTGAATAATCCGCAGGCTCCAATGATTGGACGCGTTGCAGATGGTATGAACTCATTTGGTTTGTTGACAGTATCCCCCATACAGTGGATTGGGAAATACCCAATCGTTGGCCTATCTCTCGAGTACTCGTACTCGGATTGACTTCTGCAAGACGTAGGACTGTCTGGCGTCCTCGTCGTTCGCTCTCGATTCATGGTACCTCTCGTGAAACAACCACTCTCACGTAACCTTCTGTGCACATGTGCAAAAATCGTATGATGAGGAGCACGCCTGTGCAGGAAACGTTCCTGGTACAAGTGTAGAGCGGCGCGCCCGTTACAGTCCGCAGCTCCATATGCGAGGTGCATGTCGGCCAGTTCAACGTTTGAATACTCGTCCATCCTACTGCCTCGGGAACCGGTTCGCAAATGCTGACTTCCAGCGGGATCGCTGTTCACGCGACCTCCCGTTCAACGTCCTCTACTGCATGACCAAGGCATTTCGAACCCTGCAATGCTATGTGATTCCGATTCGTCTTTGTGCTCCCTACACTTCCTGCAAGTTTGTCGCACTTGTAGTGAATCAACCTGTATATGTCTGTAAATAGCCTGTGTTCTGTGGTCGAATTGACTGTTTGCTGAACGACAACCCCGAGTTTCGGGGACTAAATCCATGTCACCTCACCCTCGCCTGAAATGGACTAGTTCAGCTTTGGAAAAGGCCCATAAAATTCCTCTTGTTATTGACGGGATCCAAATTCTGGTCTTTTCCACTTGGTGTGGGCAGAGGATGGTGATTATATTGACTGTGTTGCCCGCGTAGAAGGAAATATGAAATATAACAAATTATCTGAAGCCTTTGTTTGTGTTTTAACAATTGCTCATAACAATGTTGAGTGTGAGAGGATATTCAGTCAGGTTTAAAAAATAAATAAATAAAATGTTCAGGTGTTCTCTTTCACTCTGATGAAATTTGGAAATCCGCTTGACAGCCAAGACTAGGCGTGAAGAGCGATTGTTATAAATAAAACTTTGACTCAACGTTTCTGAACAGGAAAAAAAAAAAAAAAAATCTGCAACGGCACTTGAAGCAATATACATAATCAGTTGGCTATATCTGGAAAACACTCCAAGACAGAAATCGACAGACAGCAAAATCCTGGTTGAGCCGATGTTAGAAAGCATACTGCAATGGTAAACAGTCATGTGGCTGTATCATAATATGCATGGTTTGAGAATTAATTTCCAGGTCTGAGACCATTGCAACTTATAGCAGGACACGTAGGATCATATTGCAGAACGCCGTGGCAGTTAACCTGTCTCCCCTCTACGATGACTGACTGCTCCCCTCTACAAGGTTGCCTTCGCGGGTTGCAAGTGGTTATAATCACCGTCCTCTCACAGTGGGTGGATAAGGTCTGAGTTCGAATTCCATAAATGACGCGTTGGCGCCTCCATAGCCAGGTGGGCAGGAACAGCAGTGCGTAGCACACGCTTCTTGATTAGACCGGGGTTCGAGTCCGTGACCGCCAAATACGGAGGATGCGGAAAGGTCAGGGAATGACCACCGCATATCCCCGGAGCAATATGGCCTTAGTTGCTAATGCTCCTAAAAAAAAACACATAACGTCAATGACGCGAGGAATTTTTATATGCTTTTCCACAACTTGGCTGAGATGATTGAGATACTTGCCCTCTGGCGAGAGTTGCATGTTTTTTTTATCTCCCGCAAACTCTGGTTTTTCGTCCAGCAAATAGCAAACCAACCGAAGAATGCTCACAATTGCAGACACTGCATATTGACGCCTCATAGCCTTAACCACGAGGCGTCAGTATATTGCCCTTCGGCGCTTAACCTACGCCTGTCTTAATTATTCTTAAGTTATTCTACGAGGTCATTTGTGTGTCCAAAGTCGTTCGCACTGAGGCTTGTTACAGCTGTTGTGTTATTCAAAGCTTTATAATTCTGTTACCTGATGAAACCAAAATCGAACATAAAATTTTGTTTCGGGTTGGAGAATGTGACGCTTGTGTTTTTCGCTGGTTTGAAAGGTTTCGAGGATGATCTTGAGAATATGGAAGACGAGCGCAGCGAACATCCAGCAACGGTTTGAATCCCAGAAACGGTTGAAAACATTTTCACATTAATTGTATCGTGTTGTCAAATGACGTCTTCGAATTAAGGTTGAACAAGTGCACATCAAAAGAGAAACAATTTTTATATTCTGACAGATTTTGTGCAGAGCGCAGTAAAAGTCATAAGCTTATATTTTTCAGGGCGGACCAGTATAGCGGATGGAGTCCTTCTGTGATCATGTTGGGGCTACTTCTTTGCAATCATTGTTAATGACATTGCTCTAGGAGTACAGGGAAAGTTAATCGTCATAAAACTTTTATGATGGTCGGTAGGAACTTTTAAACCTGATTAAGGTACATAAGACCCTGAAGGCGATCACTAAAATGTAGAAGGAGATATACTGTATTTTTGCTGTAGGAAAAACAAGAACTTGGGGTCGAAATATAAAATCTTGGGGAATAACAAAGGCTGATCCCATGAGGTTTACCTTTCCGCAGCGTGTTGTTGATTATTGGAATATACTGCCTACCATGTTTATTCAGGTAGAGAGTTTGGTAAAGTTCAAAGCGGAACTGGGTAGTCACTTTTGGCAATGTGGAAAGTGTTAATGGTTGAGAATTGTTCTTCCCCTCCCACACTGACAGATGCAGAAAATATTCGCTTCCTTGTCATTTAGCGATTCTGATAATAATACGAATACTAATATTGGCCATACGGTGTAAGGAAGTCAGGATTCTGCTGCACCATTAAAAAATAATAAATAAATAAAAAAGAAAACTGCAGATGTTTCTCTATAATATCCCCAAGCCGTCGGCCTCAACCCATGACAGAAACTTACTCCCGTGATTAAGAACTAGCGGTCTAAACAAAAACTTCTTACAACCCAGTGTTATACTCTTCCGTTCCCTCAGTTTGCATTTATACCCTTAGTGTCAGCCTCACTTAATACTGTGAGAAGTCCACCTTCATTCATTTTATTATCCCCTCAAATAAAAGCTTTGTACACTCAATCGCAGCCAGTCTAAAGAACCTGGTTACCAAGATCAGAAGAGACTATATAAATCTGCCGCTCTCTTCTCCCTCTACCCTAGCTTTTTACTCCTGCTTTCCCACAGTGTATTCTCTAACATACATCGTCTACTTCACCCTCCTAACTTCTTTCCGCTTTTCTGCCCTCCGGATTGTTCTCATCTCTTCTCTAGTTTTCTGAACTTTTCACCTACATATTCTTTCCCATTCCTTTCAGCAGTAGTTTCAAGGACTTTGCATATGCCAGACTGTCTCTGGCATATGTCTAACAGTGGGCAGTTCCGTCAGCGATGGACTGATCTGTCCCGCCTTCATGTGGCCAGTCATGCAAGGCAAAACACAAAACAATACTAGCTCACGATAGATTATACAACATACACAATAAGACGATTGGCATGACTTAAGTACAACTTTAGCTCCCTGACATCACGGTGGCTATGTAGAAAACCTAGGCGTCCGCCTAGGCAGAGGCACAATACAACTGCGATACAATCCCCCAATTATATGCCCGCCTGCTTTATGTCGCATGGTTCGAATTAGTGATGCTGTTACTGATGGGGGAGGGGGCCGCTCTATTTCATGAAATGGATAGGCATACCTAATAAAGTGGTCACCTAACGTAGGTGATTGAACCTTGTTTTCAAGCTCTCGTAGTAGCACATTTGGTGTAATCGCCGTCCTTTCCCACACTGGGTTGAAAGGACCTGAGTTCGAATTTCATCAATGACCAGAGAAATGAAATTTTTTATGGGCCTTTTTCACAACGTGGCTGAGTTAGTCTGTCTCAGGCGAAGGTAGAATGGTTTTTCCTCCCGGAAACTCGGATTTTTCGTACTGCAAATAGCAAATCAACCAAAAGCACACGCAGCTTACAGAGATATATTATACACGGCGCAATAGGCCTAATTTGCTGATTCGCTTAAAAATCCCTACAACAACTTACTCACAGTGACAGTTTTTTTTGCTGGGAATAGCTACCCCACAGAAAGGGTAAAAATTTCAGATGTTCAATTTTCCTTTTTCATTTTTTGTCGGGAAGTTGAAAATTTGGGAAGTTTTCCACCGTACAAAAATGGAGAAGTCGATCCTTCGACCAATGTCACACACCATACGAAACTATGCATATTTAGGGCTAGAGTAATCAGCTAGAGCAGGGTGTCGGTAACCTACGGCCCACATTGTGATTTTACTTGACTGACCGGCTTGTTCCTTAAAAACAAAGGGGGGGGGAATGAAATTCTGTACCTGATACATAACGTCTCCTGCCGCTAGCATATTTAACGTGTTTTACATTTAAGAATCATAGGCGTTAAAAACGTTTTAATTTTCAGATATTAATAAAATTCATGGATAATAATATTAAAATGTTTTATTTTATTAATAATAATAATTACATATCGGTTACTGAAAGTATTGGTCTGTGATGACTAAAGTAGGATATATAATTTTTACATTGAAGAGATTTTAGTTCACGACTAAATACTCCATCTATAGTTTTTCCATTAAATAAATAAATTTTTTTCTGTTTATACTCCGGGACGACCAAACGGTCAGAGGAGTTAACAAGATAGACAGAATACAAGAAACAGCACCGTATTCAGTAGTCACTCAAGGCACGTGTACTTATGCACCCGCGCGCCTGACCACTAGGCTACGGCGGCCTCTTACATGTAGTATTTGTTGTTGTTGTGTAATTTAACGACACATAGGCTGCCAGAGCCATGTTGTGTCTTTCTGAATGTAGTATTTATCGAAAGATGTAATAATATGTCCAAGTTGAAGAATGTTTTCGTAAACGTGCCAGAACTGTTTTCCAGCCTCAGAGTTTAATTGTAAAGAAGAAAATTACGTTCAATCTGAAAACACCAGGTGACTTGAAACCAGGTGCGTTTTCGAATTAACGCAGTTCCCACTTTCCGAAAGTATTTTTGTATCTTAAAACCTTAATATTTCTGTTTCTAAAATCCTTAGCTTTCCAATGATATGCTATACGTCCACATTATCCCGTTTATTACGTGAGAAAATTTCCTTGATCATTCGTTCATATTTTCCAGTATCCTGGAAAAACTACTGCAATTTTCAGAGGTTTGAACGTTTTCCTTCTGGTATACAGCTAAGATGTGTAGTATAGAGCTCAGAGCTCCGTGCAAAATTTCATTAACTTTGGTCCAGTAGAAGATAAATTATTGTTGCCATCATACAAGTATGATTGCAGCAATACAAGTTATAATATTTCGCTTCTGGCGGAAGCTGAAAAACCGTCATGCGAAAAGCGTCACTTCCGTAACGCGTTTCGCATGACGGTTTTTCGTTACAATTTTTTTGGAATAACGCCAGTAAAAACGTTTTTAACATCAAAAATGTTTAAATGGTTCCTTCATCTTGCAACTTCGCAACAAATTAGCTTTTTTCATCTAGTATGACATTCAAATGCAGTTTAATTATCCACTAATATCACGCTAAACACGACTTAAAAAACACTTTTAGCTGTAGCTGATTCAAAGGAGCACAACCTCCCTCTTACTGTAGTGGACTCAACTAGGTGCAGTAGTTTTTTTTTTTTTTTTTTTTTTTTTGATTTGGTAGTTATTGGCGCATCGGCTTCTGTGGCCATATTGCACCTCCCAAGGTTTTTGCAGTACTTTGATCCAAGCCCGAGGCGGGAATCGAACCCGCGACCTTTGGGTTGCCGGGCAGGTACTTTACCCACTCGGCTAGCCCGGTCGGCGGTGCAGTAGTGACACGCCTGATCACACCCATTGTGGGCTAAAGGGAGATCATTGCATCAGACTCCATGCTAAACATTTGAGTGAAAGAAACCTGCTCAACTTCCAGTAGCACAGTTACCGACGAAGTTAGAGTTGTAGAAGAAATTTTATACACGATTTCAGAGTTTTGAGGAACACTCCGAAGGTACTCGCTTGCTTCAGAACCCCCGACCTTTGAAATAAAGGCAGCAGAAATTTATCTGTTTGAACTCATCGACATGCAACCTGATGATGAACTGAAACCCTTTCCTTTCAAATATTCGGCACAATGTGGCAAATGTGTCTCTCAGATTCAGAATTTCATAATATCAGACTTGCATAAAATATTGACTGTTATGGAAAGCACTCACATTATTGAGCAAACATTTTCACGCATGAAATTTGTAAAATCAAAATTTTTCTCAAGAATGACCGATGACCATTTGCGTCAGTGTTATGCATATCTGCACCGACTTTCCCACAAATATCTGTTTTCCTGCTTTTAAAATTCGCCCGCAGATCCTTTTATTAGTCAACATTAAAAAAAAAAAAAAAAAAATTTTTTTTAATGTTGACATTTTTTTTATTATTATTATTTTTTTAAATTTAATTTATAAACTGAATACATTTTAGGACTGTTAAACTATAACACCAAAAATCTAAGCTATATTTAGTTTGCTATTTTCATTGTTTTTTTTGTTGTGTAATTAGATACAAAAATACGGTATTAAAAAAAAAAAAAAAACTTTGTCTTACAAATAATTAAGTCCATCTTACATTATTCAATTTACTGTTTTATAGTTTGTAAGAACTTTAAAATAGTAAATTATTTACTATTTTAAAGTTCCCGAAAGCATATTTTTTCCCGAAAGCATATGTAGAATTCTTAATAATTAATGTTTATTAAAAGCGAACAAACCTAACATATCTTGATCAATTTTTGCTACTTTCAGTTAACTGTAAAACACCTATATACCTCTAAACAGCTCGGCTCGTACTTACAAAAAGGTTGCCGATCCCTGAGGTACAATATCATAGTATTTTTTTTAAGCTGATATTACAGAACGGAAGAGTATATACTTCTTTTTGAAGCAGTAAAATTGTGAACGAGTGGTGTTGTTTTTTGATATTTATTTTACTTTCTTTATTGAAGATTAAAAAATTATAAAGTGACGCGTGCGAAAATGTAGCGAAAACGTTTTAATTTTCGTTTAATTTGTTTACCTCTGCTCTATATTATTCATGGTTTACGTGCACTTTCTTCTTATAATTAATATTGCATTTTGTTGCTTAAACATCACTGTAGTTTCTCAATATAGTCAGCAAGCACACACTAATACAAAAGATTCATTAGCCATAACTGACTTATTTTGTCTACAAGGAATATACTAACCAGACGAACGAACTTTCCAACATGCTTTCAAAAAAAAAAAAAAAAAAATCTTGCTGCACTCACGTTTAAAAGACAAGGGGCATCTGCTTTCTGTAATTTCGTGTTTTTATTCAAACATATCTCCTACAATGAAAGCTGATGTTATTTTTACTTTGGTAATTTGTATGCTAATAAGTCTTAGACTGAAATTTTTTTTAACTTCGAATTTCTGGTCTTTCTTTTGTATGCTGCGCATTACCCCGGAAAGTGCAAATCTAAATTCCCTAGATTTCCACTGTAATTTAATTTCGGAAGTAAACCTTGAATGAAACTTGATTTTAGAAAGATACTTGGAGTAAAATCTGTTTACTTCATTCTGTAACGCTGTTGTTCTATAGGGACCTTTGGAATAGGCTACATAATCATTTCCTTTTGTTAACAAAACTTAACAACACAATTAGAGGATTTCACCTTTTGAGAAAGGCTCTTGGATTGATTTAATGGCATATTGTATTTGGATTCACTCCTTGGACTTTTTTTTTTTTTTTTTGATTCTGATATGGATAAAGTGTCCAGACTTTAATATCAAGAACAGGCAACTCGCTGCACTTCAACGAAATTCATATATACAACTCAAAACATATCTAGTGTTAACATGAATTACAGTTAACCACTGGAAATATTGAAATATTTATAGTTAATATATATATATATATATATATATATATATTTATTTATTTAATTAATTAATTAATCATTTATTATTATCATTTTCTAGCTTCTTGATTAATGAACCTTTGTAATTCTTTCTTGATATTGATGTCTTCATCTAGAATATCAATGCTGAATTCATTTAGTAATATTGCAGTTCTATTGAAATAGTCGAATTTTAGATTATCAGTTCTGAATGGCTCTAGTACCAGCAGATTGTGTCTTCTCAAAGCTATTGAAGAGCAGCTAAAATTGATTAGGTAGAGCAGCTCGGGGGCATCCAGCTTTCCAGCCACAAGATGCATCAGGAATTTGCAGTCCACCACAGCCCTTCTTTGGGAGAGTGGTACCATCCCGAAGTGAGTGCACCATTCATAATAAGATTTTGTGTCCATTTCCAACCTAGACTTGTACACTAAAAATCTGACTATGAATTTCTGAATATGTTCCAATTGATTTATGCATATTTTGGTGTGAGGCATATTCAAGTATCAAGATCTGTGAGGCATATTCAAGTATTGGGTTGATGATCATTATACGTGCTGTTTTTATGAGTTGCATGTTGGAAAAGTCAAAGCAGATTCTTTTAAGTAGTCCAAGAGATTTGGAGGTCTTTGCTGTGGTCTTATTGATATAGATATTGAAGTTTCCTTTGGCAGAAAACCATACACCCAAATCTGAAACCTCTTGTACTTTCTTTATCTCATAATCATTGGTTTTTTAGGGATAATTCATTTTATGTTTTTATGATAGTCTGCAATTGAGATGGTGCAGCATTTGTCTAAGTTCAGCGTTAGACCATTATTTTTAATCCACAGGGAGTGGCTAATCCTTTTTTCCAGTATTTCACAGTCTTGTACTGATTTAATGTTTTTGTATATTTTGAGGTTATTTGTATGAGAGCATTTTGGTGTCTACATGTTGCATACAGTCTTGTATGTCATTAATGTATATTGCAAATAATAGAGGACCAAGAGGAGAACTCTGTGGGATTCCCCTTTGGATAGGAAAAGCGGCTAGTGTCATTCAGTTCTATGTCAGATTTAAAGGAAACTTTGTCACTTAGCCATATCATAGGCGAAAAATCAAATCTCACAGAATTCTTCTCCTTCCTAAAACGAATAGGATTGTATAGCCATTTTTAACTGCTTCTAAATCAACAAACACAGGCAGTATGCACCACTTTCATAAGTGCAATATGGCCTAAGTAGCCATTGCACTTAAAACCCCATCAACAATAACAGGAAAAGCGGAGGAGTAGCTTCCTTCAAAAATAACTCTGCTTTTCCTATTGTAAAGAAGTTTAACATTAGTGATAAGGCATTACTTAATATCCCTATGTGATTTAATTTGAGGCAAAGCAAATTGTGTGGTACCTAATCAAAGGCTTTTTGTAGGTTCAGATATATGATGTCTATTTGGTTGTTATTGTCAAGGCCATGTTTGATGTCATGTTCTAAGAAAAGTAGGTTGGTTGGTCACAGTTGACCTGCCCATAAGGAAGCCATGATGAATGTGGCTGAATTTTGTTCTTCACAAAGCAATATAGTTTAGAATATAAAATATTCGCAATGACTTGCTTTATGTATAGTCTAAAGGAGGCAGGGTTGTCTTTTGAACCCTTTTTAAATAGTGGAGTAATAGTAGTTTCCTTTAATGGAGTGATCCCTTTTTGAAGATGGCATTTATCAGATGTAACAGTTGTTGTTGTTGTTGTTGTAGGACTACAAAGCAGTGTTTCCAGAGGGCCATGGGAAAAACTATCAGTGTTTGTATCATAGTTTAAATTGAATTTGTTAAGGGTATTCAATAGAATATCTGGATTGACTTCAAATTGTGTCAGGATATCACTGTAATATGAGGAGGAGGTGTTATCCAGCTTACTATTGTAATCAGTTTTTCGGTATATAGTTCACTGATATTTTGCAAAATCTTCTAATTTAATGGTCTCAATTTTATTCACATGGTTATGGTTTTTATAACCCATTTTCCAATGCTTCCATAAAGGTCCCATATCATATCTGTTTAGCATTGCATTTTGTAGATTGGATAAATAATTTTGGTAGGCCAGATTGATATTGTTTTTTATCTGTCTTCTTAGGTTGGAGAACTGGATATAATTGTCATGTCTCTGTGTGTTTTTGTATTTGATGAACATTTGTTTCTTTTTTTCCCGCTAAGTAACTGAATTATTTCTTTAGTGAACCACACAAGAATTTTTTTGGTGTTTGGCTTGATAATGCTCATGGGTGTATTATTTTTGATAATTAAGTCTAGGTTGTCATACAGCACATTCAAAATTGAGTTAGGATCTTGACTACTAAATAAGGTTTGTTAATTAGTGTTTGAAATTTCTTTTCTGCTTTTGTCCCAGGGGGCTCACACGCCATAGAAGAGATATAACTATATTTGTGTGTCACAGTGAGTAAAATTTAAAAAAAAAACAAAAAAAAAACGACAAACAAAAATTAGTAAATCTTTTACTGTTATCATAAAAAATATAACAATAGTTTAAACTTACTGATGGACACTTTGTTGCTGTGTAATTCTGCACACAATTACATTTAACGGTTTTCACCGCCAGATGTGGTTTATAGACCGTACAACAAATTTGTTTTCAATTAAAAAATATAATACAGTATTTTCAATAATAGAAACTATGTTATGGGTGGCCGCGTGTCCGTGTATTGTTTTATGCTAATCAAAAATGAAAGAGCAATAAAGCTCATGTCCTATTATTATTAATCTTAAATTATAAGAGAAAACCTTATACCTCTATGTATAATTTAAAGCAGGAGTGGCCAGCTTAATTTGTGATGCGATCTATTTTTTTCCTTCAAATTGTGCCGCGATCTACCATCTCAAAAATTTCATTGCACAAGGTGCACAAATCGAGGGATGACTGTATATTTAAAATTCGTCGTGATCGACCGAAATTATCGTTGGCCACCCCTGATTTAAAGTATAATGAAAACCTCATACCTTTATGTATAAAGGTATGAGCTTTTCTCTTATAATTTAAGATTGTTTTATGCTATATAGACTATAAAGCGTTTAGGGCTAAAGCCTCAAGTTATGGAAAAGTCTAAACTATGTATAAGTATAGTGCAAAAGCATCAACAATACATAGCCAAATCTGAATTAACAGGATGTTAGCAAAAGCATCGTTTTAAGTTATATCTCATATTGTGAATACCTTCACAACGAGTTGACATGATATTGCACTACTTCGAATAAGTAACGCTTCACCTGAGGAGAAGACTAATATTACTTATTCTCAGATGGATACCACCACCCAAATCTGAATTAACATTCTGTTAATTCAGATTTGTCTATGTATTATTGATGCTTTTGCACTATACTTATACATAGATTGTTTTATGCATACCGTTCGTTGCAAGCGTGCTGTTAGTTCGCCATCCCTTGGCATATGTGCTGTGTTACAAATTCGCCACATCGATGATTTTGAAACGTGAATTGTAGTGATTCCATTCTAAGCTCATATAGCCCAATGAAGAAAGCGTAGGACCTTCGAAAGCAACAGAAGAAACAGAAGAAAATATGACGAATTTTGTATCAATTTTGAATTTTATTTATTGGAGATAAAGTGCATTCTCAACAATTGCGTGCTATTCGTTGAAAAGTACAATACTCATACCTATGAGTGGCGGCGTGTTCGTTTATTTTTCTATGCAAGTGCTCCTGCCATTGATTCTCCTTCCCTGAACATGTGCTCGAAGCATTTTGGAGTACCCCTCGGTGAAGTCAAAATACCCCAACGTGCTTTATTCAGAGTCAGATTTAAGACTATCTCTGTCCTTTTCTGAGCCAAACTTTTAAGCGTTGTGCTTTTCAAAACAAGCTTAGAATAGCTTTAGCCAAATGAGTTTATTTTCAATTTTATTTGTTTCAAGAGTTATATTTTATATTACTATGTATCTAACTACAAACCGATGACAGTATTAGAATAAAGATTTCAGTATAAACGTTTACATGATGTGCTACAAAAGCTCTGTTTTTACTAACAATACGTTATAAAGGTCCATTTGGTTTAAAAAATATTAAATATTAAAATTGGTTCGTTGCAAAAATGTTACTCATGGGGTTCGCAAAGAGAAAAAAAAGTTCAGAACCATTGAACAAATGCAGCAAATAAATTAAATCATCTAATTCAATCAAACAATCTGTATTTTTATAAGTGCAGCTTAAAGCAGTGTCCAACCAAAGCAACCGTGGGCAAAGACAACGCCAATTACACGAGACCTACATTTATACATGTGTTTTCTGAATGCAAATGATTATGATTGCACCAGTATAAAATCGGATATGTATTTAATGATTGTTGAGGAACTCTAATCAACATTAAGTCTCTATTTGTCATGAATCCATATTTGCACTTAAACAAGTCGTCCTATAAGTCTTGAATGACTAGATTATTATTCCTTCCTGCAATGTAATGTCACCAGCATATTATTCCTTCCTGCAATGTAATGTCACCAGCACACGATTTTGATAACATTAAAAATATAATTTATAAAAAAATAGTTGAGAAAAGGTTGCCTCAGAATAGTAGAATTATCCAATTTATACGTGGCGGGGTGTTAGGTCATTTTAATGAGTGCTTATTTTTATTCCGATCCGCCATCTTGAAAGATAGTCGAAGTCGATTCCACTAGTAAAAAAAATATGGAAAGTAGTTTCCATTAGACTTCCTTTCTTTTACTTAAAACCTTCCTATATTTATCGACATTTCCGCTGTCGTCGATGTTCTGGTGTTAAAATTCTAGACTGTGTAATTTTCATTTCCGGAGTTAGTTATTTATTTCTTTCTTTTCTTTTTTTTTTTTTTTTGAAAACTTTTTTTTTTTCTATATGTACTTTGTAAACATACATTAAATAACTGCACTCATTGATTATGAATTAAGAAAGTTAAAGTCAGTACACGTGGAATCTAAAAACACCAAAGCCTTTTCTCACATAATAGTGTATTTAATAATTTTCCTTCTTATACTGATTGTTAATACTATTTTTGTGTTCTTGAAAAGACTAGGTTTTCTTATACACTAAGGTTGAATATGACAGCAAATACGGGAGTTTATTTTTAAAGATACTCATGACAAGTGTTTACGCTTGCTACCCTTGTACACATCGAACAAAACTTGGTGCCTCTCACGACCGGAAGAATTCTGAAGTAAGCACTAAAGAATAGTATAAGGTTCTTCGCTGTCTGAACGCCTCATGATGTAAATCTTTAGAAGCTTTGCGCACTCGACATGTCTTTCAGCTGTACAGGCCTCCTGGAGGTGACGAAAGAGTGAGCATCTGCTAGTCCCTGAATAGTGAGGCCTCTCTGCCAACTGT
This sequence comes from Mastigoproctus giganteus, assembly GCF_048544385.1. NCBI lineage: Eukaryota > Metazoa > Arthropoda > Arachnida > Uropygi > Thelyphonidae > Mastigoproctus > Mastigoproctus giganteus. Next base: position 32,754,293 of record NC_143576.1, read on the forward strand.
CCATTTATCACGGTAATTCGGGACATGTGTCCGGTAACTAGTATCAGATCCCTCATCGTATTTTCCTTATTCAGGTTTTTCCTATCTCGCATGAAGGTTCTTGAGAACCTTTGAGATCAGCTGATAAATCGGCAGTGAAGGCAATCCTTCTCAGCTTATCTCTACCGTTTGGCCAACGCACGAGATCTTGCTTCCTGTGAGCGTATATGATAAAATTGCAGAACGAGTTTTCTGTGCTGCGTATTCGACACACGTCCGACGATAATGCAAAGATTAACTGTTTAATTAATAGATATTAATGGATCTGGTTTGTTGAAATCTCGAGGTCCGAACATAAGTGTAAATATCCGTAGAAAGCATGGCAGGCATGCATTTCACTCATTAGATAGTGAGCTCTTTTTCTTTGCACCGCTTTGTAGAAAGTAAAGAGGTAAGGCAAAGAGCATTTATTCGATTTGTATATTTTGAGTTTGCTAATCGCTAATCCACTCACTAATATAGATTAGCAGACTATAAATCCATATTATTATTATTACTGTTATATTATTTCTCTCTGATTGGGGGTTCCACCTCGCGACGGGTATTGCTGCCAAGTACACGGAGTGGGTGATGTTATTTCTGGTTTAGTTATTATTATTATTTCTTCCTGAGTAGGGGTTATTATTTTTATTATTATTATTATTTCTGGTTGTTATTATTATTATTATTGCTCTTATATTATTTCTCCCTAATGGGGGTTCCACCTCGTGACTGGTATTGCTACCAAGTACACAGGGCGGTTGTTGTTATGTCTGGTGTTAGTGTTGGTCGAGGAACTCTGACTATCCTACAGGTTATTATTATAATTCCAACTTATTTACTCCAAAATCCTAAACCATTAAATAATAAATATGGAACAAGACATCTTTATTACATTAGGGGAATCAAGTAACTTTTTAATTTTTTTTCCCTATTTCCCCTTCCTCTACAGGAAGTGGGTTTGAGAATCGTATAATCAAATTTGTGTCTAAGTAATTGTTTAACAATAACTTGTTGATAAAATCTTTAATGAGTTTTTGATGTAATCTAATTGATGAAGACTCATAAATATTGTATTATTTCTCCCTGATTGGGGGTTCTACCTCGCAACGCGTATTGCTACCAAGTACGCTGGGTGGTTGTATTATTATTATTATTATTGCTGCTCTTGTATTATTTCTCCCTGATTGGTGGTTCCACCTCGTGACACGTATTGCTACCAAGTACACAGGGCAGTTGTTGTTATGTCCGATGTTACTGTTGGTCGAGGAACTCTCTGACAATCCTACAGGTGTTCAGGATTGCGACTTTCTGGAGTTCCTTGTAGGTGTTCGCTGGGAGACCTATTGCTGCTAGGCTGTTATGTAGAGTCTTTGGTACCATATCGGTGGTTGACACAATGATCGGGATGGTCGTTACTTTATGCATATGCCACATCTCTTTCATCTCCTGTCTTAGGTTCGTGTACTTCCTAATTTTTTCTTCATGGGTTTTCTGGAGATTGCTAGTGTTGGGCACCGCTATGTCAATCAGATAGGTAGCCTTTTCCTTCTTGTCCACAAGGGTTACGTCCGGTCTGTTGTGCGGGATTGTCCTATCCGTTATAATTATTATTATTGCTGCACTTGTATTATTTCTCCCTGACTTGGTCGTTCCACCTCGTGACGGGTATTGCTACCAAGTACACAGGGTAGTTGTTGTTATGTCTGATGTTACTGTTGGTCGAGGAACTCTCTGACTATCCTACAGGTGTTCAGGATTGCGACTTTCTGGAGTTACCTGTAGGTGTTCTCTGGGAGACCTATTGCTGCTAGGCTGTTATGTAGAGTCTTTGGTACCATACCGGTGGTTGACACAATGATCGGGATGGGCGATACTTCTTGCATATGCCCCATCTCCTTGACCTCATGTCTCAGGTTCGTGTACTTACTAATTTTTTCCTCATGGGTTTTTTTGGACATTGCTAGTGTTGGGCACCGCTATGTCAATCAGGTAGGTAGCCTTTTCCATCTTATCCACAACGGTTATGTCTGGTCTGTTTTGCAGGCTGGTCTTATCCGTTATTATGGCGCGGTCCCAGTACAGCTTGTGGGTTCGGGCTCTAGTACTGCCTGGGGTTCGTACCTGTAGTGCGGTACACTTTCTTTGGTTAACTGGTATTTCCTCGCTAACTTCTGATGTATTATCCTGGCTACCTAGTCGTGTCTATGAGTGTACTCAGTCTGGGTGATCACCTTACACCACGCGGTGATGTGTTGGATCGTTTCTGAGGCCATGTGGCATCGTCGACATGTGTCATCTGCCATTCCGGGCTCCTTTGAAATGTATTTTCTATAGTTTCTGGTGTTGATTACCTGGTCTTGGATGGCCAGCGTGAATCCTTCAGTCTCGGGGAAGAGCATCCCGTTTGTGAGCCATACATTGGAAGCAATGTTATCGATATGCCCTTGGTGGAGGTCATTGTAGTGTCTGCCATGGAGTGTCTTCTTTGCCCATCTTTCTAACTTTGTTTCATGTGCCGTCTGGGCGGGAGGGAGTTCCTCGCTTAGATTCAGTGGGGTATACCGCTTGTCTATCTTCCACATGGCTGGTCGAGTGCTGCTGTGTAATCCTTTCTGAAGTAATCCTTCAGGTCAGCAATCGCTGTCTTCTATTGCTCAATGAGGTCTATCAGGCTCCTTCCTCCTTCTTTCCAGGCAATTGTCAGTCTCTCCACGGCACATTTCGGGTGGTGTTAGTGGCTCATGGTCATCATTGTCCTTGTATTTTTCATGGTATACTCCAGCTCAGTGTTAGTCAAATCTATGACCCCGAAGGAGTATGTTAGCACTGGGACTGCATAGGTGTTTATGGCTTTAACTGCGTTCCCTCCGTTCAATTTTGCTTTCAGCAGGCTTCTGAGTCTCTGATGATATTTTTCGGTCAGGCACTTCTTGATTTCCTTGTGCTCTAAATGCTGAGCCTGCATCATCTCAAGGTATTTGTAGGTATATCCTTCTGTCATAGCTTCGATCTCTTTACCAGCCAGCAGCTGGTAGTTTCGCCCAACTAATTTTCCCTGGTGCAGTGTGTGAGTCTTGCATTTGTCTAGACCAAATTCCATCTTGATGTCCTTGCTGAATTCTTCGGTGATCCTGAGTAGTTGCTGGAGTTGCTTCTCGGTTGCCGCGTAGAGCTTGATGTCATCCATATACATGAGGTGGGTGAGGGTGTTCAGGTTCTTTCTTCCTTCTCTGATGTTATATCCTTACTTGCTGCCGTTAAGCATGGTGGATAACGGGTTGAGTGCTAGACAGAACCACAGTGGGCTCAGAGCATCTTCCTGAAAGATTCCTCTTGTAATGGGGATTGGCCTGGTTGTGATGTTCTTGACCGAAATGGTGATACTCCATTTCGCCATTGTTACTCCTAGGACGTTTGTCACTATCGGATCGATCTTATAGATCTTCAGGGTCTCTATTAGCCAACTATGAGGTTCGGAGTCGAAGGCCTTGCGGTAATCGATGTAGGCCGTGTGTAGGGTACGGTGCTTCTTGTAGGCTTGCTCCATAACTGCGGCATCTATGGTTAATTGCTCCTTGCATCCTTTGCTCCTCCGCTTGAATCCTTTCTGCTGTCGACCATTATATTCTGACTCTCTAAGTGGTCTGATATCTTCTTGGTTATGCTGCTGGTCAGGATCTTGTACATCGTTGGGAAACAGGTTATTGGCTATTTCGCCGGGTTTCTTGTATCTTCGTCTTTTGGCTTCAGATATGTGACTTCTTCAATGAGAAACTTCGGGATTGTCTCCGGGTGCCTTATCATTCGAGTGAACTGCTCTGTTAGGTGCTTGTGTGTGTGCAGGTGAGCAGATAACATCCACAACTTCTTGTACCAGTAGTTGTGGATGTTATCAATTCCTGGGGTTCGCCAGTTGTGGGTGTTCCTGATCGACTGTTATTATCATTATTATTATTAAAATCAGTTTATTGAACCTATAAATATGGTGTGCACCTCTCACATGGCCATTCGGCCAGGAGGGCGATCCATCTTTCATTTAATTATTAACATTAATATATACAATTTCTCAAAACATACAAAAATGTTTTTTTTTTTTTTTTTTCATAATTATCTGATATATACTGATAGATAATATTCGCAAATTTTATTAGCTTAATTTTTAATAGTCACATGCAGTAGAAGCCAAGAAGATACCTTAACACTCTTCAATAGTTGGATCTCTTATGCTCTGGCCACCGGGTCATCATCATCGGCCATTTTCAATTCACTGCAGGATGAAGGCCTCTCCAGCAACTTTCCAGTTCCTTCTGTTTTGAGCACTGGCCATCCATTTACTACCCACAATCTCATGAATTTCATCTATCCATCTCCGCCTTTGTCTTCCAGGTTTTCTTCTAGCTCCTCTTGGGTACCATTCTGTTATTTTCTTAGTCCATCTGTCATCATGTCTTCGAGCTATGTATCCTGCCCAACACCATTTTAGTTCTTTAGTTTTGATAAGAATGTCCTTTACTTGAGTTTGTTGCCTAATCCATGTGTTTATCTTCTTATCTAAGTCTGACTCCCAATATAACTCGTTCCATTCTTCGCTGTGTAGTTCTCAGCTTCTCTTCCATTCTTTTGGTGAGTGCCCAAGTTTCACTTCCATAAGTCATGGTGGGGAGTATACATTGGTTCATTATTTTACGTTTCAGACAAACTGGGATATTGCTCTTCAGTATGTGACTATATTTCCTGAATGCTATCCATCCAAAATTTATTCTTCTCTTGACTTCCAGCCATTTATCATGATTACAGCTAATAACTTGTCCCAGATAAGTATATGACTCCACCTTTTCAATTACTGCTCCTTCAATCATTATTTCCCTTTCTGTGGCATACTTGTTCATCATTACTTTTGTTTTAGCCATATTCATCTTTAGTCCAACGTCCTTACTAACTGTGCATAACTGATTAAGATTTTCCTCTAATTCTTTGGGATCGTGGCTTATGACCACAATGTCATCTGCAAATCGTAAATGGGTTAGGTACTCTCCGTTCACATTGACTCCTTTCTGCGACCAGTCTAATCTTCTGAAAGCTTCCTCAAGGGCAGCAGTAAACAGCTTCAGAGATATTGTGTCTCCTTATCGAACTCCTTTCTCGATTTAAATTTCCTACTGTCTTTGTCTAGTCTAATAAAGGAGGTAGCACTCTCATATATTTTCTTCAAAATCATAATATGTGGGGTATCTGTGCCTTGTCTTTCCAGTGCCCGAAACATTGCCTTATGCTATATGGAGTCAAATGCCTTTTCATAATCTACAAATGCCAGGCATAATGGTGTTTTATATTCATTTGATATCGCCATTAGCTGTGATATTACGTGAAGGTGATCCATAGTTGAGAATCCTGTCCTAAAGTCAGCTTGCTCTTTCGGTTGATTCTCATCAAGTATTCTTTCTAATCTGTTAGTAATGACCCTTGTGAACAACTTGTAGATGTGGGATAACAAGCTAATTGGTCTATAATTTCCAATTTCTGATTTATCTCCTTTCTTATGCAGCAAAACTATGATTGCATTATTCCACTGCTTAGGCATCACACCTTTTCTAATGCACTTTGTGAAGAGCCTTGCCAGTTTTTGTGTTAGGTCTCTTCCTACCAATTTTAACAACTCTACAGTAACTTCATCTTCCCCTGGGGCTTTCTGATTCTTCATTTTCTTCAATGCATGTTCTACCTCACCAGGAAGAATATCGGGTATGTCGTATGTGTTGCTACTTTTCAATCCATCTTCCCCACTACTGGCATCATTCCCTCGCTCCTTGTATAATTCTCTATGGTAGTCTTCTGCTATTTGAATTATGTCTTCTCTGCTGTTTATAAGTACACCATCGCTGTTCTTCAGTTTCAGTATCATTTGTCTTTCTGTATTACTGCTCATGGCTGCTGATTTAAATCCTCTGTTTTCCCTTAATGCTTGTTCTACTTTTCTTGTGTTAAATCTTCTTATGTCCTCTCTGAGTCTCTTTCTAATGGCTTTGCATAACTCAGTATACTCAATTTTCTCCCTGTCAGTGTTTTTCTTGCTCTTCATTTGTCGTCTTTGGTTCATCATGACAAGTGTTTCTTGACTAATTTTTTCTTCTTTGGATTTCTTTTTCCCTATAAGTTTTTTGGGCTTTATCACTTTCAGAAATTTGTAATATTCCTCGTCAATACCTTGGTCCTGAGCAGTCTGCAGAAGCTCAAACTTGTTCTTAAGTTCCAGTACATACTGCGTTTTCTCCTCTTTTGTATCTCAAAGACCTTTGTATTATTTACTCGAGTCAGTTTTTTCCTTTCCTTTCCTACATCTATATCAAGTGTACATCTTGCCATTCTGTGATCACTTCCAACATTTACCTTATTCAGGACGGTAACATCATTCACAATATATCTTCTGTTAGTAAGGATGAAGTCGATTTCATTAGTTGGTAATCCATTTGGACTCGTCCATGTCCACTTTCTGTTCACCCTTTTCTTGAAAAAAGTGTTCATTACTGACAGTCCTTGAGACTCTGCAAATTCCACAAGTCTTTCACCTCTTTCATTTCTTTCACCAATTCCAAAATTTCTTATAGTTCCCCTTTCTGTGCTGTTTTGTCTTTTTCCAACCTTAGCATTGAAGTCTCCCCCATAATAATAGTGTAGTGGGTTTTCAGCTCATCTAAAAGACTCTCAATTTCGGTGTACATTTCTTCAACCTCTTCATCATCATGGCTCGATGTTGGTGCATAAATCATTATAACCTTTAGCTTGTACCTCTTAGAAATCTTGAGTATTAGTCTTGACACCCTTGGTGATGTACTTTTGAATTTCAAAATGTTGTTTTTAAAATCTTTATTTACCAGAAACCCAACTCCACCTTCACTCCTTTCACTGTTTCCATTGGTGTACAACAGATTTCCACTTGATAAACTTATAAGTGATTCATTTCTTCTTCTTCTTTCAGCCAAACCGACGATATTCCAATTCACATTTTCTAATTCCTTTTCCAGCTCTAACATCCTGTCTTCACCGATGAGTGATCTTACGTTATAACAGGCCATGTTCAGTTTCCGTGCATGGCAGCCTTGTCGTACCTAGAGAGTCTTAGCACCCTCTGCTTCCACTCTGATCCTCTCGCTGCCGTAAGAGGGGGAGTGAAAGCTGCTGGGGACTGAGGGCTATTTCTTTTGTCGTGCTGTCATATGCTGGAGGGTTTGGTCTTTTCCTCTTCACGCTGACCAGGCGTCTTGAAGAAAACCACTCTACACGTTCGTTGCTGCCTAAGTGACGTAACAGGGCTTACCATCGAGAAGGTGTGCATGAGTTGCTTTTAGGGAGGCAGGCCAACCGGACTTCTCCTAAATCTTCCGTAATAAAGAGATATTGGATCCATCAGTGTTTTAGGCTGAGTGTCTGATAACACACAGGATACCTGTTCCCCTCTAAACCCCAAGGGCCACCGGGTAGTAGATCATAACCATCAACCTGAAGGTTTCCTACAGTTTTTATGATCTGTTTGTTTTTGAATCACAGAACTTATTAAAGTCAATTGCTAGTCTGTTGACAAGTTTGGGTTTCCCGAAAACATGCTGGTTGGATGATCTAGATTATATAGTCGTGCTTGAAGGGATAGCTACGTGTTGGCTTGGTTATGTCCTGCTATTCGTATATATCTTGTGAAATCCACTTTGAATCCTGACGATATCATCGATGGGTTCGGTTTTAAGTTTTGCTAGGGTATTGATATTTTGAGCTGCAATCTGTTGTTTCCAAGGCATAACTTCTAGATTCGAGTTACAATAGTGATCTAGGAATGGTGTTCTATTTACCAGTTATTCTCTTTAGCCATTTTAAGGAACCAATACTCTAAACCAGGGGTGGCGAACCTATGGCACGCGTGCCCGAAGGGGCACGAATACAAATTTTTTTGGGCACGCTGAATTCAGAGTGTCTCAAAAAAATTTCAAACCTCGAACGACATCACTCCAGAAATCCACCTTGAGTCGTGACCTGCACACGCTCGTTCTCTCTGCCAGGCATGTAGCGACGTTACACCGTTCAGTAAATAGTTGTCTTCCTGCAGTGATTTGTTTCTGAACCAGCCTGCACTCCAACTGATGTTCTTTTCAGGTTTCGGCTCGCATTTAAATGACTTAATCGTCAAATTACAGGGCTCTGGTAAGACCCTTGATGTTATGTTCGATAACATAAAGACATTTTAAATTGAACTAGAAGTTTTTAAACGCGATGTACAGTGGAAATTTTAAATATTTCCCAAATCTAAAAAGATACATCTTAAAACTGATGAGAAAATAGACCGTCATAGCCCTCAAATGCTGTCTGAACGACATCAAGTCAACTGTTGAACAGTTTTCTTCAAGGTTTGTCAAGTTCAGAGAATTGGAAGAAACTGCAAAATTCATTAAATTTACAGGCAGTGTAAAACTAGCCGAACCGAACCTGAAAATGGTTCAGTGGATCTACTGGATGATTTTGAAACGCAGTTGATTTTCAGAGCAGCTTAATTTGGAGAAAAAAATTTAAAGTATAATCTAGACTTTAAATTTTAGAATCTAATCAAGACTAAAAAAAAAAAAGTCTAATCATAGGAGTAGTCTCACGGATGAAACTAGTGCTGCATGCATAGCTCTAAAAGTTACAAAGTATAAGCTTGATGTAAGGTATTTGTCGTCAATTGTGCAGCAACAGAAGTCTCAATGATGTTTTTTGCTGTAGTTATAATATATGAGAGGCTTATCATTTTCCATTAAATTATTTGTTCTGTAAGCAAAAGTTAAATTTTTGTTATGAAACATTTTATTTTAATATCTTTATTAAAGCATCTCTGAAATAATGTCTTTTATTTCATTCATTTTATTTTATTTTTTATATTTTTTTTTGGTTAGCTTTTGTCAAGTAAAACGTGTATGAGAAAAATAACGATACAGTAGAACGTTGATTACCGTTCTAGTTGCGACCAAGGTTGGTTCGGTTAAACAGATAGTTCGGGTAATCAAACATACATGAGAATATCCAGTTTATATGAAACAAAGTGTAATTAGGCCTACAATTAAATTATTGTACGCAAGGTTATTACTACTGTATTTTGAAATATGAAGTATTATAAAAAATAATTAGATAGTATGAATCAGAGCTGTAATACTCAATATGTTCTACGTTGATAATAATATTAGTAAATAAATAACACGAACACCCCCTCACCCAGTATCCAACGAACCGACATATCAACAGGTTACAAATCTTTCCTCGTGTACACTATCGCAGGACCAGATTTCACTTTTATCCAAAGGATTAAATTATAATTTGCCACCTCGAAAGCTGCCAAAAAAACAATGCGTAATTGATATTGAATTTGGACTTCGTAGTGTTCCACAAAAAGATGTATTTATTCAACAAGTTAACCAAGTAGTGAATAACATAAAAGAAACGCGACTTCCTAAATTGAATACACATGACAGTTCAGCTTTACGAGAACTTCGAGAAAATAAGGACATTATTATACAGAGGGCAGATAAAGGAGATACAGTGGTAATACTAGATAAACATGATTATATTAATAAGTTAGATTCAGTTGTGTCTGATACCTCCACTTATCGTGAAGTGGACCCGGCACTGTTTACCAATTTGGTAAATCAATACAATAAAACGTTAACCACATATCGTAAAAACGACTACATTACTATGGTTCAGTTGAAGGAATTGAAGTCCAGAACATACAATATTCCTGCACTTTTTGGTCAGGTAAAATTACACAAGCCTGGATTTCCGATTCGACCTATTGTTTCCTACAGGAACTCGGCATTTTCAGCCTTAGCCACACATGTATATAATATTATAAAACCTTTTAGACAGGTTATACAATTTGGGATTAAGAATTACGATACATTATTTAATAATCTTAAAGACTGTAGACTCGGCGACAATGACAATTTATTCTCATTAGATGTTACCTCATTATATACGATTGTAAACGTTGAATACACATTAGATATTATTTGGGACATGTTAAATAAAAACTCGACACCGATTAATTATACGAAGCTGCCTATTAAGGAAATTTTTCACTTAATTAAACTATTAGTTGAGGCTAACTACATCACCTTTCGAGACAAGGTGTACAAACAAATTTTTGGATTACCAATGGGTTTGAGCCTGAGTGGCTTAATGTCAGAGATCTATCTCTCAACGATTGAGCAGATACATTTGACACCTTTTCGTCCCCGTATCACATACTATGGGAGGTATTTAGACGATGTTCTAGTTATTACTGATAGTAGTACTATCCAAGACATTTTACATTCGTTTAATAATATTCATTCTAGACTCAAATTTACATTGGAAAGGGAAGATACGGATACTAAGTCATTAAACTTTCTAAATTTCACGCTTACCCGTGACTCGAACAAAATACAATTTAGCATCTATCGAAAACCCACAAACACCGGTATGCTTCTACATTATAATAGCTACCACCCGTTCACCTACAAAAGATCGATTATCTTTAATCAATTTCTAAATGCCTATAAATATTCAACGACGGATTCTGCTTTGGACTCAGAAATACAAATATTAACTAGCAGATTCTTGAACAGGGGTTATCCCATTAACACAATAAATCGAATTAGGGTACAAGCTAAGGATAGGATAAAAAATACTACACCAACCAACAATAGTAATATCAAAAAATACTTTATTTCTGTCCCATATGTTGAACAGTGGCACAAACAGCTTAACAGGTTCTTTAAAGATACCGAATTTAAAATTATAGCTAGGCCTATACGGAAGTTACACACTATACTGAACAATCGCTCGGTTCTTTCCGCGTTCGCAACACAAATTAATGATCTAGTATACAACATTTCTTGCGGTGATTGCGACTCGTCTTACCAGGGTTCGACGCGGTTTTCGCTTAATATTCGTGTAAATCAACACGAAGCCTCAGGTCGTGCTTCTCGTTCAGCAGCGTCAGAATTAGCCTTTCATGCCATTAACGAAAAACATACTTTTTTATTTAACGAGGCCAAAATACTTAACGTTCAACGTAATTATACGCGACTATTAATTGCAGAAACCGTTGAAATTAAATTACACGAGAATTCTGTTAATGTTCGGCGGCCATATTTGATCTCCGATGCGTGGACCTTTACGCGCATGCGCGAAGACATATAATCACTATTTAAGTTGCAGGTTTAGCCTGATTCGGTAATTTTCATTCCTGTGATCACGACAGTCGGGCGAAAAGCATTGTCAGCTTCAGGAAGGAAAATCGTTTTGAATATTTTCGTTAGATTCTTTTAATTGCGTTAATTTGAATTTTAATTGTTTTGAATTGATTTTGAATTGTGTTAAATTGATTATTTAATTATTTATATTTTACTTTAATTATTTATATTTTACTTTAATGTACCGGTAAGTTGTCGATTTTTTCGTTTTTTCCGTTTTAATTTCTGGAGGGTATCATACGGAAGTGTTCCACGTACTATATTGAGGTAAACTCCTCTTATTTATTTACTAATATAAAAAATAATTTATTTGGCAAATGGTTTGTAAATAATAACTAAAACGTTTTGAAGAAACAATGTATATTACATTTATTTTGACCATACTTAATTTTTTACAATGTTTTAACTATAAACCACACTTTTTTTTTACATAAACAGAAATAAACAAACACAAGTAATTGCACACAAATGTTAGTATAATGAATCTTGGGAAGGTTTAATTTTTAAAATATGTAATCTTGAATTTTTTTTGAACCATGCGAGATTGTCTTTTTTTTTTTTTTTTTTTTTTTTTCGCGGCGAGGTCTCACATTCTCTCTAATAGCAGTATCCCCGTAGAACTGCATTCAGACTTACTCACACCATGCCATTGCAGTTTCTAGTGCAGTAAAGGCCTCCGCGTGAGTGGCCCTTCAAAATGCATTAAGCAGCAGGAGTAATATTTTAGCATAACAACCAGTGCACTAAAAGTAGGTACTATAATTTGTTGGGGGGAGGTAGTTCGGATAAATGAGGGTTCGGATAATCGACGTGTCACTGTACGTTTCAAAATTCCGAGCGACATGCAGGGTAGTTTTTTTTTTTTTTTTTTTTTAAATATTTAGCTAATTTCGGCACTCACTCTTAAAAAGGTTCTCCACCCCTGCTCTAAACCGAAAAGTTCTGTTGGGATAAAGGCAGCGTTGCACATATCTAATAATAAGCAGAGACTTTATTTCTTGTGAGCTTTTCGCGTAGCATCTACATTGCTGCATAGGTGTTCTTTCTGGTGACCTTGAGATGCTGATGAAGTGTGTGTGTGCCCTTCATCCCTTCATTATGATGACTTTTCCTACAGCTTATCTATGATGTATTCAATAAATCCAGATAAAAGTAAAATCTAAATGAAAGTTTGTACCGACCTGAATCTAATCAAGGTTTTCACAGAGTATGGACAAGCAGCGATCGTAGCCACTGTGTTCACAGCCAGTTGGGGTTTCAGAAAACGACTTTCAAGAAAGCACTGAAATAGAGAAGCAACGTTTTCAAGCTTTGGCATACATTTACAGATGAATAATTTCAATGCGACCGTAAAACATGCTTTCTAAATTTAAAATAAAAAAAATATATATATATATTGATTTAATCGTGGATTTTTTTGTCAGACCTTGTATTTTTTTTTGAAAACGCTTCTGAAATGCAAAGTATTGCAGACCAGTGTCAACGTGTTTCATCTTTCTAAACACTGAACTCATCTGCCTTACTAATGTATTCTAAGTTTTGATATCTTGTCGCATTTGGGGTCATTATATACTTATTTCATATAGCAAGAAGTAAGTAATGTAGTATGCAGTACTTTGCATTTCAGAAGCGTTAGACTTATTTCTTAAATTAATTGATTATTTCCTTTCTCTGTGATTAATAGAAGCGAAAAGTAAACAACTGTCTTGTTACCGATTATTTTCTAATTGACTAACTAAAAATACAGGGTGTCTACAAACCTACTTTACAAAATTAAACGCTATTGTGTGAATAGGGCATTTTAAACAGGTGATAGAGGATATTTTTTCACCAACCGGAAAATGTGCGAGCTGCAATAGATGGCAGCATAATCGCAAAACTGTACATGATTTTCCATGTAACCATGGCGGAATTTACCAACAAAATTCCATACTCTTGGTTTTGTTGTCGATCGAAAGCTTCTGTTACGAGTTTTACTATGTAGCATGGTTTCATCGTGAGATGATAGTAACACTTTACGCACTGTTGACATTGACGTAGTAAGCTCACGACTGGCAGGTCATATGGATAAGAAGAGGCCCACTGCGCCCGCACTTACTTTTGTTCGGCCACCATCTCGGCCGGGATGATTGCACAAACAGACGTCGTTTATTGAATCGTCCGTACCATTGCATAACTGTACAACAGGTTTACTCGATGACTGGGAAGGAGCAGCAGTGCGTAGCACACGCTTCTTGATTAGACCGGGGTTCGAGCCCGTCACCACCAAATACGGAGGATGCGGAAAGGTCAGGGAGTGACCACCGCATATCCCGGAGCAATATGGCTTTGTTGCTAATGCTCCTAAAAACCAAATAACAAACAAACAAACTCGATGACTTTTTTTTTTTTTTTTTTGACGTTAAAAACGTTTTTACTGGTGTTATTCCAAAAATTTTGTAACGAAAAACCGTCATGCGAAAAGCGTTACGGAAGTGACGCCATCTTCAGCTTCCGCGAGAAGCGAAATATTGTAACTTGTATTGTTGGAATCATACTTGTATGATGGTAACAGTAATTTATCTTTCATTGGACCAAATTTAATGAAATTTTTCATGGAGCTTCACCTTAGCTCTATACTAGAGGAAAAACGTTCAAACCTCTGAAAATTGTAGCAGTTTTTCTAGGATATTGAAAAATATGAAAATATGATCAAGGAAATTTTCTCACGTAATAAACGGGATAATGTGGACGTTTCTAAGCAGTTTGGAAATAGAAATATTAAGGTTTTAAGATACAAAAACTTTCGGAAGCTGGGAAATGCTTTAATTCGAAAACGCATCTGGGTTTCAAGTCACCTGGTGTTTTCAGATTGAATGTAATTTTTTTTTTCTTTGCAATTAAACTTTGAGGCTGGAAAAGAGTTCTGCACATTTATGAAAACATTCTTCAACTTGGACGTGTTATTAGATCTTTCGATAAATACTACACATAATAGAACAACTATAGGTGGTGTATTTAGTCTTGAACCCTTCAATGTAAAAATTATATATCCTACTCTAGTCGTCACAGACCAATACCAATATGTACAGTAACCGATATGTAATTATTATTAATAAAGTAAAACATTGTTATATTATTATCCATGAATTTTATTAATATCTGAAAATTAAATCGTTTTTAACGCCTGCCGATGACTCTTAATTGTAAAACACATTAAATATGCTAGCGGCAGGACACATTATGTACCTGTGTCCTGTTCTGTCCACATTATGTACAGAATTTTTTTTTTTCTTCTTTTTGTAATGCCTTGTTCGAAATTTACGCATAATAGCGATGGCAGATTGCAGCTCATTGAACCAAAGTACATACTGCGTCTTCTTGAGGATGGTAGATTCCGCCATGATAACAGTTTTACGATTGTGCTTCCATATACTGCAATACACACATTTTCCAGTGGGCGAATGAAAACTTGACGAAATCCTTTATCACCTGGAAGTGGTTTCAGGTTTGTGTCTTGAACCCTATACCACTCAATAACGTTTTAATTTTTTATAAAGGAGGTTTGTGATTATATAAAAGTAGATGTTTTCACTTCATTGCACACACCTCCCAACGTAATATTCACTCCACCTTTTGTCATACTTTATAATCAACAACGCGTAAATGCAGCTCTCTCTCTTGATTTATATATTTAAATTTAAAAGATTTTAATTTTCAAAGTTCAAGTGTCAGCACACTTCCTATAATTTAGCGTGAATTTGATTGATATTAGGAAGCTTAATGAAGTTGGCAGCATATGAATTTAACGCTACTAGGCGAGGGGTAAACCCTGTATTTTCACTTCATCACGAGACACGAGGCGGAGAGTTTTCTGCATAACTGTTTTAGGCAGCGTCTAGATTTTGATCAAATTGATTGAAGACTGCCGTTATGACATTTTCTGACAATAAACAGGCAAAATAAACAAATTCAACAGAAGTGGAGGCTAAAAGCCATTTTACAATTAAAGGAAAGTTTTAGAAGTATTCTTTGATGTTCATGATGAGATGTTGTTAGTACGAAGTGTGTCGATGTTGTCAGTATCGGATTAAGATCGGTTGAGGCCCCGGGCGCAGAAGAAAAACATTTTTTTAAATAAATAAAAAAATATTATGTACTATTAATGTTTTATTTCCAATAAAATTTGAATATAATATATGTATAATATAATTAATAATAATCACAAAGTTTTGAACTAATAGTTGAACATATTAGTTCAACTAATTTGTTGGGGTTTTGCGTATAAAGTTGGAGTTTTGCGTGGGCCCTTCAGAAGTCGGGGTCCAGGGCGCGCGCCCGGTGCGCCCGCCGTTAAATACGCCTCTGGACGTTGTAGAAAAACAACATCGACGCACTTCGTACTAACAACATGGCATCATGAATGAAGTACGAAGTGCGTCGATGTTGTAGAAAAAGTGTACAGCACTTCTCGTTTAGGGTAGTACTAATATAATTGCTGTTTATTTGAAATTCTGCATCATCACTCATACGGCTGTTACAGTGGCTTTTTTCCCCTGAAACGGCCATATGGGTAATAATGAGGAATTGCTCAGTTGGTGCAGCACCGTGATTTAAATCGTAAGATAAGTGATACAAAATCATCTTATGATGTGTGATTTGGCATCATTCACTACTAATGAGATAATCACCAAGGTAGTACCATCGCCTTACAATTCAGATCAGTAGCAGTAGTACTTCTCTAATAGGAAAGTGTCATTTATTTGTGGCCTACCATCAGAACAACTTTGTTGCAAATGGCACTGAAGTCGTAACCTATCGTAACCTGGGGAATCAAAGCCTGCTTCGTGGACTTAAACGCATTCTCACACGAATGTTACGTGTGCATTAATAATAAGTTGAATTTGTAGTTTTACTGTAAACATTTTATTAACTTTATAAATAATTTTGTGCATATTTGTATTTATCTTGGGTGGCTACTCATTGATCTACCTGTATGCCACTGTATAAATCAGTAAATGAAGTAAAATTAAGCAAATTAACTTTTGATCATGCACACACTTGGGGGGTGTCATTTTACTCCTTCTATTATTCTTCCGTTAAATCAAGTACGTGGAATATTTTTTGTTTTGCAATTCATGGTGTACAGTTGGGTATAATAAATTTCGATTTCAGGGAATGTTTAATTTTGTACTGTTAGAGAACGCTAGAAATTTTTTATTTTGTGAATTTTAATTTCTATTCGATTGCTGTAACTTTTTTCTGTTTACTTGCTGAGCTTACTGAGAGTACTCAATAAACTCTCTTTTTTCTTAGTTTCCTATCTTCTATTATGGAAATATTGTTGGAGGGCGCTTTGGGTAATAAAAAGCTGTTTTCGTTTTTTCTCCGTGAAAAATCAAGAGTTACGATATGAATAGAATCTCTTATGTAATGAGCTAGAGAGAGAGAGAGAGGAGGGAAATGGAAGCTTAGTCTGTAGCGCACTAGCCATGGTTGAATACAGACTGTCCCCTTGCAGTGAATCCTTTCTAGCGGAAAGCAAGAAAGGATTCACCAATAGCAAGCCAAAATAATATATAACTATTGCTCAATTCCTTATAGGCATTTATTGTAACAATTCAATTTAAATCATACTAAAAAAACTCGTGTTATGAATGGTCAGTTGGAAGGAAAAAAAGAAGTGGGTAAAGAGACAACTAAAAGAACTAGTCTTAATGCTTTGAGGTGCTGGCGTAAGCTGGTAGTTCATGAACTAAATCAAGATGCACAACAGGCAGTATATTGAAAGACAAAAGCAATAAGCAGAGTTAGAAACTAGTTGGCACGTTTATATGATTAGATTTGCAATGCTCAGTAAAATCAAGAGTTTTGGGCTCCCTATGCATCGCATATGGCTCAGGTTAATCCTTTTCGGGATCCAAGAATGGACGTAATATCCAATAAATAAACGGGAAAAACCATACTTTGTGATGTTATTTCGTAGTTTTGAAATAATTTTCCTACTTTTTGGTTTAATTTTATACAATAATCCATTATAACCACTTGTTCCAATTAAAATGTGCATTAGTTCAATATGGTTCAACCAGACCTCTCTCTCTCTCTCTCTCTCTCACACACACACACACACACACACACACACAGAGATATATATGTATATATATCTGTGTGTGTGCCACACCAAGAGAAATTTAACTCAGGGATTTTTTAATTAAAATGATATAATGTGGGAAAACTGTATTGGACTGACGGAGCTCATTAATGTCAGGATGAAATGAAAGTCTGTAAGCACTAGCAAAAATGTGAATCCTCGTGCAGTTTGGACAAATTGCATGCTTCAGTGCCATGCACTTGTTATCAAGAAATAGTGAAGTGAACACAGTTTTTCAAGTTGTTACAAGAGTAATCAACTTTATAAAATACAGTCCTTTAAAAGTAAGTATCTTAGCAAAATTGTGTGACGATATTGGAGGCAGAGCAGAGGGCAATTCTATGTTATTGCAAAATCTGCTGGTTTTCTCGTGCCAAAGTACTTCAAAGGATATTTGAGCTAAAAGAAGAAAATATTGCTTAGCGATAATAATTTATTTCGTATGATGTGATCAATACACGAAGGAACCAGTTTTTTATTGCTTCCTTCGTGTATCGTGGCCGGGATATCCAACCAACCGGTTGGTTCGGCACCATCGTGATATCCAGCCCGAGGCGGGAATCGAACCCGCGACCTTTGGGTTGCCATGCAGGCACTTTACCTACCCGGCTAGCCCGGTCGGCAGTGATAATGATAATAATGATGAATAAATTCATTTTATAACGAAAATTTATTCTTGTAACTTCCATATTTGGATATCAGCGCAAGGCACCCAAAATCATCCAGAAAGATGACTTTGGGGGCCTTTAAAAAAATAATCAATAAATAAATTTGAAAAATTTATTTGTGCGTAATTTATGGATAACCAATTTACAAAAGAATATTTCTGATATGTTTGCCAATTTAATAAATAACTGTCCTGCAAATGAAATAGAAGAACGTAAAAATCTGCTTCTTGTATCACTTTACCGGACTATAGAAGCAATTCTCGTTTTATTTCAAAGATTTAGATATTTCTAAAGATGAATGGTTAAAGAACTCATTCTGTAATGGATAAATATGATGTTGGTTCCATATGATGCTACTCCATCTAAACAAGAACTGTTAATAGATTTGTCTTGTGAGAGTATGTTGAAACAAGCATTTGCACCTAAAAATCTCATTCTGTTTTGGCCATGGGCGAATAAAGAGTTCTCTGATTTATCAAAAAAGGTGATACACATTTGACTACCATTCGTAACATCGTATTTGTATGAAACAGGTTTTCTGCTGTAGCTATTATAAAGACAAACCATCAGTCTTGATTAGGGGATTGAAAAACAATAATGTGCAGCAATATCATCAATAGCACCATGTTTTTTGAGAAACTTTGCGCCGAAAAACAAGCCCATCCAGCATATTAATAATAATGTTATTTTTATGGTTATTATTTTATAAGTTAGATAGTATGAATCAGAGCTGTAATACTCAATATGTTCTACGTTGATAATAATATTAGTAAATTTATAAGAGGAGTTTACCTCAATATAGTACGTGGAACACTTCCGTATGATACCCTCCAGAAATTAAAACGGAAAAAACGAAAAAATCGACAACTTACCGGTACATTAAAGTAAAATATAAATAATTAAAGTAAAATATAAATAATTAAATAATCAATTTAACACAATTCAAAATCAATTCAAAACAATTAAAATTCAAATTAACGCAATTAAAAGAATCTAACGAAAATATTCAAAACGATTTTCCTTCCTGAAGCTGACAATGCTTTTCGACCGACTGTCGTGATCACAGGAATGAAAATTCCTGTGATCACGCAATTTTCATTCCTGTGATCACGACAGTCGGTCGAAAAGCATTGTCAGCTTCAGGAAGGAAAATCGTTTTGAATATTTTCGTTAGATTCTTTTAATTGCGTTAATTTGAATTTTAATTGTTTTGAATTGATTTTGAATTGTGTTAAATTGATTATTTAATTATTTATATTTTACTTTAATTATTTATATTTTACTTTAATGTACCGGTAAGTTGTCGATTTTTTCGTTTTTTCCGTTTTAATTTCTGGAGGGTATCATACGGAAGTGTTCCACGTACTATATTGAGGTAAACTCCTCTTATAAATTTACTAATATTTTATAAGTTATAAATATGAAAATCAAGAAATATGTTTGATGGAGTATACCTGTTTTAAATACTAATGCTAATTACTACGGACCACAAGATGCCAGTTAGCATTATATTTCAGTTGTGTGGTGTTATAGTTTCAGTCTCTTTTACTTGCTCACTACGTAATCCGTGTCAGTATGAAAATTATAAAGGATTTTAACAATAAATAAATATCTGTGTATGTTATGGTTATATAATTTTAATGTATGCTTAAGATCTGTAACGAATTCTTAATTTTACTTGAACAAAATATGAGCTAAGCTATTTGTGTACATTGTTTTATGAAAATTTGGTGGGGGTACAGCTTTTTTTTTTTTTTTTTTTTTTTGAGAGGCGACGTCACTACACAAAGTTTGGAAACCACAGCTATAGAAGATGGTGGAGATTCAGATCTCTCACAACAGTGTATATATATTTATCATTTATACGGCAAATCAAATTTACAATATTGTAAATAGCTTCTTCTGCACCGGATTTTTTTTTTTTTTTTTTTGCGATAAAGCAGGTAAGGTTATGTGGCGTCAGTGTCTCGTGATGGTCGGTTTGCTTGTTTTGGTGGATGAAAAAAACTCAAATTTCTCGGGGAAGAGCGCTTAGACCGCTCAGATGAGAATGACTAACTCGGTCAAGGTGTGTGGGGAAAACCCATAAAACTTTTCTCCAGTGTAGGACTGTGATCTAATCACTCGCGAACTTGTTGTGTTGCATAATTCAATTGCAAATATTTAATATATTCTTCTCTAGGTTTATCATTTAACTTGAGCACTCGTATAAACTAAACTTTATTATTATTATTCATTATATTTTTACCATATTTAAATGCGATTAACTTATTTTCTGAATACTCGCACTATGTTCATATATGTGGTTATTAGGTGCAAACTTAACCATACGTCCTTCATGGGATGTTAATCCAAGACTTCCAAAGCTGTGAAGGGATTAATGTGTTGTATTACATCCTGCAATTTAAATGTAGTAAATAATATTAATGAATCTTTCAAAAAGATCATTGATGCCTTCATTACTTTTGTTCAAACTTAATATATTGATTAGGTTAGGTTATGAGTGTGTTAAGCGCCAAAGCAACTACGACTAGAGGCGTAAATTATTACAAGGTGCGGCTAAAATGAAACGAGATCGTTGCTTACCAACGCCTTACTACTGCGCATATTAACAACCTTCATATCGTGCTGTAGCTTACTTTTTTCCTATACAGATCAGTTTTTGTTTCATTGCAATCGGTTAAGTTATGATTGAACTGTGCCCCTTTAAGTGAATCAGTGTTTTGACCCTTCGGCGAAAATTCAGTGATCGTAATTTAGAGTAATGAATTGTTATTAAATTATTAAAATGGAGATAAAACTAAAACTATTTCATTAGTCATCTGGAAAGTTATTTCATCTACCCGCGTGTATTGTGTCTTTAAATTGTGTTTTCTCTGGTCGATTTGCGTGTTTTTTTTTTTTTTTTTTTTGGACGAAAAACCGGAGTTTCGGGAGGGAGGGGAAACCTTGCTATCTACGCCTGACACCGACTAACTCAGCCACCGAGTAAAAAAAAAAAAAAACCCATAAAAGTTCTTCGCATCATTCGAACCCGGGCCTTTTCCGCCGGTGGGGGGGGGGGAGGCCAGTAACGGTACCACTGTGCTACGCACGCAGATAGATATTACGGAAAGTGTACGGTGATGAAAGCATGAGTCAGCCGCGTATGTACGTTGGCACAAACGCTTCAGAGAGGGACGAGAAGACAGGAAGACCACCAACTTCAAGGACAGACGAAAATGTTGAAAAAATCGAGAGATCATGCGCCAAGACCATCGAATGAGCATTCGATTAATCACAGAACAGTTACACATTGACAAAGAAACAGTAAGAACAATTTTGACAGAGCGGTTTGGCATGAAAAAAGCTGTTGCGCGCGAATGGTTCGCAGTGAGAGAGAATTTTTAATGAAAAACAAGATCACAACATTGGAGCACTTGCCTTATTCTTCAGATCTGGCGCCGTGTGACTTTTTTCTGTTCCCGAAAATTAAAATTCACCTGAACGGAAAAATGATTTGAGGACTTAGCAGACGTTCAGACGAACACAACACAGCAATTAAAGGCGGTATCTTCCGAGGACCTTCCGCTTCTGTTTTAGTTCGCAGAAACCGCTAATGGAGCCCCACATAGGCGCGGCTGGAGAGTACTTTGAAAGGGATAAACATTGCAATTTTTGTATCTAAAATAATAAATGATTTAAAAAATATTTCGAGTTTCTTTTTTAGCTGCGCCTTGTATGTTTAAATTTTGTATTCTGTGGTCGATTTGCATGATTGAAGAAAAACCCAAATTTCTTGGAGCCGTGCAACCCTTACCTGAGGCCTACTACTCAGCCATATTGTGAAAAAATTCCTTGCGTCATTGACGGGATTCGAACTCAGACCTTTTCCATTCGGTGTGGAGTGGACGGTGAATATGTTAAATTCCCCTTGAATAAAATACTGTTGAAAAGGAGATTATATAATTAAAATAATACATAATTTATAACTTAATCTGTTATGAAAATTTAAAAACTATATATATTTAAAATTGCATTATAAAGTTATTATAGTTTTGCCTACTATTATTAACTTTAGGTGTTTTCCTTAGCGACCAGTATACTAGCAGGTTTTTAATGGAATGTGGGCAACATAATGTCTGAATCCTATATCGTCTCGGGGAGATAATGATTCCGAATCAATTTTCCTGTTAAAATCTGTAAGTTATCTTTTCTAGAACTTTATTATTTAGAAATGGAATTTTCTGAAAATTTGATATACGAATATGCTTTTTCTTGAATTCTATATAATTCTGGTATTATCTGAATTTAAAAGCAGTGTTGAAGAGGATTTAATTTCATTGTTTTTGAACTTTATGTTCCTCATTAGCTAGTAATTTATTTCCGTTCTTATGCTGTGTTACAACTGCTTGCTGCATGATACACGTACCAAAAAGAACCAGGTCAACTTTCAGTGATTATATTAAGCTAATGTTAACCTGTGCCCTTTTCGTAGTTATCCGTGTACGCTTGAACGACCGGAGCTACCCGATATGTTCAACGTCCATCTGGCGAAACGTTACCTTCCTGGTGTTTCTAATCCTTCTTTAAGCTCTAGATCTATAATGATAATTGCATAAAGCTTAAAAGTGCACGTGCTTTAGTAAGATACTTCGACATTACTAATGACTGAGTTACCGAGAGTGTTATCCCTAAACATGAAGATAGCGTACAACCTAGACGGCCTCTTCTATCTGTTCATGCACGCATCACTAAACCGATGGTGTACAGTGATAAATTTATTTCGTTCGCGGTAAACACTCTTTCGTATCTATTCCAAGTTGCGGAGACTTGAGAAGAAGAAACGTTACAATAGTTTGATCATTGGCGTTTAGAAGCGAAATGTTTGTGTGAGACGTGCTAGAAGTTTCCTGTTTAGAGATGTACGGATCTCCTGAGATGCGGAAGATTCAACATCATTTTACATAACGGCTGCTTTGATAGAAAGGTGAATGGAATTATAGAGCACAGGGCTTTATGGTTTAAAGTTAAAATTAAAGGCTTTGTGAACTAATTCCTCCGTTCCTTTTACTCAAGGCTGAATTATAGGATTCTGAGAACGACCGTCTTTATCTAAACTGATAACGCTCGAATGTAATCCTACACCGAAACTTGTAATTGTGTTGGCGTTACTCGTTGATTATCTTGTTTAGAGCCATTGTAGGAGAACTATCTAGTGTTATTACTATTTCCTTCGAAATTAAAATTAACGAAACAGGTGGATGGCACTTTTCAGCTTATGATTGAAAAATATATTTCTTTAGAGAGCAATTTACTTTCAGTGAGTGAAGAAAGAAAAACGAAAATTAAACGTAAAAATAAATTATTTTGACAATATTTGTGGATAATATGAACATTTCAAAGCTGTACTGAACCTGTTGCATTATTTACTTGTTACTCATTATGAGTAATACTTTGCAAAATTTCTGAAATAATAACGCTGATGCCACGAGTAGATCAAGAAATTTTGGATTGTGATTAAATTTAGCATTATCAAACGAAATTGCCTAGTAGATAGAATTATTTTTACGTAATAGTTATTTCTTCTTTGCTTCATTTACCTGCATATCAAACCCCTAAAAGTTTCTTATTATTATAATAATAATAATACAGTACAATACAATTTATTTATCAAAAATTTGTTTAAAATAAATAAACTTGTTAAGAAAATTAAATTTCTTGACAACAAGTTATAATTAGACAAATAAAAGTTTTCCAGACATTTCTTGTTAGATAAGAAAAGAGAAAAGAAAATTAATTATTACACATAATACATTCCACGTTGTAACGGAGAGTACTATTTATATTTAATGCAACTATAATCTACTGAATCGCTCAGAATCAAAAATTTCTTATTAAATATTTAAATTTGAAAATAGGATAACTTCTCCTAAATCTGAAATCAACACTAGCCAACAAATTGTTAATCATATTCATTGTATACCTTTCTCCAAATCTATTCAGTACCCTAGGGTGGGGCAAACACAATTGCCTTTGGATTCCTTAATTTAAGTAAAAAAATACTTTGTTTATTCAATGTTAAAATTTTTCAAAATTAAATGTAACTTCAGTTTTTGAACTGGATAAAGGATTTTATATTTTATCTTATTCAAGTATTCGAGTAATTATTCTCATATTCGAGCCATTCCAAATACTGTATTTTTTTTTTCATTATAAATTTCAAAAAATCGTACTAATTAAGTTATTTATTTCTTCAGATAGATTTGCTCGTGCCCATATATTAACTAAATAATTAAGTTCGGAGTACACTAATGCATAATATAAAGTGGTAGTAATAATAAAAATAGGGCGCGATTAGCCCAGTGGTTACAGCTCCGGACCACCAATATCATGTACCCAGGTTCAAATCTCACTCTGCGAAAGTCGCTTCAATGGACCTACCTCCCCTGTCTCCGACTTTTAGAGCTGATCTCCCTCTGTCAACGCTAAACAGGTCCACCTTCATAGCTAGATGAATTGCAGAAATATTGAACATACGTAATCGAGTGTGGCGCAGGATGAAGTCACTCGCATAAAAGCCTTAGACAGAGCTCGAAAAGTCGGTGACAGTCTCCTGCGGACAACAATGGCGCTGTCTCACTTATGGCTACCACAACTGAAGGACAAGCTCATCCAGTCCAACCAACTGGAAGTGCCCAGTTGGTTGGGCTGGATGGCTAGTGACCACCCAGGAGGGAAGAAGAAGCCGATGCATGAATTGGAGCATCGATATGAATACGTTCATCATGCGAGCATACTACAAAGTAAAGTAACGAAGCTAGAGAAAGGCATGTCAATATACAGTGTAATGTGTGTTCGTGTCAAACGGCAGCAGGGTTTCCCCTCATCTCCGCGTTGCTTTCATTGTGGGTGTAGTACAATTCGCTGCAAAGGCAGGTTTAAAAGTGTATGGATATTGTATATGTGCAGTGTTGTGTATCGTTGTTCATTTAGCCGCCGGACCCTGTTGGGGCGCAACGTTGCCCACACATGGCCCTGTGGAAGCAGACCAGGTACCCAGCAGTTTGTAAGTTTTACTCTGGCAGGTCCTGCCACCTAATTTCTTGAGATTTCAGTGGTTAGGACCACTGAAATCTCAAGAATAATATAACAATAATAATAAAACCAGACGTAACTGTCCCAGGCACCTATGCCAGTACCCGCCGCAAGATGGAAGAAAAGATGATGATGATAAAAGCGCGCGATTAGCCCAGCGGTTACGACGGTGGACCATCATTGTGATGGACCTGAGTTCGTATGCCGCCGCGAAGAAAAATACGCGATATATCTTCCTAAAAGTCGAAGTGATGGGTAGGATAGAAAGTGGGGCGATTGGTGTCGCTCCCGATAATTACCACCCACCATTGCATTGAAACGCCAAACCTTAAGGGTGATCGCCAGACCTAAAGGGTGGTTTCCATAGGTGGACGAAGTTGAGAAGAAATATTGAACGTACTGCATCGAACGTGCCGCAGTCTACAGTCAGTCGTGCTCAGCCCTTAGGCAGAAGGGTTTGCTCGAAAAGTGGAAGGCAGAAGGACAGTGAATCAAGTGGCATTGTCCTGTGTATGGTTACCATAACTGAAGGGCAATACCACTCAGCCGAAGAAGCTGGAACTACCGGAAGTACTTCCTGCGCAACTGCCATAATAGCAGAAAAGCAGAAAAGCAAAGTGCCTGAACAGCAGAAAAGCAGAAAAGCAAAGTGCCTGAACAGCAGAAAAGAGACAACCGTCGTCATTAAGAATTTGAAAGTGCTGCAGTCTTGGAAAAAATCAAGCAGGATGTGAGCGACCAATTACAGAAAGAACAAGGAATACGGACACTACCGTAACAGAACTAGAGGAGGGACAACAAATACAAGAAGTACAACCCAGTGCAGCCGAAGTGGAAAGAGAGGAGGTCACAATAATCAGACCAGAAGAAGAAGAATGGAAGAAAGTAGAATTCGAGGAAATGGGCCGGTCACCCATACCATACCGAAGCAGAGGCCCAAGCAGAAGTCACAGACCACCTCAATCAGCGAATAATACCGGACAACCTGAACAAACAACGAAGAACACTTGCATTCTTTTTCTTGTCGATTTGCCTATTTTGCTGGACGAAAAACCCCCGTTTCTGGGGGAAAAAAAAGCCTTGTTATCTATGCCTGCGACCGATTAACTCAGCCACGGAGTGAAAAAAAAGCCTATTAAAGTTCCTCGCGTCATCGACGGGATTCGAACCCGGGCCTTTTCCGCCAGGTGTTGGGAGGACGGTGACGATACCACTGTGCTACCGCGCAGACACTAGATACTAACGGGGGGGGGACACAATACAAGGAATCACCAGCCTGGAAAAGAAGGCTTCAGCAGAAGATAGAAGAGCTAAGAGTGAAGATAGGCTAATTGACGCAGTACCAGCGGGATAAGAATTAAGAAGCTGATCAGAAGAGCGAAGACCATCCTCAAGAAAGACAATATTCACAACAGACCCAAGACCGAAGAATACCTGGCCACCTCAAGCAGAATTCTCGACCCTTCTTGGGTCGACAAGATTCTGGCCAAGTTGATGAAGCTCTACAGCTCAGTCACCAAAAGGAAACACAACAGCTAATATCCAAACTTAAAATGGCAGACTTGTGTTATAAGAAATTTAAAAGATTCTAGATGTAAATTTTAGGTTCCAAAATTATGTAGCCGAGTGGTCAGTAGCGAGAGTACAATAGCACGCGCCCTTTGAGTGGGCCGAGGTTCAAGCCCGTGACTGCTAAACACGATTAAAGTTTATATTGATGTGTTATAAACTCTACTGACCTGGTGGTCGTGCCGGAGTGTAAACAAGAATGTTATAGCAAGCCCATAAATAATGAAGGATTATTCTGACAGGTGGGTAGAATTAACTATGACTTTTATCGAAAAGATTGGAGGATAAAAATTTTCCAAACAGTTCCCTCTGAACTGATGAGGCAATGTTAGTTATCATAATAATTATTGTTTGTTTGACACAATACAATCCGCATGTACAAATTGAAAATCAGTTAAATGTGCCTAAGGTGATTATTTGGGAGGCAAACTGTACTGAAGGACAGCTTGGATCATTTTTAAGGTGAGGGTATTGCCATTTCAGAGAGGTACCTTGCAATGTTCGGGAATAATACTATCCCGAACTACAGCAGAAGGCTTTGTTTGTGCTGGGTGTTACCCAAATACAGCATTGTTACACTCTAAGAGAAAGAAAAATATTCCAAAGAAACAAGATTAGGTTGCCACAGATCCATTGTGTGGTCTCCAAGATCTCCCAATTTAGCCCCATTTTTCCCCCATGGGATTATTCGATAGAAAAGGTGTACAGTTATAGATTTAGATATTCTAAAAACATTCATCTGAGGATTATTTTAAAATTATTAATATAACTCTAACCCCACAAGTAAACCAATATATGCTATAAAAGATTGCTTTTATGTAGTAAGGCGCAAGGGCACCAATTTGAAAAATAGTGTTGATGAAAATTGTTTGGTTACAGTTTTGATTTTATTCTTGTTGTTTAATCAATGATATGCAAACCAGTTTTCATCCTTCCTCTTGATATATTGAAATAAAATGTTAATAACTCACTCTGTATATTGCATATGTTGTTGGTTTTATTAATATTCTCTTTACCCCAGCAAAATGTTAATGTTCTGCTATTTTCTTGAGCACACGCACATTAAGATTTAATATTCGGCGTTTAATATTTGCAACAAGGACTTTTCCTTGCGTAACAAACACCGCTGCTACTGTTTCGGAGTTCATCACGACCACCTATAACATTTGTGGACTTGTCCATTAATTATCCTCCTTTAATAGAGATCTCCGCTGGCAGAAGGCAAGTGGATAATTTACTGCTTTAAGGTGCATGACTGTACAGTATGTCCCATTTTACTCCAGTGTTCAGCTGAAATGGTCCCCTCGAGCTTTACAGATTAGTCGTAATGTTGCATTCGCGGTGCGTGTTTGTGATTATTCGGCCTCGTTATAGTATTTACGAGAACAGACACGAATGTATGGAATCAGAAGTTTGCTACTTCTTTGTAGGCTTTCCTGTTAGTGAAACAACAGTGCACGCCAAATGTACAAAGTTAATTAGAGCCCGGATTCACCATATGGGCTTTACACATATCTGAATATCATTTTATTAAAATTTACATGTACCAGCATTTCTGATAGCTTTATTGCATTTACTCAGCAAACTGCATTGCTACTAGAAAAGGTGATGCTGTAATATTTCAGTATAACAAGTTTATTGATAGTTTTCGTTAAGGTCAAGGAAGAACACTAAAAACATAACGAAATGGAAATTTTTACATGATTGATTCATATAGTTATGAAACAAAAACTTTGTCTCTTACCTGCTACCTTGGACTGAATCCACTCAGTGATAAGGAATTTATTACCGGTTGAAAGAGATGTTTAGTCCCTCCTCTTCCTAGCGGAGATTATTTTCTTATTTTTCATTCCAAAGAGATAAATAGGCTTTAGAACACACAGTTTACAGATACAATTCTCGGGCGCTTCGTGAGCTTCTTTGCCTTGGTCGTATTCTCAAAACAGTCCAACTCAACATTCACTTTAACGTGCAATAATCAGCAATCAATACAGCTAGCGCTCGAAACGAGACATTTTAAAATAATCAGTGCATACAATCTCATACTGCGGATATAGTTTGTCAACACCAGATCTACAAGTTAATTATTTGGCCCTAATGTTGTTTTGTAATAAAGGCGGCAGGCACAATTTGTAGTTCATTGGTGCCTGCATGTTTCATAGAAGTAGAAATTGAATTAGGCGATGTACGCAGTGTGATAAATTTCTTAAATTGATATTTTTAATAAAGTGAAAAGTAAATAATTATGCTGTTGTCAATTAATTACTAATTTATTAACCGATATTATATAAAAGTAATTATTTTTATTTCCTCGCAACCTAATATTCATCCAACGTTTTGTAATGCTTTATAATCACAATCGATGAAATGCAACACGTATTTCACTGTCATTAAATAATAAATTAAACAAATCCAACTAAACTTCAGATGTTAGTATGATTATACTGTACTAAGATTTCATAAGCGCACAATTTATTTCCTTCTGGATATTAATAACATTTCAGATATGACGTGTTTTTCACGTTTCTGCTTCGATTAAAGTAAGAAGCAAATAGTAGTAACTAACGATGTATTCATTTAGTAAACTGATAACTACGTAATGAGCTTCTCAAACAGCAACCTTTATTTGCGAACTGAGAACATTTCGTATGTGACATGTACGAAAAAAAAAGATATAATATACTGTATAATATATTAGATATAATATAATATACTGTACTAAGATTTCATAAGCGCACAATTTATTTCCTTCTGGATATTAATAACATTTCAGATATGACGTGTTTTTCACGTTTCTGCTGCGATTAAAGTAAGAAGCAAATAGTAGTAACTAACGATGTATTCATTTAGTAAACTGATAACTACGTAATGAGCTTCTCAAACAGCAACCTTTATTTGCGAACTGAGAACATTTGGTATGTGACATGTACGAAAAAAAAAGATATAATAATTTCCGGATTTATATTTGTCCGGTTTTAATAAAATTTGGTATAGCTCGACAAATCTTTTCAAATTTCATGAAAATCTGTCTAATGGGAGTCGAAATATTATATGCGGCCATGGTGAAATAGGTGTTTATGAATATTTATGCGAATGCGCTTAGAAAATTTCGGGTATCCACAAACAGAAACAGGCAATGAATAAGTTGCGTGATTAATATTTCGAATGTACCTAATGCTACAGTTTCTGTAAACTGTGGTTCATCTAAGAACTCTCTCTCGCTCAAATCAGAAATAGTGTTATAATTGTTACATGGAATGTTGTGCTATTCCATGCTTTCCTGCATTACTTGAAGATATATAACTTTCGAACCTGGAAGATATATAACTTTCGAACCTCGAAGATATAACTTTCTCTTCTGGCATCACGTTCTGATTATGCTGCAACATAACAAACGCTTTGGCCGGAGTTTCCATTAAAGTGTCTAGCTCTTGTATTTCTTTAGTGGTGTTTACTGTGGTGCGTTGATATCGCCGGTTCAGAATTTAATATGTCGTAGCTTGAGATCGTTATTGGATTTATGAATATCGGAAGCGCTCAAGGCATTCTGATGCAATTGAACTACTCTCCACGTACATTGTTGACATTTGAGAACTGGACATGTTCATTTTCAAAGTTTATTTGAAGCTTTCCTTGATGCTTACAGATATTAAAGCGCTCGTTGGTTGATATTTCAAGAGTACTATATATATTACTGTCGTTATTGGAAAGTATTGTTTATTTAAAATGTATATTTTTATTGTCTGTAATATATTGCAAAATTTGGTTTCTTGGTCGTTACTGTTATGTGTGTTGAAAATGTTAATTCATCTGGTCATTGACCTTACAAAAATATTTGCTATTGCGCTGGGCAGTTATCCCTATTTGATATCCTGGAAGTACAAAAAAACATAAAAACGACATAAAAACGAAAATTTGTTTGCTAATGAAAGTTTTTTTTTTTACCCCTAGGCAAAATCTATTTTCAAGAATTTTTTTCCGCCCTTAACATGCCCACTGTGTGAAAAAGTCCATAAAAAATCTCCCATCTTTACGGAATTCGAACCCTAAGCCTTTTCCACACCGTGTGGAAAGATCCTGATCGTAGCCGCCGTACTTCCACGAGGGCTGTTTTTTTTTTTTTTTTAATTGCACAGGATATATTCCTAAAGATAAACACATTAAATTCGAATAATAATATTTTATTCAAGGGAACCGGACTACCTTTCCAATGGAAATTGGAGGAAATATCATCTGGTCCTCATGAACGATTATTTTTTAAATTTTTGAAGGCGCAGTCTAAGTCGGAATACAGTACAGTATAGTAAAATAAAAAGCATCATCGACAGGACACTGAAAAAAGCTCAGAAAGGCAGCCTTCACGTCTACTGTATCTCTAATATCTTGACTTGTATCTAAATCGCACTGTTTTGAGGCACGCAAAATCAACAGACTTGTTTGATGGAATCTTTAGGAAGATCTGAGGTGGTTGTTTTCTCTCCAGAAGAACGTACAGAGGAAACATTGGAGGATTCATGGTGTTCTTTATGTGATTGCTCACTGCTTTGTGTAGAAACAGAATTATTCTTTAAGACTCGAGAAAAAGTTGGATAATCATGAGAATGCGATGGACTACCAACAAAGTTGTTTAAATAAGAAGCTATGATTTGTAATTTTTGGGTTCTAACTCTCAGACGTTCGTTTTAAATGATGAGTGCAGTGGTTAATCTGCCCATTTTTCCAATACAAAGTTGGAAGCTGCTTTGGTAACTTTGTTTGTCTCATTAGTAAGATAACCAATCACAGCTTTTTTTCAGTTTGGTTGCTGATCCAAAAACTAAAGAAATGTCACAGTATCGTAAGAAACACTCGTTTTATTAAAACAGGTAGCACTTTGAGAAGAATAAGCTTCCTGTGAAACACAATCTTCGTTATTCTCTGGATTTACGTCTGTTCGGGTAAGAGTATCCCTTATTTCTCGATCTATATTTGGTAGTATATCTTTATCCGTTGGCGTCTCAGGAGCAGGGAGAGGCAATGGGAAAATCCCCAATATATATATATATATATATATATATATATAGAGAGAGAGAGAGAGTAGCGGTAATAGCGAAAAATAAAACCCAGTTGTTTATGCAGAGGAAGCAATATTTGTGTGGTGCTAACACCCAGTAAACTTCATAGACTGATTGGAAGTCAGGATAATCCCCAGTAAGGATATGTGATCTTGTCTCGAAATCTGAGTGTTATCGGTAATGAGCATGAGAGCAACAAACTCTCTGTTTGGTAGAAATAAGACCTTAACTGACTTTTAGAAGGACTGAAGTTAACTATGATTTCTTTGCTACATTGGTATTGCTGGAGATTCGCTATTTAAGGAACTGATGGCAGATATTCGAGGAGTTGAAACTGTTTAAATAGGGTAAGGTTTCTTCTGATAACACACTACATCCCAACTGGGAGTTGGGATGTAGTGTGTTATCATCAGCAAAAAAATGTATAGAATTTTCAGAAGAAGGTCGTTAATATACAAGAGGATGAGAGCGGAAGAAAGAACTGAACTGACAATTGGTGAACATCAGCATTAGTTTAGAAGTTAGAAGATGTATAGCCCTTTACCCGCAGTGAGGATTCAGAGAGAAAACTGATAACCTAATTCCAAAAGAACAGTCGGCAAAACATGATCAAAAGCCAAAGATGAGCAATTGCTAAACATGATCAAAAGCCAAAGATGAGCAATATGAGCCATATTATATCACAGTAGATCAACACTAGCGGAATCCATATTGACTATCGTTGGTCAGATGGAAGGCTTGGAGAGAGTTCAAGAGTTAGTGATTAGAGGTAAGTAAAATAGGACGATAATTGTAAGGGAGAGAGAGAGAATTATTACCGTTTTAGGACTGTCTGGATATGAGCAGATTGCGATCCGGAAGGAGTAAAAAGAAAGCACCATTGGTGCTTTCTTTCCGGAAGGAGTAAAAAGAAAGCAAAATAAAACACCATTGGTATACACGAAAATGTAAAAATGTGACACAAAACAACAGCAAGCTTAAGAGCACAGGTTTTGGGGATAAGTGGAGAAATGCCATTGGGACCTGAAACTATATCTTGGCATCGAGATTGCCTGAACTGTTCGAACATTCTTCTGTCGGAGGACTACCGAAAGCATTGAGTAGCATGTATTTGTTATAGTACAAGATGTTTTTAAAAGAGTGTACTAGTAAGTCTGTCTTTAGCTGAGGATGCAGTAGAACTGCGAGGAGTGTAGCAGAAGTGGGAATATGGATGGACAGAAACTACGGCCAGTAGCTTTGGTAAGGCACCATAATTCTACAAATTGGACAATAAACAAGTTTGCTACTGTTAGCAAAGTTATAATTATATCTCTCTTATCTGGAGATCTGGACACAAGCCAATTGCGATATGCTACATACTTGTCTTGGACAGCCTTAGCACATTTATTGGAAAAACAATGTTTAGATAAATTACACGATTTAAGGTGGCATGCGTAATTAAGTTTTTCATCCCAACAGAAATTTTAAAAAAAGTCATATTAGGACCAAGAATTGCCGAGAACTGCCTCACTTACCAGTCTTTATCAAGTCCATAAGTTTCAGATTTTTCGTCCATAATGGGTGAAAAATCTGAATTTCGTGAGGGAAAGGGGAACCTTGCTAGCATTGCCATGGCCACGGTGTGAATAAAGCGCACAAAAGTTCAGCGCTTCACGGACGATATTTGAACCAGTGCCTTTGTCACCCAGTGTGTCCTTACAGGTATATTATTATTATATTAGGGTCATCCGTAATTTAGTACATCTACCCGTATTTGTGTCTGTAAATTGCGTGTGTTCTGTAGTCGATTTGCCTGTTTTGCTGGACAAAAAAAAAAACCCAGTTTCTGGGGGAGGGGGCCTTGCTATCTACGCCTGAGTCTGACTAACTCAGCCACGGAGTGAAAAAAGCCCATTAAAGTTCCTCGGATCATCGACGGGATTCGAACTCGGGCCTTTTCTACTCGGTGGGGGAGGAGGTGACGATACCACTGTGCTACCGCGCAGATTCCTTACAGGTATAAGGTATATTCGTGTCAAACGGCACCTGGGGTTTCTCCCATCCTCGCATATGTACATTGTATCGGAAACAGAACACTCTCAAGCCAGAGAGTGTTCCTCTGGTTTATTCGCCGCAGGACCGCTATTGGGAACTGACGTTGCCCGTACCCCGCCAGGTGGAAGCTAGCCAGGTGTTACCAGTAAGTGATACTCTGGCAGGTCCTGCCACCTACTTGAGTGGCAAGGACGTAAAAAAAAAAAAAAAAAAAGGTTGAAATTATCGCGGTTGATTTTGGTTCAATATCGCGGTTGAACATCGCCTAAATACCTCCCATACTATGGGAAGTTTTAGGCGTTGTTCTAGTAATTAGCAATAGTATCACTATCCAAGACATTTTACATGCGTTTAATAATATTCATTCTAGACTAAATTTACATTGGAGAGAGAGAATACGAATACTAAGTCATTAAATTTCCTAAATTTGACGCTTACTCGAGATGCGAATAAAATCCAATTTAACATCTATCGAAAACTGCAAATACCGGTATGCTTCTGCATTATAACAGCTATCACCCGTTCACCTACAAAAGATCGATTAACTTTAATCCATTTCTCAATGCTTATAAATATTCAACGACGGAATCTGCTTTGGGCTCAGAAATACAAATATTAACCAGCAGATTCTTAAACAGGGGTTACCCACTTGCTACAATTGACAGAATTAGGGTACAAGCTAAGGATAGAATAAAAAAAAAAAAAAAAAAAAATACACCAACCAACAATAGTAATATCAAAAAATACTTTATTTCTGCCACATATGTTGAACAGTGGCGCAAACAACTTAACAGATTCTATAAAGATACCGAATTTAAAATTGTAGCCAGGCCAATACGGAAATTACATACTATACTGAACAATCGCTCAGTCCTTTCCTCGTTCGCAACACAAATAAATAACCTAGTATACAATATTTCTTGCGGTGATTGCGACTCGTCTTATCAGGGTTCTACTCGGTTTCCTCTGAATTTTCGTGTTAATCAACACGCGGCCTGAGTTCGTGTTTCTCGTTCAGCAGCGTCAGAATTAGCCTTTCATGCCGTTAACGAAAAACATACTTTTTTTATTTAACAAGGCCAAAATACTTATAGCGTCCAACGTAATTATACGAAACTATTAATTGCAGAAACCGTCGAAATTAAATTACATGAGAATTCTCTTAATGTTCGCCGGCCATATCTAATCTCCGACTCGTGGTCCTTTACGCGCATGCGGGAAGACAAATAATCCCTATTTAAATTCCATGCTCACCCCTATTCGGTAATTTTCATTCCTGTGATCACGACATACGGTCGAAAAGCGTTGTCAGCTTCAGGAAGGAAAATCGTTTTGCAATTTTTTCGTTAAATTAATTTTTTGAGCTATTTTTTAATTGCGTTAAATTTATTTTTAATTGTGTTTATTTGATTTTTTATTATTGTTAATTATTTCTTACTGTAATGTAAGATTTTTGATTTTTTAATTGTTTTCGTTTTAATTTCTGGAGAGTATCATATTGAGGTAAACTTCTCTTATACTTTTACAAATTATTGTTTTATATCTTGTCGCATTCTAAGTAGCCTCACGATAATATTTAATGAATATTGGTTGAATATAACCGGAGATAACCTTTAAAAATTAACAAAGTAAATAACCAGAAATATATATTTTAAAAATACGCTAATAATTGTGGGATTTTTATTTGCCAAGTGTATTGAAATTTTAATTAGTCAACAACAAATATTTTTCTAAAAGAAGGGAATATAAAATTTTTGAAAATCTGTTCATCGGAAGTCGAATTGTTACATTAGAACAGACATGCTGAAGCTAACGGGTACTTCGCACATTCAAATATGTTTAAAAAAAAAAAAAAACCGCTCTTTGCTATTAGTTATTTTCTTGTATCAGCGTTTTTGCATTTCTGATATTTCCGTACAGTCACAATATAATGTATAACTTTTGAATTTCCGCCGACAGAATATGAAATTTCAAATGTAAATGTGCTTTGCTAGGAGTATTCATGTAAAATATTGCATTCTGCTTGCCTTGTCCGCTAACAAGTACTTACATTGGTATTCGTTTTCCGTAAGACTACCAACTCGTTCTTTGCTTGCCCCCGGCCCCTTTCCCTCTTCAAATCGGCCAGGAGACAGTGAGATAATGAAGCCTTGGGAAGCTCGAACAGTTCGCGACCGGTTTGCGTGATCACCTGATGCAGACATGATAACGTGCGTGGATGGTTCTCGTTGGACCCATCCTCCAGATTTCTCGAGTGTTTTCTACGACATAGCGTTTGTTGTCTGGATCAGTTAACTGTCTGTTCGGCTCTCCCATTTGCAACTTTTTTTTGATTTTCGTTTTGTAATCGATATACAGAACTCTTAAAAAGAAAATAGTGAAAGTCAAATTCTGTCGGAAAATTAATTCGCATTTATCTTTTCGAGTTCGTAACAAGTACTCGAAAAGTTAAAAAAAAAAAAAAAAAGACTGACGATATATTACTACGAAGTTAATCAGCTCTCAATTTTACTGCATCTTTGGTTTGCGTGAGTGTAAATTGTGGAGGGAAAGGATGAAAATTAGTAAAATGTGTACTTGGAGCCTACGGCAGATATAAGTTAGTCTGTAATCAAGTCACAAAGGAGATTAGGCAAGCGAAGACAGCTTATGAGAAATCTTTGGCCAAGGATGCTAAGAAAAACAGCAAGGATTTCTTTACTTATATAAACTCTAAAAGGAAGGGGATGAATCAGATTGTTCCACTTGATACCGATGGTTCGACTGTTGATGATCCAGCTCAGATAGCAAACAAACCAAATGAGTATTTTGTATCTACATTCACACATGAGGAGTTATTAAGGAAGGAAAATGCCAGAAGGTTCTCAGATTGTAGCAGGGTGCTTAATGTTGTTGACTGAGGGCAAAGTGGAAGAGAAATTGTTGAAGTTAAACAAGAAAGGCACATGAGGTGTATGGGATCTATCCAGTTATATTAATTGAGGCGGCAAAGGAACTAAGTAAACCCTTAGCCATAATTATGAGAGCATCCTTGGACTCAGGGGAGGTCCCCACGGACTCGAGATGTGCAAATGTATCCCCAATTCACAAAGGGGGGGGGGGGTCGAAGGGTGATACGAGTAATTACAGACCAGTTAGTTTAAATTCTGTTCCGGTTAAAATAATGGGATCACTGGTTAAAGATTCACTGCAGGATCATCTAGACAAGACTGCAGGAAACATTCAGACAGCATAAGTTTGTTAAGGGAAAGTCTTGTCTGACAAATTTGATTGGATACTATGATGTGGTTACAAAGGAACTGGATGCAAAAAATAATTTTGATATCATATTCATGGATTTCAGAAAAGCTTTTGACACTGTTATGCATGGAAGACTACTTACTGTACAAATTGGAGTAGAATGGTATTAAGGGTAAGTTGCTACAATGGATAAAAGCGTGGTTGACTGGGAGAAGACAGGGTTGTACGCGGTGGGCCCACTGTTGTTTTGTATATTTATAAATGATATTGATAAATATACAAATGCAAAGTACTGCATATGGGTAGAAGTAACCCCAGAGGAACGTACCAACTGTGTGGTACTACACTTAGCGTGGTAGAAAATGAAAAAGACCTGGGAGTAATTGTGCAGTCGGATATGAAATTTTCTGAGCAATGCAGACAGGCTGCAAGAGCAGGTCATGGGATTTTGTCAGTGATATACAGGAATTTTGCTAGCAGGGAAAAGGAGGTGATTATCCCTTTGTATAAGGCAATGGTAAGGCCACGCCTTGAGTACTGCGTACAGGTCTGGTGGCCTCATTTTAGGAACGATGTAGATCTTCTTGAGCGTGTACAAAGAAGGGCAATATTTAAAATAAATAAATGCACAAGGCATAATACTTTAAGAGTTTGGTATCTATATAATATCGGTGTTTAGATACACCATAGATAACTCTTAATAAACTACAAAGTAGTTGTTGTAGGCATCATTTGCTGTTTCTCATATTGTGCTCTGCCTTCACGACGAGTTGCCATGATATTGCACTACTTCGAATAAGTAACTCTTCACTAATAGAGAAGACTATTGTTACTTATTCTCAGTTGAGTACCACCACCCAGACAGCACTGTTTCACGGCTATTGGCCGATCATCAGTGGGTGGGCAGGTACCCTGGTAATGCAGACATGACGACCCAGTTGTGAAGTTAATCACACAATATGAGAGATGCCAAGAGGTGTAGATGTCAATATTTAAAATAAATAAATGCACAAGGCATAATACTTTAAGAGTTTGGTATCTATATAATATCGGTGTTTAGATACACCATAGATAACTCTTAATAAACTACAAAGTAGTTGTTGTAGGCATCATTTGCTGTTTCTCATATTGTGCTCTGCCTTCACGACGAGTTGCCATGATATTGCACTACTTCGAATAAGTAACTCTTCACTAATAGAGAAGACTATTGTTACTTATTCTCAGTTGAGTACCACCACCCAGACAGCACTGTTTCACGGCTATTGGCCGATCATCAGTGGGTGGGCAGGTACCCTGGTAATGCAGACATGACGACCCAGTTGTGAAGTTAATCACACAATATGAGAGATGCCAAGAGGTGTAGATGTCAATATTTAAAATAAATAAATGCACAAGGCATAATACTTTAAGAGTTTGGTATCTATATAATATCGGTGTTTAGATACACCATAGATAACTCTTAATAAACTACAAAGTAGTTGTTGTAGGTATCATTTGCTGTTTCTCATATTGTGCTCTGCCTTCACGACGAGTTGCCATGATATTGCACTACTTCGAATAAGTAACTCTTCACTAATAGAGAAGACTATTGTTACTTATTCTCAGTTGAGTACCACCACCCAGACAGCACTGTTTCACGGCTATTGGCCGATCATCAGTGGGTGGGCAGGTACCCTGGTAATGCAGACATGACGACCCAGTTGTGAAGTTAATCACACAATATGAGAGATGCCAAGAGGTGTAGATGTCAATATTTAAAATAAATAAATGCACAAGGCATAATACTTTAAGAGTTTGGTATCTATATAATATCGGTGTTTAGATACACCATAGATAACTCTTAATAAACTACAAAGTAGTTGTTGTAGGCATCATTTGCTGTTTCTCATATTGTGCTCTGCCTTCACGACGAGTTGCCATGATATTGCACTACTTCGAATAAGTAACTCTTCACTAATAGAGAAGACTATTGTTACTTATTCTCAGTTGAGTACCACCACCCAGACAGCACTGTTTCACGGCTATTGGCCGATCATCAGTGGGTGGGCAGGTACCCTGGTAATGCAGACATGACGACCCAGTTGTGAAGTTAATCACACAATATGAGAGATGCCAAGAGGTGTAGATGTCAATATTTAAAATAAATAAATGCACAAGGCATAATACTTTAAGAGTTTGGTATCTATATAATATCGGTGTTTAGATACACCATAGATAACTCTTAATAAACTACAAAGTAGTTGTTGTAGGCATCATTTGCTGTTTCTCATATTGTGCTCTGCCTTCACGACGAGTTGCCATGATATTGCACTACTTCGAATAAGTAACTCTTCACTAATAGAGAAGACTATTGTTACTTATTCTCAGTTGAGTACCACCACCCAGACAGCACTGTTTCACGGCTATTGGCCGATCATCAGTGGGTGGGCAGCCGTGAAACAGTGCTGTCTGGGTGGTGGTACTCAACTGAGAATAAGTAACAATAGTCTTCTCTATTAGTGAAGAGTTACTTATTCGAAGTAGTGCAATATCATGGCAACTCGTCGTGAAGGCAGAGCACAATATGAGAAACAGCAAATGATGCCTACAACAACTACTTTGTAGTTTATTAAGAGTTATCTATGGTGTATCTAAACACCGATATTATATAGATACCAAACTCTTAAAGTATTATGCCTTGTGCATTTATTTATTTTAAATATTGACATCTACACCTCTTGGCATCTCTCATATTGTGTGATTAACTTCACAACTGGGTCGTCATGTCTGCATTACCAGGGTACCTGCCCACCCACTGATGATCGGCCAATAGCCGTGAAACAGTGCTGTCTGGGTGGTGGTACTCAACTGAGAATAAGTAACAATAGTCTTCTCTATTAGTGAAGAGTTACTTATTCGAAGTAGTGCAATATCATGGCAACTCGTCGTGAAGGCAGAGCACAATATGAGAAACAGCAAATGATGCCTACAACAACTACTTTGTAGTTTATTAAGAGTTATCTATGGTGTATCTAAACACCGATATTATATAGATACCAAACTCTTAAAGTATTATGCCTTGTGCATTTATTTATTTTAAATATTGACATCTACACCTCTTGGCATCTCTCATATTGTGTGATTAACTTCACAACTGGGTCGTCATGTCTGCATTACCAGGGTACCTGCCCACCCACTGATGATCGGCCAATAGCCGTGAAACAGTGCTGTCTGGGTGGTGGTACTCAACTGAGAATAAGTAACAATAGTCTTCTCTATTAGTGAAGAGTTACTTATTCGAAGTAGTGCAATATCATGGCAACTCGTCGTGAAGGCAGAGCACAATATGAGAAACAGCAAATGATGCCTACAACAACTACTTTGTAGTTTATTAAGAGTTATCTATGGTGTATCTAAACACCGATATTATATAGATACCAAACTCTTAAAGTATTATGCCTTGTGCATTTATTTATTTTAAATATTGACATCTACACCTCTTGGCATCTCTCATATTGTGTGATTAACTTCACAACTGGGTCGTCATGTCTGCATTACCAGGGTACCTGCCCACCCACTGATGATCGGCCAATAGCCGTGAAACAGTGCTGTCTGGGTGGTGGTACTCAACTGAGAATAAGTAACAATAGTCTTCTCTATTAGTGAAGAGTTACTTATTCGAAGTAGTGCAATATCATGGCAACTCGTCGTGAAGGCAGAGCACAATATGAGAAACAGCAAATGATGCCTACAACAACTACTTTGTAGTTTATTAAGAGTTATCTATGGTGTATCTAAACACCGATATTATATAGATACCAAACTCTTAAAGTATTATGCCTTGTGCATTTATTTATTTTAAATATTGACATCTACACCTCTTGGCATCTCTCATATTGTGTGATTAACTTCACAACTGGGTCGTCATGTCTGCATTACCAGGGTACCTGCCCACCCACTGATGATCGGCCAATAGCCGTGAAACAGTGCTGTCTGGGTGGTGGTACTCAACTGAGAATAAGTAACAATAGTCTTCTCTATTAGTGAAGAGTTACTTATTCGAAGTAGTGCAATATCATGGCAACTCGTCGTGAAGGCAGAGCACAATATGAGAAACAGCAAATGATGCCTACAACAACTACTTTGTAGTTTATTAAGAGTTATCTATGGTGTATCTAAACACCGATATTATAAAGAAGGGCAATGAAATTGGTGAGGGGAATGAAGGGATCCTCTTACCAAGAGAGACTTAAGTTCTGCAAATTACAGCGGCTTGAGACTAGGCACCTGCGAGGTGGTCTGATTGAGGTGCATAAGGTCTTGAATGGGTTGAGCAATCTCAATTCTGATGGGATTCTTCCACTTGTTCAGATTACGAACCTAAGGGAGCATAAATTCAAATTGAGGAAAGACAATTATAGAATAGATGTGCGGAAATTTGCCTTTAGCCAGCGGGTGGTTAATTGCTGGAACAAACTTCCATCTGTCGTTGTGGAAATTGATAGGTGAGATAAATTCAAGGAGGAACTGGACAAATATTTAGAGGGAATGGTTGTGTGAATTTTTTTGGCTGATGCTATATAAGCTCATACGCTTGCTTTCTTGCATAACATGCCACTATTACTATTACTCTATACTGTAGTAAATATGGATTATTTATTTTTCTTATGAAAGAAATTTTGCAATCCATATATATTCTGCTCAGAATCCATGGACACCCTTCTGTCTGATTGAAGGGAACTGTGCATGACTGCGAAATAGAAAGTATTTTATCCGGTAAAGGTGATCAGCGGTTAGTCTGGAATTAATTTCAAACGCATACACTGAACAATGAGCACACTGAAAGGTATGAATGTCGGTGGAGAATGATAATTGGATGCCATTTGAGGAAAACGTACGTGCGTGCAACATTGCCAAGTCGACAGTTGGTTGGCTATGTATTCTGTTAGCCTTGCATTCTGTTATTGCGATGAAAAACGTTATGTATATGATAGCACACAATCAATACATACACGGTATATACATTGTGTTGATAAAAGTATCCGGATACCCTTGAGATTTCAGAAAAATTAACCATACCCTCATCCTCATGTCAGGAATAGGTATTAAAAAGCAACTGCGTTCACGCTAGAAGTTATTTGATGTGGCTCTACACTGTTTTTCGGTATAATCTCCTTGTAACTCAATTTACTTTTCCAGCGATGCACCAGATTCATGATCTCAGTTTTGTTGTCGCTTTCCGAAGATTCTAAAAAAAAAAAAAAAAAAAAAAAAAAAAAAAGCAGTGTGCATCATGCGAGCCAAATTTCCTTACAGAAAAGTTGGTTTTTAGTTTCTAGAACGTGTGGAAATCAGGTGAGGCTATATCTGAAGAGGTTTGGGGTGCCAATTGATAGCCAGCCCGATGAACCCCAGCCATGGCAGCTGCCGATGTGTGAACAGGTGCATTGTTTTGGTGGAACAGAAAACCTTTAATCAGTTTCCTGGCCTCTTTGACTTGATTTCATCTTGAAATTTACGAGTTACACGTTACAAATTGTCACAGTATTGTTATAAGTTACAAGTTAGCATAGTATTGTCTTTATTATTTGTCCCTTTGAAAGGTACACTGAGTGATCACTGAATTATGATCACCTACTTAATACTTCATAGTTCCTCCTTTAGCCCTCAGTAGAGCAGTTATCTAACGTAGCAGTGATTCAACAAGATGTCGGAAGCGTTCAGGAGGTATGGCCAACCAAGCTGTGTGCAATGCGGCTAGCAATGCAGGTATGGAGGTGATTGGTGTATCCAGGCACCTGATATGCCTTTCCATATTGTCCCACAAATGCTCTATGGGATTGATATTGGCGTAGAGCCGAAGCCAGTCGATATGCTGGAAGTCAGAACTGTGTTCCTCAAACCATTCCTGTACATTAAGTGCCCGATGGCTCGGCGCATTGTCATCTTGGAAGACACCATCGCCATTCTGGAAAAAGTGTAACATAGCGGGGTGTACCCAGTCAGCAAGCAGTTGACGATAGCCGAGACCAGTGATACTTTGTTCCACATGCACCAGGGGTTTCGTTCCTGCCAGTGAAACATGCCCCGCCCCCATACAACCGGCTCCACCGGCCTGCACTTTGGATGATGGATGAAGAGCCTCATGTTGTTGACGACAAATCCGTACACGGCCATCCACGTTGTGGAGTAAATAACTTAACTCATCCGACCAGCACACATTCTTCCAGTCTTCTAACGTCCAACTTGCATGCTCTTTGCACCAGGCGAGTCTTTTACGCCGATGAACCTTGGTTAGGAGAGGATGCCGTAGGGGTCGTCTGCTGGTATAGCCATACGTGCGAGCGTGCGACGCATGATTATGCCAGATAATGTTCAGGGTTGGCCCATGTTGTATTGGGTAGTCAACTCCTCAACGGTGCTGTGCCTGTTAGCCTTTGATAGGCGCAATATGGCCCTAGTAGCCCTTGCGCCAGAAATAACAATACCAATACCAATACCTGTTAGCCTGTACGAGTCGTCGGACCCTGGGCTCATCTCTAACATCAACCTTTCGCTGGCCTTTCCAGTTTTGCCGTTGTTTGATCATTTTGACACCAGTCCTGGTACGCTTTAGCAACGGCGGCTCTCGAACACCCCACCAGTTCAGCCGTTTGGGAAATCGAGGCACCAGCTCGTCGAGCACCCACCATCTGTGCTTATCAAATTCCGATAAATCCTTCCTTGTACCCATCACGCTCGGAATTTTACTACCTACTGAACCACTGACACCTTATCTATGCTACGTAGGTGGACTAACTGGGTACTCTCGTACGTCACGTGGTCAACGGGTCGCATTCAGTTTTAATAGGGATGGTCATAATTCAGTGATCACTCAGTGTAATTTACCATTATTATTATTATTATTATTATTATTATTTATTCAAGTAAAGGAAAAGAAGAAGTTGCATTCACCCCCACACAGCAAACAATTGCTAGGAGGATAAACACAACAATAACAGATTAACAATATATACGTTAATATAAAGGATACAGCTCAAATTTATTACAGCAGACTAAGACAATATTCAGGATAAACTTTCCAAATAAATTCAGCATCCCTCGAAGCAGAGTGCGGGAGAGCAGCCAAGTTGTAGAAGGCTGTCCGGAACAGAAGAGGAGTGCAGTTTGTCCACAGACACAGAAACCTGTGGAGAACGGAGGAAACTTGAAACAACTAAAATTGCAGTATTGCGTAGGTATCCGCAATGGCTTTTGATCTGTATGTCTTATCAACGCAAATCACCTTAGGGTTAATATTTAGGTCGTTTAGGAGACCAGTCGTGTTTGCTGAAAACATATGACTGAGCGAGCTGATTTGGTTGAGGGCAGGTCGAATCCTAGATGTTTGATGATTAGTTGATCTTCTGTTATCTTTGGGTAGAATGATGAGCCTATTGATAATGAGAGCATCAAGTCTACCCGAAATAAGCTTGGAGAGGATCATTATATTGCGAGTAGTGATTATTTGTTTCCAAGAGGTCATTCCATGCAGTGAGTGTAGTACAAAATAGCCCTAGAGATATAAAAGCGATGTCCTGAAGACCTATTGAGGGATCGCAGCAGCCAATACTCAAGCCCCAAGAACTGCTGTAGGTAGGTTGCAGGAGCGGAAGACAAGATTTCCGACGCGTAGAGAGCCAGGGAACAACAGAAGTTTGGATAAATTTAGATATTAGCTTCTTATTGCCGTAACTAACCAGTCCCTGACGAGCAGACCAAAGGGCTGCATAGAATTTGTTTCTTGCTTCCTTGAAGTGCCCCAGAAAAAACA
Source organism: Mastigoproctus giganteus (assembly GCF_048544385.1). Lineage (NCBI taxonomy): Eukaryota > Metazoa > Arthropoda > Arachnida > Uropygi > Thelyphonidae > Mastigoproctus > Mastigoproctus giganteus. The sequence goes on from NC_143576.1 coordinate 32,799,136, forward strand.
CATTCGAATCCCAAACCGAACCGAGGTCCCTGTAGAGTGGACTAACTTCATTTGATGTCCGTTTATAGAGACATGCATTGGGATTATTCTTTTCTTCTTTGTGATCGTCATCCGGGCAGATATTTCGCCATTTAGATCGAGACCAATGTAATGCAAAAAGTTGTTTACCTAATTTCTTTGGTTTATTGCAGCTCTGTGGACTGAGAGCACTTGTTCTGGCTGATCAGAATGAATGAAGAGCTTCAGATCATCGGCATACGAGATCATGTTTAGGAAATTCGCCAGCAGAGGTTCTAAAGCAGCTGCAAACAGTGCTGCTGATCAAACGCCGCCCTGTGGTACCCCTCTGCAGACAGTAAAGGAACGAGAAAGACCATTGTATTCTACAAGGAACCGTCTTTCCTGCAAAATTTTATTGAGTACGGTGAGGAGGCTATCAGAGATCCTGAAGTAGTTCTTCTGGATGTTAAGTAACGATGTGATGGAAATCCTATCATATGCAGCTTTGACGTCATGAAAAATTATGTCGAGCTCAGCTCGAGAATTCAAGACTTCGTGTATGTGAAAGAGGGTTTGAAGGAGATTGGTGGTAGTAGATCTTCCAGGAACCACGGTGTGAAGGTGGCGAGGTCTGTGGTGGAAACAGTGCTCTATAAGTTGAGTTAGGATTGCCTTTTGAAAAACTTTAACGAGTCCAGAGCCCACTGAGATCGGACGAAAATCCTTCACAGTTTTTGTCCTCGAATTCTTGGGAAAAGGTTTGATGCAGTAGTGTGTCCAAATCTGGGGCACTATCGAGGAGCACAAAATTTCATTAAAGATGTGCAGAAGAGCATCTACAACGAAGACACTGGATATTTTAACGATAAACAAGGGAAATCCGTCAGGCCCGACAGTAGCTTTATTCGGTAACCCCTTTATTACTTTCATCACATCCTCCTTCGTGATATTAAGTGTTGACAGTGGAGTCAAATCACGTAATGGGGATGGAGAAGGGAGGACTCGATTCTTTCTTTACGTGACTCTCACCAAAAGTATTATCGGCCCACTCAACGAAAAGGCTCTCATCAATCTTAATAGCTTTGAAATGCTTCGCAAATGGCCGCTTAGAGCATACTAACCTATTAGCTATGTATCTATTGTTGGCTAGTCGCTTTTGCTTCAGGAAAAGTGCACGTTTCTTTTTTAAAGCTAATGAAATCACTTTTGGATCCACTACTCTTCCATTTCCTGTAGGCACGCTGCTTGTCCAGAAAAGGGGGCTTCAGGTCTCTAGAGAACCATGGTTTAGTCCAAGGGTGGCCAACGAGTCGATCGCGGATTTAATTTCGGTCGATAACGACGAATTTTAAATATGTAGTCATCCCTCGATTTGTGCACCATGTGCAATGAAATTTTTGGTATGGTAGATCCCATCAAATTTTGAAGGAAAAAAAGTAGATCGCATCACAAATTAAGTTGACCACTCTTGGTTTAGTCCATTTAGAGATTCTGATGGTTTTTGAAGCTACTTGAATTGCCATTGCCTTTAGGAGAGAAGCCAGACCATTCGTGGCTTCTTCGATCAGCAGGGTAGAACGTGCCGCCCAGTTGGTTGAGGTGAGAAAACTCATTATGATATCTTGCCTGATGAAATTAGCTGAGAAAATGATTTTGGTTCGGAGTTCATCATCCCTAGGCTGCATTGACAGGAACGTAAAAGCAAATGTGAGTGGTTTGTGGTAGGAATTAAAAGTGAAAGTCGGTATTGTGGGCGTCAAGTCTGCAGCACGATGAAATACTAGGTCTAACCCTTGTAGACTGTGAGTCAAGGAAATCCAACCTAAAATTTTTAATGAAGCTGATATTATCCTTTTTCAATCCAAGAAGACAGATACCATGACTTTTGCTTGCCGATAGAACTGACTTGGCCATCTCTGGAGGTAGTAAATCACTATTTTTCCATTGTTTCGATTGCAGTTTTAACTCTTATTGGTAGTGATGAAGTCGTTTCATCTGGAGTGGCATTCGCGAGTACACAGTGCTTTTAATCACCGCCCTCCCCACGCCGGCTGGAAAATGGCTAGGTTCGAACTCCGTCAATGACATGAAGAATTTTTATTCTTTTTCACGACATATCCGAGTTAAAAATTATGATATTAGGGTCCCCTGTAAAATGATTACATCTTCCCATATATTTATTTTGTCTGTAAATTGCATGTGTTCTCTGGTCGATTTTCCTGTTTGCTGGACGAAAAAACCCCAGTTTCTGGGGGAACCTTGCTATCTACGCCTGAGACCGACTAACTCAGCCACGGGATGAAAAAAGCCCATTAAAGTTTCTCGCGTCATTGACGGGATGGATTCGTACCCGGACGTTTTCCACCCGGTGTGGGGAGGACGGCGATGATACTACTATGCTACACGCGAGTTAGTCGGTCTCAGGAAGGTAGCATAGCTATTTGTTCCGAAATTTCATCCAGAAAGCAGGCAAATCGACCGAAGAATATACGCAATTTACACAGTAATGATGCCTCATAGCCATAGTTGCTTTGGCGCTCAACAGATAATATCGACAAACGCTTAGAATTACGCTCGAATCCTCAAAGCTGAAATCCGACGTGATATCCTCAAAAATAAGAGACCGAGACTTTTGACTGAAATGTGTCATTATTTACATGGCAATGTGTGTTACAAAATGACGCGACTACACAAGGCTCAAGGTACTATGGAAGCCATCCAGAATCTACACCGAAAGTGAATGAGCATCATGCTTACACAACTCGGACCTGCAAGGATTTTTGAAGGAAAATGGTATGGCAGGAAGGCGCCAGACCCTGCCAATAGAAGGCAAATACCGAACGCCAATATAATATAATACTTACGATTCCACATGGACGGCGAAATAACAGAAACCACCAAACAGTGGTCCACAGCAACCAAAGGACTTTTATGAGCAATGTATAAAAAATCTCGTTTACAAATGAGATAACTACTTCAATTATGACGGATATTTTCTATCAGTTATTTAGTAAAAAGGAATCGTTTTCACTTGACTTACTCCTTTTTTTAATTTTTTTTTTTGTTATAAAAACAGAACATGCATTACAGAGAACTCAATTACGTGACTGCGAAAGTAATTTTAATTATAAGTTAGTTAATGTACACAGTACGTTACATTTCAGGCGTGTTAGCAAATTACTAATAATTCATGATTTTTAACAAATTAAGCCAATTTTTGTAGGTGGTGGAGCGAAAGTGGGTTATGAAATCTTAATTGGACCTGAAATTTCCCCAAGGACCAATAGAACATAGGTTGAAAATTTGGCCCCGAACCTATGTTTAATTCTAGAGTAATACGCCAAATATACTTTCATTTATATGAATAGATTTCTGTGGTCGGGATGGCAAGGGAGGCGATGCCAAGGACGTGCTTTACGCTGAAAATGTGATATTGATGGAACTTTTAAGTAATGTCTACGCATCTGAAAATGCACTTCCATTAAAAAGTTAGGTACTGTCTATTAAACAGGAGGGTACTTTCCAAATAATTTTAAACGAGATAATTTAAAGCTTCTAGAAATACTCGGGAAAACAAACAGATGATCCAGCATCATATAGACCAATCACCCTTTTGCCTGTTATGGGAAAGTTCTGGAAAAACTGATGGTTATCAGATTTAATAAATATTACTTAGCTAGAAACTTAAATGTTCAGTCGCATTTTGGCTTCACGAAAGGGAGGTCAACTGTTGACGCTATTAACCTCACCATGGACTCTGTCTCCTCTGCTTCCACAAAGTATGTGTTCGGCTTCTTTGTGGACTTCAAAGGGCCTTTGACACCGTTTGGTGGCAGGGTGTCCTGGCGAGTTTCCAGGAGGCCTCAGTCTCCGCTTCTTTATATCATCTGACCTCTAGTTATTTTAGTGACAGATCTCTTGTGGTTTCCTCCGGTTTTTCTCAGGTTACCTGACCGGTCTCCAGAGAGTATGAACGAATACATTAAATTGCATATGCTGGCGATGTGGTGATTCTGATCTCTGGTTATTCTCGTTTGGAACCGGAAGAGAGAGTTAATGATGTACTCAATAACCTAAACGGCTGGTGTAAAATAAATAACCTTCAAATATCTATTTCTAAAACCAGACAAACGTTTTTAAAAGGTACATTGAATTTAAACAGACCCCCCAATGTTAGGCTGGAAGATCAGACTATTAAAATTACACAGACTTACAAATATTTGGGCTTAATGTTAGATGACCGATTTAATTTTACAGCTCATTTAAAATATCTTTTACAGAAAATAAAGTTACGTACTGGTAAAATAATTAAAACACCAAATCTGTATTGGGTATTAAACCCTCAACATTGATATTGTACTATACTTGCATTTTTGTACCTATTTTCTGTTATGCTGATGGAGCCTGGGGCTCTAAGGTAAATAGTAGCATGGTTAGTAGATATCTCTTACAGAGATATCTACTAACCATGCTACTATTTTTTTTTTTTTTATTTTTTATTATTAAAACGTGAACAGTAGATACATTTTCAACAACAACTATTTACATTCTATGTACAAAGCAAAAAGAAAGATAAAGAAAACTTTTTAGAAAGAAATACAAAGGTTTCAATATTTTAATTTCAGGAAATAAGAAAAAAAATCAGTTTCTTGGGGTTGGGTCATTCTCATGTTAAGTGTCACACGTTGAAGGTGATGGACTGTTCAGTGATGGTGAAGAGGTGACCGCCACTGTTCCATTCGCTGTTAAGATGATCCACAGTTTCTGGTTTTTTGCTGTGGAATTCGAGTAGAAGTCTGCTCTGCAACTTCCTCCGTAGGCTCCACTTCAGATGTTTCGCCGATGTGTCGACAGGAGGCACGTCGTCACTGCTTCTTGTGTGCTTCAAGTAGAAGGTGTAAATGACGGCCTTGGCCGCAATGAATAGGAAGTTGCAGGTGGTGTGTGCTGTCTGCTCAGAGTGAAGTAGGTACCAGTAGTCCTCCGGAGTGTGGGTGTGGTTGCAGGCAAGCTTTGCTGCATCCAAAGCGTATTTGACGAGTTCCTTGTTCACAGGGCATGCCAGGTATATGTGTTCCAGGGTACCTGGGGTGGCGCAGAAGAGGCAGTAGTTTGAGGAGCGTAACCCAAAGGTTTGTAGCTTGATTGGGGTGGGAAGGATGTTGTGCCACAGTCTCCACTGGATGTCTGCGTCCGATTTGGAACATTTCGTCCTGTACGGAAGGTTCCACTGAAAGTTTGATGGTGGCTTGTGGTGAGTGGAGAGGGGTGCAGGGACAGCTTGGCAGGTGGATGACGGGAAAATCGTGGTTGCATGGCGAGACATGATTAGCTGATAGGCTTTTTTGGAGGGTGCAGGAGACAGAGGTACCGTGTCTTCTGGTGATGTGATGACGAAGGTTGGTGTAAGCGAGGATCCAGTGACATTTCCAATCCCTTTAGTTGTAGTGATGTCTGGAAGAGCTTGTGTGATCGCTGATTTTAGATGTATGTGTTGCTGCTTTGCATTAATGGTTTTAATGGGCAAATCTTCTGATCCTTTCCATTCAAGGCTTGGTGTCAGGAGGTCGCCTATGGTTCTTATTCCTGCCCAGTTCCACGTAGGGAAGAAGAGAATATCATCATTTGCAGGGTCTATTATTCTTTTATTGTAGAAGAGCGGTTCTGAAAGTATTCCGGGAAGGGATGTTCTCTCAAGATTATGGTGAAGGTTTAGCTTTTTCCAGCGGTATAGTGCGTCTTTATAAAACGGCGGTAGTTTGAGTGGTACTGGTGCCATGTCCATTCTCAATATTGTTGAAAGGGATAGTCCTCTAGTGGCTGTTGCTAGTAGTTTATCCGTAGTGTTGGAATATGCGTATTTTGTTTGCAGCGTCTTAAGAAGAAAGGTGATCCGGAATGCTGTGATTTTGTCGTCTAAAGAGACCAACCCTTGACCCCCGTGGTTTAGCTTTTTCCAGCGGTATAGTGCGTCTTTATAAAACGGCGGTAGTTTGAGTGGTACTGGTGCCATGTCCATTCTCAATATTGTTGAAAGGGACAGTCCTCTAGTGGCTGTTGCTAGTAGTTTATCCGTAGTGTTGGAATATGCGTATTTTGTTTGCAGCGTCTTAAGAAGAAAGGTGATCCGGAATGCTGTGATTTTGTCGTCTAAAGAGACCAACCCTTGACCCCCGTGAGTAAGTGGTTGGCTAAGTTTGGAGCAGGACATCCAGTTGGTTTTGTTCCAAAGGAAGCTTCGGACAGATGCCTGGATTTGGTGGAGGAAGTCAGCAGGTGGAGTGAGAATTTTGAAGGTGTGCCAGAGAACGCCTGCCGCCATATGATTGACCACAAGCACTCTCCCTCTCAGCGAAGATGTGGCGCACACGCTTCTCCATCTCCTGAGTACTTTGTTGAAACGACTCAGCAATTCGGGCCAGTTCTTCTGGGAGAAAAGGAGGGTATTGCCGAGGTACATACCTAGGTATTTCTGTCCCTCGCTGGACCATGTGCCTTGGATGGGGGAGTCGGTTCTAGTTTTCCAGTTGCCAGCCCACAGGCCGCTGGTCTTACAGTGGTTGAGTTTTGCGCCTGATGCTTGAGCATAAAGATCATGAGCCTTTTGAATGACTTCAAATTCACTCTCGTGTCGTATTGCAATTGTGACGTCATCTGCGTATGCTGAGTAGGTTATATTTAGGTGGGGTTCTGGTAGCAGCGTTCGTCGGGATTATATACTGGTGGCAATTTTATTAAGGAATGGTTCTATGGCAATTGCATAGAGTTGTCCAGAGAGTGGGCAGCCTTGTTTTATTCCTCTGGAATACGGAAAGTGGCAGGTGAGCTGGTTGTTGAGTTTCAGGCAGAATTTGGCTTCCTTGTATAGCGGATGGATTGTTCCGATGATGTAAGGTCCATATCCAAAGGCTTTCAAGGTTTGAAATAGGTAGCTGTGTTCTACGCTGTCGAATGCCTTTTTCTGGTCAAGGCTAATTAGTGCTAGGAATTCTCTTTGGCTGTTTGCAGTGGAGAGGAGGTCTCGGATCAGATGTAGATTGTCGTGAATCGATCTTCCAGGTACAGAGCATGTTTGTTGGTGATCGATGATATCTGGGAGAGTGGCTTTTAATCTTTTGGCGATGGCTTTGGAAATGATTTTACAGTCCGTATTCATTAAGGAAATCGGGCGCCAGTTTTGTAAATTGGTGCGATCTCCTTTCTTGGGAATCAGTCGAGCGACAGAGGTGGTGACCGAAGCTGGTAGTCCATGGAACTGAGCTTCTTCAAGCATTTCAGAGAGTAGCACTCCGAGTTGATCCCAAAACGTTTGGAAGAATTCAAAAGTTAGTCCGTCCAGACCTGGTGATTTATTTTTGGAAAGGGCTTTGCATGCTGCTGTGAGTTCTTGTAGGGTGATTTGTTTCTCCATACTGCATTGGGCCGTACGGGAGATTTTTTTAAGTCCTGAAAGGATTTCCTCCGTTGCCTTTGTAGAGGTTTCTTGAGAACTGTAAATTTCTCTATAAAATCTTGTTACTTCAGAGAAGATTTCCTCTGGGTCTTCAGTGATGTTTCCGTTTTGCAGCTGAATGGCAGTGATGGTGGTTGATTTCTGATGTCTGTTTTCTAATGAGAAAAAGTATTTGGTCGGGGCATCAGATAGATTTATGTGGGTGTATCTTGATCTGAGCAGGGCGGCTTTTGCAGAGTGTTCTAAGTGCGTTTGTATGGCTTGTAGTGTTGACTGATAGGTCTGACTATCAGATGGGAGATTTTTCAGCCTTTGCTCAAGTTGATAGAGGTTATTACGCTTTTGTTGACTTTTCTGATGGCTGTAGGTTTGCGAGAATGATTTCAGTTTACTTTTAAATCTAGGCCACCACGTGTTCATGGGCTCCAATCTGTCTTTGGATTGGGCAAGGTTGGATATCAGGTCTTGCAGCTTAGAAATGTATTCCTTGTCTTGAAGAAGGCTATTGTTGAACATCCAATAAGCACCTCCACTTTTGTAGTGATTGGGTGAGAAAGAGAGCTGTAATTTGATAAAGGAGTGATCTGAGATATAAGATGGCAAATGTGTAATGCTTCTGACCAGGGGGATGGTGTGTTTTGGGATGTAGTATCTGTCCAGTCGGGCTTGGTAAGGTAGTCTTTCAGATGCTGTATTTGCTGATCTCCAGGTGTAGGACTTTTCTTCTGGGTGCTGGTATCTAAATACGTCGACCAGTTCATTGTTCTTTATCAAGGCCTGCAGGTTATTGATTTATGTTGTGCGGTGCTCAGAGCATCGTACTCTGTCCATTTTTGGGTCGAGAGTGCAGTTGAAGTCGCCAGCAAGAATGATGTGTTCTTGATCTAAAGTAGAACCATGCTACTATTTACCTTAAGAGATATCTGTAAGAGATATCTACTAACCATGATTCTAAGATTCTTTCTTCTTGCTATCTCAGATCTTTCAGGACAGTTTCAACCATTGCTTTGCAAGTACTGTATTGTGTGGTAAATTACCAGTTAAATATGAGATTATGTTTCTGTATCTACTATAGCATTGTCAGTCCCTGCTCAGATTGGAGATTATGCCATAAATCTTGAACTAAGCGGTAGGGAGGACAAAAGAAGACTTAGATGTCAATTTATTCGTGACTGGCAATCTGAGTGGACCCCTATCAGATCAGGGTGTGGTAACTCATAAGATTCTTCCTGGTGTCGCTGAGTTTTCTAAGCAACAATTGAATTGGTCCTTGAGGTTGTCACACACATTCTCTCAGATATGCCAGACAAGCTGTACTTGCTATCTGGGAGTCTAAAACGCTGATGGAACTGATATTCGGGTGATATTCAAGTCAAGTGGACCCAATTTCGGCGAAGTCCGGATGGTCTGTGACAGCCAAATCCTCTGCTTGCACCTTCACGATGGTGGGACTGGTAGTAATCCTGGGTATAACCTCCAGCACAAGTACATGGTGGGTGACCACCTAAGTGTGAACCAACATAACCAGGGGTCGAGGTGTGGTCCCCACACCACAAGGAGGAATGCTGCCCATCTATGTTACAAGGCAGTGTTAGGTGGTAAATGACTCTCATCATCCGGTGCACTTTGCTTATTGGCTTGAAGTGGTGGAACCCATTTTTAGTCTCTAGAGCTAAATTCCCGTCAACCCTTCCCCTATCTCTTCCAACATGCAGTATGATTGATGACTTTTGAGGTTATGATGAACATTGTGGCAAGATACAACATTCCTTACCTTTCGAGGGTACAGCTCTAAAACGGTGTTCGTAGGCCGGCCGCTAGTTAGTACACCGGACCGAACCTATTGGTAACTCTCTAGGAGGCTTCCGGATCAGCTAGTGTATAATCTTGCTACCTGTACTCTGCCAGATAGTGACTGGAGGGAATCCGAGTAGTGTGTATTCGGGGAGCATTGTCGAGGCCACGCTATGTCAAGGATCTGGGTATATTCTTACCACGTGTACGCCATATCCAAAAATTTCATTACTTCATACAGCATGTTCCATCCACTTTGTCTTACTATTGAATACACCATGAATTGTCAAACTAATAGAACAAGCTTACCTGCGAAAAGATCTAAACCTCCCAAGCACTTCCTAATTCATTTCACAAAAATACGTGGTCACAATTCTAATCTGTGATGTCCATTTCCACTTGCAGTCTGCCAAACCCCATGTACGTTTTCTGACAGAATCTCAGTTATCGGTTGATTCAACAACTGCTCATCTTAGATGCCCAAATTATTCGCTGTATGATTCCTTTCGCTTCAAACGTGGTACCTGTGCATATGTTCGTTCTGATATTCCCTGTCAGAGACTTGCCAATTTGGAATCTCCTCTTTGATCTTCTCTGGCTTAAAATCTCTCTACCTCATTGTGTCAAATTCATCTGTTGTCTCAACCGTTCTCCCAATTCCACTAATCACTTGGAGCCCGTTGACTTCCTCTCTTTGAAACTTCATTTTCTCCAGTCGAACTTTCCTAACAGTGAGTTAATTTTACTTGGGGATTTTAATGCTCACAACTCCAGCTGGCTTCCGTTTTCTAGTCACACCGACCCAGCTGGTCGAGATGCTGAGGCTTTTGCAATTAATAATGACCTTGCACAGATTGTTCATTTACTTACAAGAATACCTGACAATCTTAATCATACAGCCAACACGCTTGATCATTTTCTCACAAACAACCCTTCTAAGTACACGGTCGAAGTGGGAGGTCCTTTAGGCACTTCAGATCACAACTTGGTAATTGTCTCTTCTCCAATGGAGCCTTTATCTCATGGCTATTCCCAACCTCGTGTTGTTTGGCCTTACAAAAAGCAAAATGGGATGACCTGCGAGATTTCTTTTCTTCTTTTCCTTGGTCGGATTTCTGTTTCAAAACTTCTGATGTCAACGTTTGCTCAGATCGTTTCAGTGAAATTATTCTTGCAGGAATGGAATCTTTTATCCCACACTCCTCTTTAAAATCTCGTCCTTTATCTAAACCTTGATTTTCCAATAAATGTACTAAGGCAGTTCAAGAGAAGAATGTTGCATATCGTAATTGGCTTGTTTCTAATTCTTCAGTTTCATTTTCTGCCTACACCAAAGCTCGCAACAATTGTAAAGCAGTTATTAATCAGTCCAAACTAGAGTTTGAACAGGCTAAGAGTAGAAAACTTTCTTCTTGCCCTAATGTCAGCCGACCATTCTGGTCTTTTGCCAAAGCTATTGGCCGCAACTTTTGCCCATCTCTGCTCCGACCTCTGTCGAAACCAGATTGTTCTATTGTCACTTCAGCCAAGGATAAAGCTGACCTACTAGCATCCCATTTTTCTTCCAACTCATGTATTAATGATCTTGGTAAAACATCTCCCACCATTCCCAATACACTCCATTCAATGTCTCCTGTGGTCTTCCGTCAAAAGGATGTCAGAAGGATTTTGACGAAAATCTTTATGCTAAGAAAGCCCCAGGTCCCGATGGTATTTCTCCACTTGTTCTCAAAACCTGTGCTCCTGAGCTTATTCCTCTTCTTTGCCGCGTTTTTTCCCTTTCTTATTCCCAAGGTGTGTTTCCTTCTGCCTGGAAATTTGCCCATATCCAGCCAGTTCCTAAAAAGGGTGACAAATCCCTCTCATCCAATTATCGTCCCATTGCAATTACTTCTACTCTCTCTCTCTAAAGTAATGGAGAAATCAATTAACCGCCAACTCTTAAACTATCTAGAAACCTTCCGTCTGATCAACGATCGCCAGTAAGAATTCCGTCAGTGTCGATCCATTGGTGATATTCTGGCTTATGTTACCCATTTATGGAATAATTCAATGGAAAGGTTCGGTGAAACACAAGTAGTTGCTCTTGACATCTCAAAGACTTTCGATAGTGTTTGGCATAAAGGTCTTCTAAAGAAGCTTCCATCTTATGGTTTGCCAACTGTTTTTAGTAATTGGTTATCCAGTTTTCTCTATGTCTTCTAACTTCTCCACTAATGCTGGTGGCCCCCAAGGTTCAGTTCTTTACCCCACTCTTTTCCTCTTATATATTAATGACCTTCTTCCATTGACTGGAAATCATATCCATAGTTTTGCTGATGATACCACATTGCATTCTACTTTCAATTTCGAGAAACCGTGCCCTGCTCAATCAGTTTCAACTTCTCGAAAATCTGCTACCAATTCCTTAAATGCCGTTCTTCAGGTAATTCTCCAGTGGGGCAAAGACAACCTAGTTGATTTCAACCCTTCTAAAACTCAGTCTTGTCTTATATCTCGCAAAAACGATTCTTCTGCTCCTATGCTTATCTTTGGTAATACTGCGATTTCTAATCTCTAATCTCTCTTGGCACAAGCACATTACAAATATTGCTTCCTCTGCATCTAAAAAACTTGGTTTTCTCTTTCACTCTCGGCGTTACTTTTCTTCCAAGCAGCTGTTCACTCAGTACAAATCACAAATCCGCCCTGCCATGGAATATTGTTCCCACATCTGGGGTGGTGCCCCCAAAATCTCTCTCAGGCTTCTTGATTCCATTCAGAAGAGGGCAATTAGGTTAATTAATGATTCATCTCTAACAGAGTCTCTCCACTTGCTGTCTCATAGACGTACTGTTTCTGCTGCATGCCTCTTCTACAGATACTTCCATGGGCACTGTTCTTCTGAATTGGCTTTTATAATTCCCGCTCTCTCTTTCAAAACAGTCCGAACACGTTCCGCCACCAGCCAACATCCATTTCTGTCCAACGTCAACCTCATAGAACCAACTTTTCATCTTCCTCGTTTATTCATTCAACTGCCGTTTTCTGGAACAACCTTCCTTCATTCGTATTTCCTGAAAATTACAGTCTACAGAAGTTCAAGTCCAATGTCAACAAATATTTTCTTTCGTCTTCTTAACCTTCAAACCAAGCACGGTACGAAGTACTATAGGTTCTAATACCCCTCGCGTTTGGGGTTTACATAAAAAAAATAAAAAATTTTTTTAATCCGGGCTTAAACGTTGGTTTTGTACTTGCAGGCCACGGCATCCTAAACTGTAAATTGTTTACTTTTGGTTTATCAGACTCGCCTTTATGTTATTGCAGTGCTCCATAAACTGTGGAGAACTTGCCTTTTGACTGTCTTACTTATTTAGACCTTAGAAGAGAACTTCAGTTATTGACTAATGTATATGACAATGAAAATATAACTTTATTTAATAATAGAGAGAATTTTTTAGCCTAGTCAGAATACTCTCAGAGACTTTTTAAAAGAAGGAAGCGGCTAGTTGCTTATGATGTGGTGGATGATGGATGAAGTTCTTCTGTTGTAAAGGTATAAATGTCTACTTGTAATTAAGTGTGCTTTAACTTAGATAATTACTAGATACAGGTTCTTGGGGACTGACAGTGGCGAGGGAGCTTGGATGTTTAAACTGCTTCTTCATGAAGTGATTTACTTGGTGTTAATGGAGTATTTGCTTGAAAACGGAGAACTTGTCGTCGAGTTGAGTGTTTTGCTTAGATTCTTGAACCTCTTGGTTAAATTATATTGTGAAATTCAGTGAATCATGTTCTGAGTTATCATAGATATGTGATGTTTTTACTCAATGATGACTTCATCGAGATTGGGTTCTTAAGTGCTGCATTTTGATATGGTTCCTGCAGGATGCTGTTTTGGTTTAAGGATGACCTAATTTACTTTAGGCCTTGTTATTCCTGGGGTATATTGTTAATTTATTGTAAATAATTATTGTTGGGGTTAAATATTAGCCTTAACTGTAAATTTGTGGGTTGTACTTCAAAGTCTTGGGGTTTGCCGAAGGTGTTGATGGTTATTGATTTAAAGCTTAGTTAATTGATTAGTTAGATTCTGATGAGCTTCCAGAGCTGTTTTTGTTTAGTTATTACGCTGTAATATATGTAACTGGATAGAGACATCTCTGTCCAGTAGTCCTTCTCTTCTTTTAGCTTACTTTTGATCTTCGCTCTTCATCTTCCAGGATATGCCTCTTTCCTTATCTCCTTCTTCTTATCTCTTTCCTTCCCTCTCCACTTCCCATACTTCTCAAGTTGTCTTCCTGCTCCTATTCTTATTGGTTTTTTTTTTAGAATTTTCTGAAACCCCCCCCCCTTTTGTGTCACCTCCTGGATAAAAAACCAAACTATTATTTTTAGGCCACCAGAATAATTAAATTCATCTGCCGTGCTTTGTGTCTTATGCCTGTTAATGCTCATGTTCTGTGGTCGATTTGTCTGTTTTGCTGGACGAAAAAACCCAGTTTTCTGGGCGGAAAATCTTGCTATCTACGCCTGAGACCGACTAACTCAGCCACGGAATGACTAAAGCCCATTAAAGTACCACGCGTCATTGACGAGATTCGAACCCGGGCCTTTTCCACCCGGTGTGGGGAGGACGGTGATGATACTACACGTGCAAACTCAGCTTCTGGATAGTGGGCCCTGGCTCGCCTCCTCTTGCCACAGTTGGAGTCAGGAGACAGGGGACCAACTCCTCCCTTCCCCCTGGCTGCGAAGTCGCCAGGTTTCGGCATCCCCACACTCAACATAACAACACACATACTTACACACCTACATACATGCACTTGGCGGCCTTGGCTTTTTTCAGATGCTACAGCAGAATATAGGAGAAACCCTGGAGACCGCAATTAAAACAAACACACCTTGACTTTGTACGCGATACGTGACATTCCAGGCACATTCTATATTTCTTAAAATTATTTAATTATTATTATTATTTTTTTTTTTCATTTTCTATGATTGAGTGGAGTGAAAAGTAAGCATAGTTATCTCCTTATCAATTAATTAATAAGGTTATACCTTTATGCAACACTTAATAAAACGCTATAGTTTTACATTCTCGAAATTTAATTGTTCAGTTTAATTAGTTGTATACAGCCGAAGCTCTTTATAGCGACCCTCTTTTTAACACGTTATAATATCCTATCTGGTTGGTCCCGGCCAATTTCTCATTATCTAATGCTATTTATGAACAATCGATATAACGACCTTCCGATATAACGACAGTTTCTCATTCCCTTGGGGGTTGTTATATAGAGCTTCGGCTGTAATATTTATTGTTCTTTTCCATGTACTCGTAAGTCTCTTTTCTCTATATATTTCGTATCTGTTCACAAGCGACACCACGTTCACGGATCTTACATAACAATACACACGAAGGGTGAACAGGCTATAAAGCTGATAATACTGCATTAAAACCACATTTCATCTATTAATTTCTTTTTTTAGAATTTTATATTTGGTTCATATAGAAACATTTTTCGAGCCATCTCAGATTTCATTAAAATTGGATAAATAGAAATTCAGTAATTATTATTTGGTAATTATTTCTTTTTCCCGTACAAACTGTATGAAAAAAAGAAAATCATAGATTAAACTTTTTGTACTTTTTTTTAAATGCCGTATTGTTAGCTTTAGACAGTCTGTGCACGCTTCGCTTATATTAAGATTGGTGAACGTGGTGTCGCTTGGGAAGAGATACATTATATAGAGAGAGTGGTAAAGAGACAAAAGTATATAGGAGAAGAGCAATAAATATTACATAGTGGTGATAATTAAACTGAACGGCTAGGTTTCGAGAACGTAAAACTATAGAGTGTTATTAAGTCTTTTATAAAGTAGCAATCTTAATAACTGATAAGAAGATAACTATATTTACTTTTCACTTCAATTAATTACAGAAAAAAATAATCGATTAATTTTAACAAAAAAATAGAACGTCCCTAAATTGTAATGCACTGAGTACGTTACCTAACATGTAATGGAAGTATGGTAGCCTATGTTTACGCATTATGTAATAAGAATAAGTTCAATCGATATCACATTTTCAGCATATGTTTCTTTCGTCCTCGGAAAGCGTTTAAGATCAATCATAGCTTACCTTGCCATCCCCGACCACAGAAATCTATTCATATAAATGAAAGTATATTTCGCATATTAGTATAAAACGAAAAGTCCAACCGAGTCGAGACCAAATTTTCAACCTATGTTGTGTTGATCCCTGGGAAAATTGCAGGTCGAATTACGATTTCACAACCCTCATTCGCTCACCCTCCTACAAAAATCGGCATAAATGAAAGTATGTTAAATGAAAGTATGTTTTTGCAATAATCTACAAGAAAAGTGCGGGTAGATATCAAATTTTTAACATATATTCTGTTGACCCCTGGGATGGTTCTAAGTTCAGTTCCCATTTCGTACCATTTCTTCCTCAGTTTCCCCAAAAGAAATATTATAAATTTGGAACAGGATTTCAAAATTTCAATACTTACTTAACAAAATTTTAGGAATCTTTGTAATAATTTTCATGTCGATGGTTTGACTTTTTTTATTATTAATCACGAATTATTACTATTTGTTAACACACCTGAAATGTAACGCACTGTGTACATTAACTAACTTGTTTCCATATAAATTGTATTGAAAAACGAAATATTGTTCAATTTCAATAAATTTGTTCGATTTTAATAAAATTTTGGATGGTTCGACAAATCTTTATATATGAACCAAATACACTGTATAAAATTTTATGAAAACTCGTACACTGGGAGTCCAAATGTCTTTCCTAATGGACGGACATGGTGAAGACATTCGGCGCTTATGCACTTATGTTAACGCGCCTAAGAAAAAAAGTAATGAATAAAATACTGATAAATTAGGACCTTATTCGGATAACAAAAAACGGAAATTCTAGTTAGATAATGCAACTTCTTACACAAGGGAAGACGTAGGAAATTAATGATATCAAGAATATTCTCTGAGTTGTGAATGAAATTTAAATTGAGATTATTTGAGCTTGAGGAGAGTCTGTTTTTGGGATAGTATTTCATAATATCACCGTTGGATGGATAGATATGGAAAGTCTGTTGATATCTGGCGGGCCTAGGGAAGCCATCACTTGCAACAATTTCGAAGAATCGTAATTTATAAAGAGAATTTTACAGAGAAACTTGAGATAATTTAAGGTTATTTTAACTTCAAAGGTTTTCAAGCAAAAATATACACAGAGTGATATGTAGTAAAGGGATTCAGAACAGGGGATTCCTGTAGGTACATTACTAAGTTATGCTGGACAGCTTAAAGTTTCTTAGAGTGAATCTTCTATAAGGGATCCAAACAACAGAGTAATAGTTGATTACTGGTAGGACGGTTGCTTTGCACAAAAGGACAGCATGTTTTGTAAAGTTTAAAGCGGACAATGTTCATCTTTATGAATCCAATAATTTTAAAGGATTTACTGATGACGTAGAAGATATGGTTGTCAAATCGGCAGTTGCTTTAGGTGATCACTGCAAAATCAGTAATTTTATCACTCTTTTGAATGCGAACTGATATAACACAGTAGGGATAATCGAGGTAATTTGATCTGAAAGTTGCAAAAGAGATCGATTTTCACCTAGATGAATTTATAGAGAGCCCCTTGTCCGAGTTTTTTACTGTTTAAGTTTGTTCGGAACTTGGAGTTAGATCTCGTCTGATGGTTTTGTAATGAATAATTATATTTTGATGCCATCAGCAAACATGGCAGTTTGAATCAAGAGTTTGAGACTTTTTGAGGAAGGTCACTGATGAAGACGTTCAATGGGAGAGATCTTAGGAAAGACACTTTGGGAACTTGATTCATTGGGGAGAAAGATTTTGAACGAACGTTGAAAATATTTCAATATGTTATTATTGAAATATTTTATGATATTTCAATAATAACATATCGCCCCTGAAAGAGGTAACTTTGGATTTAGAAAAGAACAGGGTTCTGAGGACAGTAACCATTCAGTTGGCCAGTAAGAATGTTGAGTGGGACCCTATCAAATGGAATTATTATATTAGTGAAAACAACATTCAATCTGTCTCTGACTGTTTTGACAAAAGTCAACAGATTACTAAGATAGAGTAAGTTTAGTAGAGACCTCTTTATCTTTGGGGAACCATGTTGTCGTTGGGCCATGTAAACTTTAGATAGTTAGATAAATGATCCTGAATTATAGTGTAAAAAATCCTTTCAGTGCTGTTCGGCAGAGAAATCAGTCTTTAGTTTTATATCTAATGCTTTGATCCACTTTTAAAGATAAGTTATATGTTGACATTTCCTTACAAGATGACGTCTTGTAAGGAAATGTTGAAGAGCCATAGCAGACATTGGTGTAGATGAGCCCTCCTCCCCCAGAAGAGAATAGTAATGCGATCAGGGCGTGCAGAATAATTCGTTATTCAGGTTGTTGAAGCCAAACTCTATCTCATTACACAGGTGAATACAGTTAAGGATCTTTGACCCGAATTGCATCTTGCAGGAGAAGAGAAAATTTTATTACTTTGATAGGCAGCAAATAATTCGGAGAAGGCATCAGAAATTGGTTGATATCCCGTAATTGATATATTTGGCTCAATTTGAGTTAGTGGATTTGTTGGTAGGAGTTATATTTTATGATATTTCAAAAGGCTTTCTATCATTATTGGTAATTAAGCTATTTTTAAGAGAAATTATATAAGAATGATCACCAGAATGTATAAGATTTTTTACTTCCCGCTTTAAACACTGATGACGACCGGGCTAGCCGGGTGGATAAAGTGCCTGCCTGGCAACTCAAAGGTCGCGGGTTCGAATCCCGCTTCGGGCTTGGATGTTTTGGGAAACAAAACAATTAGTAAAAACTCACAGTTACAAATTTTTATGGTTAAAACATGGAAGGATTTAGGTGAAGAAGAATGAATCTTCAAGAGCCATAAGAATATTGAGTTCAAAGGATCTCAGTATATAAAATAGACTCTTTTATTGTGCATAATTGAAATTTCTTGAAATCTAGAGCTAAGACATCAGGTATGCTTTTTGAGGAATCACAGATTTTCAATTCACCTTTACATTTTTTAAATAATCTGAATATTCAAGCTCTTATAATTGATAAAAATCAGTTCTTTCTGGTATCTCTAAATATTAAGTCATTAAGAAAAAATTGGTTTAACTTCTTTCAATATATAAATGCAATGAAAGAATTTATTTCATATATAGTTTTAACAGAGGTTAACATAAAAAGTGATGAAATTTCTAATTATAACATACAAGCATTGAATGTATGTTGAGAGATTTGAGAAGGGGTGGAGGAATAATATACTATAGAATATGCTTTAAGGCAGTACAGGTTTACCACTTAACTCAGTCTTGCGAAAACTGCTGTGTCAAATTATTAGGAGAAGATCCAGAAAACGCATTCATGATTTGTGCTTTTTATAGGCCACCATCAGATTCTATAAGCAGCTTCCTAATAGAATTTGATAACATAATTTTGCAATGGGATGACATACAGGCCGATAAGACCATACTAGTAGGAGATTTTAATATTAATTTACTAACCGATGAAATTGATAATGTGATACTCAGATACTCTGCAATCTTAAACAAGTATGGATTTGAACATACCTATTTGGAATAACTAGGCAACAAAGGATGGAGGGTGATAAAACAGTAAGCTCTTGTTTAGATCACCTTATAACAAATATAAAGTTGAAGTATGCTAATTCTTACATACTGTTAAATCAATTTTCAGATCACAGAACATGTATACTAATAGTAGATATGTACTCAAAACAACATCCATGTGAAGATATAAAATTAACAAATGTTACGAAGAAAATTTATTTATCAACAGATAAACGGAAACAGAACATAGATAACATGTTAATACAAGAGCAAGTATCTTACACAACAAATATAAATGTCTTTTCAAATAAGATAATACAAATGATAAACAATTCGAGGTTTAATACAAAGAGAAAAGTAACTCACTCAGCTTGCAACATAAATTCTAGGAGTAGCAGGATTAAGCATAAGAAACTTTGGATGACTAACGAAATAGAAGAATTAATGGTACAAAGGGATAAATACTTCAGGCAGTATAGAAATTGTCCATCAAAGATAGAACATTATCACAATTATAAAACCCTCAGAAATAAATTGACAGGTATGATTAGAAAACAAAAAAAAAAAACACTTATTACAATCAACTTTTTATGGATAAGCAGATAACTCAAAAGGATAAATGGAACATTATAAATAACCTGTTAAGTACAAGGAAGAAATTATCAAGGGGAAATAAAATTAAAACACTATTAGAACAGGTTTCTGGTACAAACAAACAGTATAAGGCTGCAAATAGGTTTGCCAAAGCTGTATTGGATCTCAAAAGATATTATATTCATTATTGCCAAAATGCCTTTAATCAACAAGATAGTCTTCCTCAGATAGTGAACTCTTGTGTAGTCTTAACTCCACAATATACTGAGATTCTTAAGATTATAGAACAGTTAAAGAACAAGAAATCTTACGGACTGGA
This sequence comes from Mastigoproctus giganteus, assembly GCF_048544385.1. NCBI lineage: Eukaryota > Metazoa > Arthropoda > Arachnida > Uropygi > Thelyphonidae > Mastigoproctus > Mastigoproctus giganteus. The sequence continues at coordinate 32,818,951 of NC_143576.1, forward strand.
CTGTATTACAGTAACCGAAGTAAAGAGAAATAAAGAACAGTTCTCTGTTCTGTTGGTGGAGCTCATAGCACGGATGTTAGAGTCAGGAAGCTATCCTACAAATTTACTTTCATTTAAGGTAATTCCTATATATAAAAAGGGATCACCAGATCCCTTTTTATATATAGGAATTTTGCAATTATAGACCAATACAGTCAGTTATAAATAAGATAATATAAAATTATATTTTTCCCCATATAAGCAAATATTTACATCAATATGGACTGTTAAACAACTCTCTATTCTCATATCAGAAGGGCAAGAGCACACAGACATTATTAGAGAATTTAGTAGACTCTTTTAACTTACATTTAAACAACAATAACTTCATAATGATTTTATTTATAGATTAGACTTAATTGATATCCCAATATTGCAACAAAAATTACTGAAATATGGTATAAGGGGAAGAATCAATCAACTCTTAGCATCTTATTTAACCAAAAGAAAAATAACAGTTGAAGTAGAAAATACAAAGGGAAAATCATATAATGAAAAGAGAGGAGTACCTCAGGGCACTCATGCAGGCGAATCATGTTCAACATCTATATAAATGACATATTCGAAGTAATAAAGAACTCCTTTATAAAAATTTATGCAGATGATATAATCTTATATACAATTTGAAAGAACTTGACAAAAATGGCTAAAGATTTACAGCAGGATGTAATACATTTACAAACTTGGTTGCATGATAATAAGTTAGTACTCAGCTTTGAAAAAACAAAATTTTTGGTAATTAGACCTCCTCGTCAAACCTTGGACATGCATCCCTCTATTAAATTACATAAACATGAATGCCTACATGATCAGAATTTCCAGAATTTGCAAATGTCTAACTGTGGAAGAAGTTTCAAATCATTGTTACCTTGGGTTATGGGTTGATTACAGTCTGGCCGGGTGGGTAAAGTGCCTGCCTGGTAACCCAAAGGTCGCGGGTTCGATTCCCCCCTTGGGCGTGGATTAAAGTACTGAAAAAACCTTGGGAGGTGTATTATGGCCGCAGAAGCCTATGCACCAACAACTACAAAAAAAAAAAAGATTACAGTCTAAGTTGGGCAATGCATATAACAAATTTGTACAAAAAAAATGAGATTTTGTGTACTTTTTTACTACATTAAGAATAAGTTAAATCTTAGAACAAAAGTTACCTTATATTATACTCAATTATTTAGTAGAAGTATGGGCACGAGCAAATATGACTGAAATAAAGGTAATAACAACTTAATTAACAGAATTTTGAGACTTTTAATGGGGACAAACTTTTGGAATGACCTGAATAAGAGAAGGCAATTTTTGTTGAAATATAAAATACTTTATCCAGTTCAAAAACTGAAGTTAAGTTTAATCTTGAAAAATCTTAACACTATTTTTGAAGAGTCGAATCTGCAAAGAAATGTCTCACATAATTTAAGGAACCCAAAAGCAATTGTTTTGCCTCACCTTAGGGTGCTAAATAGATTTGGAGATAGGCATACAATGAATATAATAAACAACTTGTTGGCTAGTGTAGACTTCAGACGAAGGAGAAGTTATTCTAACTGCAAATTAAAATCCTTAATAAGAAAATTTTTGATTTAGATCTTTTGAATTAATATAATATAAATTATATAATTTAATTTATTATTATTAGTAGTAGTAGTAGTATACGATTAATATAATATAAATTATATAATTTAATTTATTATTATTATTAGTAGTAGTAGTATACGATTAATAGAATATAAATTATATAATTTAATTTATTATTATTATTAGTAGTAGTAGTAGCAGTAGTAGTATATGATTAATATAATATAAATTATATAATTTAATTTATTATTATTATTAATATTAATTGTAGTAGTATATGATTAATATAATATAAATTATATAATTTAATTTATTATTATTATTATTATTATTATTATTAATTGTAGTAGTAATAATAAACAGTAGCAGTAATAAAATTGTAATATAAAATGTAAGCCTTGTGAAGATCCCACTGTTGAGCCGCATGGAAAATGCCGTAGATGAAAAAATTAGGTTGCATCGTTGTACTTGTAATCTTTTCCTATTATGTATTTTATGTTAAAATGTTTCGAATATTCGAATGGAGAACTCAGAAGGAAACATAATGGCGTTTCCGTGCAAATAGAGAATAGCAGCGGATTACATTCCCTGCACGTGGCTAAAAGCAGCAAGTCAACTCGCAATTCTCCAAGCGCCTGTTTTCCTCATTGTGGTGCAAGAAGACGTGTCTCCTTCAGAACTGCTCTCGTTAAGTTAAAGACCATGGCGAGTTGTGCTGTGCTGTCTCAGCACCGCTTATAGCTAGAAAGGCAAAAGCGTCTACAAATTAGTTGTCTGTTTCGGCGTTGTAGCAGTTTTGGACGTGCCTTCCAGCAAATTGCACTGTTGCTGTCCTTTGTAAGGCAACGAAAAATAACTCACAGCTTATAAATGTAGACCGGACGCATACCTTGAATGAGGCTGCATGCTAAAGGGCGTAATAATAGGACCGTTATACTGAAAGGCAATTGCGGATTTAATTATTTAAAGAAAATGGCTGTACATGCAGTTTTATGTAAATGAGACAGCCATCTCTACCTTGTAATGCCGTTCGTGCTAACAATGTATTTATAATTCAGTTGAAAAGAATTAGTCTTCGAATGGTAAAATAGCGCTGCATCGTCCAACTTCCTGAAAATGATATCTCGTTTCCTTAGACTTATCTGGAAAGATAAAACTCCTTCGACTTTAATTTCCACTCATTTACAGGACTACTTCCTGTGTTCCTTTCCACTGGTAAAACTACTCCTTTCAAAACTACTGCGATTCGAAACTAAAAACTTTTTTAAACCATTTTTGTTTCCGATTATTTGGCACATTAATTTCCTTTTATAGAGTATATAATTTGTTTCTTTATCTCTATTTTACTAGTTTTTATTAGCGAATGAAATAAAGATTCATTAAACGCCCTGACTTTTTATCAACCGTACGAGAAACTTTATTTTTGATTAATTTATTTACTTTTTGGCAATTTTTATTTTTATTTTTTGACTAATTTTCTTTTCCCGCAGGTTTGAGAACCACAAAAAATAGGAATCACCTTTTTTCCCATTTTAAATAAGACTTGTTTATCTAATCCTGCGGCGCCTCCGTAGCCAGGTGGGCAGGAGCAGCAGTGCGTAGCACACGCTTCTTGATTTAGACCGGGGTTCGAGCCCGTGACCACTGGATACAAAAAGGTCAGGGAACGACCACCGCATATCCCCCGAGTAATATGGCCTTAGTTGCTAATGCTCCTGAAAACCAAATAATAAACTAATCCTGTAGTTTTCAGTCCCTAATTTTTAGGCATATTCCCTATCTTTACACTGTATATAACTTCATCTTCGTGTATTCTTGTATCGTAATCCACAAGTTTTTTTTTTCATTCTGGATATCCTTTAGTTCCTCTCCCACAGGTCTGTAAACTACTCCGGAGTTTCTGCTACCCAAGTGCAATTCCGTGCGTTTTGTAGCATTAAATTTTAGCTCCCATTTTTCACACTGTACTTGTTCACACTGTTTTTGAGGAGTTGAATGAGCAAAGGAATTTCTCACATAATTTAAGAACCCAAAAGCAATTGTTTTGCTTCTCACCCTAGGGTATATTGAGCTAAATCCTTTTGAAGCAGCATAGCCTTTAAACCACCGATGGATCATCATTGTTATCCCGACCTGCGCTGTTTATACAATAATCTCTTACGAGGAAACATTAAAAAAGCTCTACTAAAATAGCGCTTTTTGATATGCTGATATACAGTATAACGTCAAAATTGTTTTTTGCATCCAGGTGCTTTATAACTTCGCAGTTTATAATTTAGCATGTTTGTCAGACGTGATCTTCCTTTGACAGAACCCTGCTGAGTTCTGTATTACGTTTGTAACCACGAATTCTGTAATCATCCCAACAACAGAGGTTAGACTCACTGGTCCATACCTTCCCACCACTTATTTAGCTCCTACCTTATGGATTATAAAGACTTTGACATTTCTGTAGTACAGGAGAGAAATTATTTCAAATTGGGAAGCACATTAAACAATCAGGCGAGTTATCATTAGCGGAGGATGCAAGACAGCAAGCTTATACAGCATCAGCAAAAAAAAAAAAAAAAAAAAAAAATTATCTAATTCTTCACGCCTCAGATCACTTCGCAGGTGCCTTCAAACGCTAAAATTTGCAGAACTGAAGCCTTTCTTGGTAAGACCATCCCTTTGTTCACATCACCAATTTCGTTTCCCTTCTCTGTATTCGTTCCGGCAGCTCTACATCCATCCTAAAATGTGGCCTCCTTGCATGCAGTACTCAAGTGTGGCCTGACCATTGCCTTATGCAATGTGACAATGACCTCCTTATCCCTACTAACTTCTTATATATCATCAACAAAACCCCATGAGCTGTCCTGGCAGCTTGTCTGCATTGCTCAGAGAACTTCATATCTGAGTGCACAATTACCCCCCTTCCCCAGGTTTTTTCATTTTACACTACACGAAGTGTAGTACCACACAGTTGGTACGTTATCCTGTGGTTACTGCTACCCATATGCAGTACTTTGTGTTGGTAAATGTTAAATTTCAATTGCCATTTCTCAGCTTACCTACCTAACTTTTCTAGATCCTGTTGCAGTAGCATACCGTCATTATTATCATTAACCATCCAGCCAACCGTTGTATCATCTGCAAACATGTACATTAAGCCTAATATACCTACATTCATATTGATAAATATAGAAAGCAACAATGGGCCCAACACCAAACCCTGGGGACTTCACTAATAACATTATTTCACGAGGAGCAGTGTTCATTGATTACCACTCTTTGTCTTCTCCCGCTCAACCATCCCTTTATCCATAGCAGCAACTTGCACTTAATGACACTGCTCCAATTTGTACAGCAGTATTTTATATGCAATAGTATCAGAATCTCCGAAATCCCAGTATATGATATCAAAGTTATTTTTTGCATCTAATTTTTTTGTGACCATATCGTGTTATCCAATCAAATTGGTCCGACAAGATTTCCTCTTAACAAATTCATGCTGTGTCTGAAGTATAATTGCAGCCTTGTCTAGATGATCCTGCGTTATTTCTTTAATCAGTGACTCTATTGTTTTCCCTGGAACCGAAGTTATACTAACAGGTCTGTAAATTAGTCGTGCCACCCTTTGATCCTCCTCTATGAATTGGGGATACATTCGCACATATTCGGCCGCGGAGTCCTCCCCTGAATCCAAGGATGCTTTCATAATTATCGCTAAGGGTTTGCTTATTTCTTTCGCTGCCTCCTTTAATATAATTAGATAGATCTCATTCGCCCCAGGCATATTTCTTATGTTTCACTTCAGCTGTTTCTCTTCCACTTTCCTCTCAGTTATTAAAAATCATTTTGCTCCCCGTTAGAGTTTGGTCTGGCCTTCCCTTTCCTAAAGAATTCCTCTTGTGTGAATGTAAATGCAAAATACTCATTCAGTTTTTGAGCAACCTGAGCAGGATGGTCAACAGTCGATCCTGCTCAGGTTGCTCAAGTGAACCAATTTGATTCATCCCCTTCTAGTGTTTACATAAGTAAAGAAGTCTTTGCTGTTTTTGGTTTGCATCCTTGCCAAAGATTTCTCGTAATTTGCTTTCGCTTGTCTAACCTCCATTATGATTTGATTACAGAGTAGTTTGTATCTACCATATGCTTCTGTTTTGCTTGATAATTGATATGCATCACATGCATTTTCTTCTTCTCTGCCGCAAGTCTTATTAGTTCTTCTGACATCCCCTTTCCTAAAGAATTCCTCCTGTGTGAATGTAGATGCAAAATACTTATTCAGTATTTAGTCCTATACCTTGTAGAGTTTCTTAGTTGGTATGAAAAGCCTAGTACATTTGAAGTTGGTGTTTAGATTTATGAGTCTATGTATGTATGATTCTTTTGGGTCTATGTATGTATGATTCTTTTGGGTCTATGTATGTATGATTCTTTTGGGTCTATGTATGTATGATTCTTTTGGGTCTATGTATGTATGATTCTTTTGGGTCTATGTATGTATGATTCTTTTGGGTCTATGTGTATGATTCTTTTGGGTCTATGTGTATGATTCTTTTGGGTCTATGTATGTATGGGTCTATGTATGTATGATTCTTTTGGGTCTATGTGTATGATTCTTTTGGGTCTATGTGTATGATTCTTTTGGGTCTATGTATGTATGTATAATTATTCCTTTAATGCTATACATTTTGAATTTTCTGATGATAACATCATCAGTTGGACTCACTATATAGAATTTAAAAATTGTCTGAGGCCATTGTAGTTACCCTTGACGGTAGTTACATCTTTTAAGTAAATTCCAAATCAGTACACTGTGATCACTGTCACCTAATGGTTCGTTTATATACAGATTCTTAATGCACGTTATTACTTTTAGAAAGAGTAGATTATTACTTTAGATAGAGTAGAAGTAAGTGTAATGGGACGATAACTGGATGGGAGGGATTTGTCACCCTTTTTAGGAACTGGCTGGACATGACCAAATTTCCAAATAGAAGGGAAAACACATTTGGAATAAGAGAGTGAAAAAGGCTACATAGAACAGGAGTAAGCTCAGGGGCACAGATTTTGAGAGCAATTGGAGAAATACCATCAGGACCCAGAGCTATCTTAGCATTAAGATTGTTCATAATCCTTCAGACTTCCTTTTCACGGAAGACCATGGGAGGCACTTAGTGGGTGTACTGAGAATGGTAGGAGGTGGTTTACCAAGATCATCAATACAGGAGTTTAAGAAAAGTAGGATGCTAGCAGGTCAACTTTATCTTAGGCTGAATAGAATCTCAGGTAAGAGACCAGAATGCTCGAATGCCATTTGGACAAAAAGCAAGTTTTCTACTCTTAGCCTGTTCAAACTCTAGTTTGGACTGATTAATAACTGCTTTACAATTGTTGCGAGCTTTATTAGTGTAGGCAGAAAATTAAGCTGGAGATTTGGATACAAGCCAATTGCGATATGCAACATTGTTACCTTGAACAGCCTTAGTACATTTATTGGAAAGCCAAGGTTTAGATCAAGGACGAGGTTTTAAGGTGGAGTGTGGAGTAAAGGATTTCATCCCTACAAGAATAATATCACTGATACAATCTGAGCAAACGTTGACATTAGAAGATTTGAAACAGTAATGCGACCAGGGAAATAGAAGAAAAGAAATCTCGCATATCATCCCATTTTGGATTCTTATAATGCCAGACAACACGAGGTTAAGAATGACCACGAGAGAAAAGCTCCATTGGAAAAGAGACCATCACCCAGTTGTGATCTGGGGTGCCTAGAGCACCACTCATCTCGACTGTGTACTTAGAAGGGTTGTTTGTGAGAGGGGAAAAAAAAAAAAAAAAAAAAAAAAATCAAGCGCATCGGCTGCCTGCTTAGGATTGTCTGGTATTCTGGTAGGTGAATGACAATCTATGCGAAGTCATTAATAATTGCAAAAGCCTTGGCATCTCGATCAGCTTGGTCTGTGTGACTAGAAAACGGAAGACAGCTGCAATTGTGAACATTAAAAGAAAGTCAAGTTTCAAAGAGATGAAGTTAAAGGGGCCCAAGTGATTAGTGGAATTGGGAGAATGATAGAGGCAAGAGATGAATTTGACAGAATGTGGTACAGAGATTTTAAACCAAAGAAGATCGAAAAGAGGAGATCCCAAATTACTAAGTCTCTAATAACGAATATCAGAACGGACATATGCGCAAGTACCCACTTTGAAGCGCAAAGAATCATACACTGAATAATTCGCACAATGCGATGATGAGCAGTGGTTAAATCAACATGGGATTCTGTCAGGAAAAGTACATGGAGTTTCGCGGACTGTAAGTGGAGATGGACATCTTTGCGATTAGAACTGAGGCCACTGTTATTTGTGAAATGAACGAAGAAGTGTATGGGAGGTTTAGATCTTTTCGCAGATAAGTTTGTTCTATTAATTTGACAATTCATGGTGTATTCAGTAGTAAGAAAAGGTGGGGATGACATGCTGTATGAAGTAATGAAATTTTTGGATATGGCTTAGAGATGTCAAGAATATATCCATCTCCTTGACATGACGTGGCCTCAAGAATGCACCCCGCATACACACTACTCGGACTCCTTCTAGTCATTATCTGGCAGAGTACATTATGCATTGGCTGATCCGGAAGCCTCTTAGAAAGTTACCAATAGGTTCGATCTTGAACTATCTAGCGGCCGGCCTGTGAACTATGTTTAAGAGCTGTAACCTCGAAATATAAGGAAGATTGGATCTCGCCATCATGTCCGTCATAATCTCAAACGATATCAATACACATGATGGAAGAGAACATTCATGGCGATTATATTGATAAACGGAGTACATAAGCTTTGTTCCTAGTGGGACATTTTTCCTGCCAATCCAGCTCCTCATTACCACCTGGGCTCTGGAAATCTTTTTTTTTTCTCTCTCTTCCACTAGTATTATTTAAACGCTTCTTTTTTAAAACCACAAACCCAAACAAATAAATGAATAAATGCCCGAGTTAATATAGTTACGGTCTGTATTTTACTAGTGTAAAGTGGGGTTCCCCCATCTCCGCTGTATTTTACTAGTGTGGGATTTCCAAGGATAAATAAATGCATGCGTACTTATGTGTACTTGTTATGATAGTATTACTGTAATCTGCTGTCAATGGTAGATTTCATAAGCCGCAGTATCCCAAGTCTCTCCCGTATACCCAATGTGTGAATACATGACGTGCCCATGTTTGTAGCCTGAACCTACCCCGTACCTGTAAGGTCATTATGGCGCCGCTGTGTAGTTTGCAACGTGCTCAAACTGCATTTATTATAGGCAGCAGTGTGTGCATTAATGATTGGCGACCTTAGCACTCTTGCAGTGGAAGAGCCCTTAGGCTGGAAGAGCTGTTCTCTGAATAATTATTCCTCCTTAACAACGAGTGTCTTTGAAATTAACTTCATGCCAGAAATAGCACGTCTTCCCTGCTGTGCTGACACTTGGGTATTGGCGAACGTGGAACTGTTGTTGCCACCCTCACGTGAACGGCATATGTATACAAGTAGCACAAAAGGAGGACTTCAGGCTGCCTGTGATTAAAGTAAATGACGAGCACTACGCGGTGAGTGACAGCATCGATCGATTTTCGGAACCTTCACAAGTTTTATATAGCGACTCATTTCTCATCAAGATTGGTTTTTTTATTTTTTATTATTACAAAAAGGGTGTAGTTTTGGTCAACGTAATGCAGGTGCATGTATATGAACAACTATCGTGAGGAAAGTAACGAAGCAAGAGAGGGAAGGAAATGGTAGTTTCGCTGTAGTAAATGAATTATTACAATTCATGAGATTTGCACTGATGAGATACTAACAAATGCTCTTGCTCACGAAATTGGTTTTGAAGATTAAATTACAGATTGTACTTACAAAAAAATTAAAGTAGCACGTTATGCATACCGATCCTTCGACTTCTTTGCACTATTACTAACAGAAGATTCTAATTTTCAGACATTTCAAGAGTTCCTTGTTGCTTCAAAACCCGATAATTGCAAGATGTGCTGAGGGTAGCGATGCTAGCGGAACAAGCGTATAACTGCAAGGAGAGTGTTGGGATAATAAACTACAATAGTCTTAACTGTGTCTAGAGTTAATGTCAGGGATGTCGCAAATAAAATGAGTGAATTCGAACTCCTGATTAGAACAACTAATGTTGACATAATAAGCTAAAGGAAATGTGGTGTCTCCCAGAAATAGGGGATGATGAGTTTTACTATTATGTATAATGCATTAGAGAAAGATAGACGAGATGGAAGAGGTGGGAGCATGCTTCTTATCGAAAACAGTTGAACGCGAAAAGTGCTTTTGCTGAGTCTGAAGTTACGTCTGCCCGCATAAAATCTGTGTGCCGTGAAATAGTTGGATGCAAAGGTAAAATAAGAGTGTGGGTATGCTACAGACCAGAAGACTGTAAAGAGTATGATGAGAGACTCTACATAGAAATGGAACGGGTAAGCAAGTATGTATGTCTTGTTATGGGCGATTTCGGTTTGTGCCTTATTGATTGGAGCAATTGGAAGGGAAACCCCACCACACAAGACAATTTTTTTTAAAAACTCAACTAGATGATTATTCGTTGCATTAAGCTGTTAGAAAAAATATGGGTAAGAATATTCTTGACTTGACTGATATCTACGAAGTAGATGACATTATACGGCTAACAGTACAGGAAGCATTAGCAAGAAGCAATTACGTAATCCATGGTTGCAAGATAAAGAAAGTGGTTGCAGCAGTTAAAGATAAAGGCATTTTAAAGTTAAAGTTTAATTATAGGAAAGGGGCTATTGCAGTTAAAATGTTAATGGCCTTTAATAACTGGACAGGTAGCAGTTAATACATTTTTTTTATTAGATTTATGGAATTAGAAGAAACAGTTGCAGAAGCTATGAATGAACATTTGTTGTTGTTGTTGTTGTTGTGAGGTTTGTTAGGAGCATCAGCGACTAAGGCCATATTGCTCCGTGTATACTATCTGTGAATTGCGTGTTCTGAGGTCGATTTTCTGTTTGCTGGACGGAAAACCGAATTTTTAGACCTGACCGACAAACTCAACTTAGTCGTGAAAAAGGCCCATAAAAATTCCTTCCGTCATCGATGGGATTCGAACCAGTGCCTTTCCCACCCAGTGTGGGAAGGATGGCGATCCTACCAACTGTGCTACCCACGAGGGCTATGAATGTACATATAACATTATTATGAAATTGGTATTAGTATTAAAAAATTAATTAATAAAATAAATAAGGATAAAATTAATTTGTTGTGTTTTGTGGCCACAGGCAATAGTATAGCAGATTAGCTAACAGGACGCGAAATTAGGTAATCAATTACCTCTGCTCAGAGAATTAGTTGCAGGAAAGTGAACAGCGTATGAATAAAGACTATAAGTCCTTGCTCGGGTTATCCAGGAGCGCGATTTCTCTTCCGTGCTGGTAACGGCCTGGGCATTGTAGATATGTAGATCCTTAAATAGTTGCATGTACATAAATATATAATAATCATGCATTTATAGGCAACTGGCTGATATACACGAAACAGTATCTCATCAGGATTCTACCCCATTTCACTGTTTCAGTATAATATATATTGAGTATAATACTATAATAATATATACAGTATATATATATATATATATATATGCAGCCTATAACGTTTCAATAGTTTTCTGTGATACCCTTATTGTTTAGCCAAATAATCTAAATATTAATTTGAAATGAATTTTTATGGGTCTATGTACAGGCAATGTATGTTGCCTGATAAAAAGGAACCACCTACGTTTTTCCCTCCTCATGTTAAGGAATTGTCCAGGTGACATTTGAATTTTCCCTAGCTTTCAGTCACATCTGAAAGCTAGGGGAAATCTCGCTCACGGCGGGTAATTGTAACTTATTCCAGTAATTAAGAACTCTCTGCCTAAAAGAAAACTTCCTATAATTTAATATAAATCTTTGTGATTTTAATTTATGGCTTCTGGCTCTGAAATCGTAACAGTAAAAATTTGACCATTTATTTTATCCCCTTTCCCATAGACCTCAATCAGGTCTCCTTTAAGGTGCTTGGTTGCCGAGCTCTGTAGTCTACATATTCTAAGTCTTATCTCATACTTAAAGGTGGCGCCTTTTTCAGATTTCACCATGCGGGTTGCCCGTCTTTTGGACCATTTCAACAAGCTCAGCGTCTTTTTTAGGCGTGGTCTCCTGTGATCGCACTTGGAATACCAGGTCCAAGTATGGACCCGGCATTCCAAGTGCGATCTTATGATTATCTTTTTCAGAAGGTTTGTGACCTCCATACCTCTTCAAGCAAATGTTCGATAAATAGGACCCCATGGGCCTTGCTGGGTGTTTATACTTCTCGGAGGGCTTCATGTCCGACCGCATTGTAACTCCCAAATCCCTTTCTTCCTCTGTTGTTAATTCAGCCGCACCTGATGCATTGATTTGTTTTCGAGTTGTTCTCTTAGTGTATGGCTATGTACTTTGCTTTCTTAAAAAATAGATGCCACTTTTATGACCATCCTTGAAGTTTGTTGTCCAAGACATCCTGAAGGAGAGCTTCTCGTTGCTGATCTTTAATCACTCTCCCAATATACACATCAGCAAATTTTTGCATCGCGCACTTTACCCTTCGTCGATATCATTTGTGAAATTGAAAAACAACAGTGATCTCAGAACTGACTCTTGGGAAACCACACTTCTAACATTAGACAATCTGAAGAGTGACCATTAATCACAATCCTCTGCTTTCATACCTTGCATCCACCCTGCTCGCCATCTTACAGTCTTACCTGCGATTACAACAGTCTCAATCTTATACAGTAACCCCTCATTACGGACTGAGTGGAGGCTTGTTGCTGCTAGGTTCTTATGTGTAGGCTCTTTGGCACCATGCTCCCTCAGCATGAATTGTTGAGGAGGCTTCCACCCTGCAGTGGGTTGATAATGGCTGCACTTTACTTTACTTTTTTGGTGGTTAACACGGTGATCGGGATGGTCACTGCTTCTTTCATGTGCCCCATTTTTTTTTTTGACTTCTTGTCTGAGGTCTGTATACTTCCGGACTTTTTTTCGTAGGCTTTCTGGAAATTGTGGTGTTGGGCACCGTAATGTCGAACCGGTATGTGGACTTTTCCTTTCAGTGAGGGTTATGCTCGGTCTGTTTTACGTTTTCATCATGTCGGTCCTAATGGTACAGTGCCCTTTTCGTAATTAATTCATAAATTACTGATAATTTAGTAATTAATATTAGTTTAGGGCAGAGCTACAAGTTTAGACAATATTACCAATAAAGAATTAGAGCTGAACTTGAAATATCCTAACTTAACTTGTGGCCTGCTTGTATATAAATTTGAAAAGAAGTAATTGCATTATTTGTTCACTAGCATATTGCTTTCATATGTATTAACAAACAGTTCACAAAGTAAGTTTAGAAATTTCACGTTCAGCTGTGATTCTTACGTACGAATCAGTATAATTTAAAGTATGATTTCACGACCCTGTTGCCTTTGCTCAAAATGAGACAACAAACCACGCCATAATGATCGCATATGAATTCGGCTTTCAGTGGTCAGAGTTTTCGAGTGCCATGAACTCCCAAACTACCAACAAACTAGCAACATAAAATGTTAGTTTTGCTCCATTTTTAAGAATTAAGAATTTCAAATTGTGTTGTACTTGCTAGTGAAGTTAACACCGTGTAAATTTAATATTCATATTCGTAATCTAACTGTATAACTAATTTATTTTTATTAAACTTAACTGATAGTTAATAACTATTACTAAGTACACTTTGTTTCTAATTTTCCTTTGAAGGAATTTCTCATTGTAATTCATTCTTTGGTATGCTGTGCTGGCTCTCTGTATGCTTTCCATAGGGGTGTATTTCAAGAAAAGGAACCAGCGCAAAAGAAACTGGTGAGTTGAAGTAACGAGCTGTATTTAATGATAGTGCTGATGTTTTGCCATTAAACAACTATCTACGTATCGTTTCCGACTTGGAAAGGTTGCGTTGAAATGGTCTGAAATGCTGCAATGTTAAATGCGATGTGGCAAAAGACCATTAATCAAATAACTATTAATGAACAATTTAATGACGCTTCTGTCATTAAGCTGCACTGCGTTTTCCTTGTACAACAAATGCATGTGCGCATAACTTAAATGATCTGGATGAGAGAGAGAGAGAGAGAGAGAGAGAGAGAAGGTTTTGCAGGAGTTTCTAAATTAAGCTTCACTGACGCCAGGTGGAGTGAGATTGGAGACAAGGGACGAAAAGTCGGCCTGGCTAAGTCCATAATTCTGCTTGCACCGCCATGTCTCAGATCTATTCTGTTGGTTGTTACTTTACCAGTATCACATACTGGTTTTTATATTTAATAAGAACCTGCATGCTATACTGCCGCAGAATTTTTCTCAGTGAACGCTAACTTTATTTAAGCACTCAGATTTAATCTCACCCGTTTCAGCAGTCGAATGAAATTATCGTCTTTCTCTTAAATCGGAGTAACGCCGCACCCTCTTCCTACTGTGATTTTGTTTGCTATCTTTTCTCTACGGGTGTTCAAGTTAGTACGTGTATTTCTTAAACTGAGGTCCGTGAGCACTTAGTTGGTGGTTTGCGTTGATCGATGATCTGGAACCTGATCATTAAAAAAAAAAAAAAAAAAAAATCCAACCTCAGAAGGTTAGAAATTCTAATGTTTCTACAAAACCAAAATGTAAAAGATTTGGTAGTTCGCGTAAATCCTTTTTCGTTTTATTTATTGATTTATGTTTGTAATTGTGAGAATGTAATGAAGAGCTGGATTGCCACCAGTAACAGCTCGACGCTTGTGTTAAGCTCACATAACAGTTGATACTTACCTTTCAGAGTAAAATCTACCGAGTTTACTTTGTCTAGGCTTTCTGGTGCAAGTAATAAATTTTTGAAACGGTGGTAGTGGGGTGGGGGGAAGGAAGGATCCGTACCGAACCCTAAAACGGGTGTTCGCAGAGTGAATGGGGTTACTGGAATGCGTTTAGGGAAGTTGACGTAAAAATAAAATTGGTACTTATACAGACACGTCTGAATGTTTTTGTGGCATTGCCTAGTTGAAATGATTTATTGAAATAGTCTACCATATATTTCGGTTTATAATTCAACTCGGCGTATAAGTAACTTCTGTTTTATGCCTTGATAATTCGTACTTAATCATATATTCGCCGCATAAGTCGATCCTTTTTGTAGTCATCTTTCACACCTCGCTTAATCGTTTCTTTCAATAAACTATACTTTTAATAAAATTAGATTATTAAAATGTTTTTAATAATCTACTTTTAACTTCAGTTATTTCTTTTAAAAGTTTGTTTACATTATGAATTTTTCTTACACTGCACAGCAAACTGTAAATAAAGCGGTAAGAGTATATATATTACTCCCTCATGTAGAAGATGAGTACAAAACCAAAACCTCATGAATAGGTGACATCGCTCTTATTAATTCTATGTATACACGGGAGGCTTCGATTATGTAACTGATCTATTCCGTGTTGCATGTTTCTTACTATCCTGCAAATTGGTTTCTCTGTAAACAGCTCTTCAATATCGGAACGTGTTCCAATAAAAAAATGACACTCGAAAAGTAAACAGTAAAACCTAACTCCCGATAAATTATATGAACTATACCGTAATTGAAGTTTAGGATTTTATACTCGGCGAATAAGTCAACGTTAAAACTGTAGATGAATTTTTACAAGTTCGCCTTATACTCCAGAATATACAATAACGGTACCACCCAGGAGAGTCTTTGGCGCCTTCTACTTGGTGCCTTATGGTCTAAGCCAGGGGTGGTGAACCTATGGCACGCATACAAATTTTTTGGCCACTCGGAATTCAATGTCCCAAAAAAATTTCAAACTTCGACACATCACTGGAGGAAACCCCCTTGAGTGGTGATCTGCGCACGACTGTTCTCTCTGCCAGGCATGTAGTGACGTGCCACCATTCAGCAAATAGCTGTATTCCTGTAGTGCTTTGTTTGAAGGCGGAGTGGTCAGACGTACTGACGAAATTGTGTGATTAAATGTCTTTAATATCGCCTTTCGAGGGGCACGCGAGGATAGTTTTTTTTAAAGACTTAGCTAGTTTTGGCACGCACCCTTAAAAAGGTTCGCTACCCCTGGTGTAAGCTACCGATTCACCATAAAAAAATCAAACCAGCAACTTGCCAACCTAGGGTGCCTTCTCTGGAAAAGGTGACACTAGTTGCCAATTCCTGATTTAAGGTCTTGTACCAATAGGACGACTGCGTCATTTTATTTCAAGAAATCTACTAATGATATTAATTAAAGCATCGTGAAACGCGCATTTCTTTTCTTAATTGATGTAATCCTTTATTTATTTTTATATTAATCACAAGCCGAAGTACCAGCCTGTGCTCGCCGAAATTCAATGTCATGCGTTTCAAATTGGTGAATACTATTTTCATGGTTTCTGACAAGTTAGCGATTCTTATCTATTTTTGGATTTTTAAAAATTTATTATTATTATTTTTAATTGTTTTCCCATTTTGTGACTTTTCTTAATTTACTGGCTGGAACAGTTATCCAGTTAACTGCAGATCACAATCGAAAAGTCTGCCCATCACTGTGTTAGACAATATTGCTTTAGTGTTGTGTTTATGTTTCTTGAAATTGAACAGCTTACTTAATATCAAAGGCATCACGTGGGAATTACAATTTAAATTAGATTAAATAAAATGAATAACATTTATCCATGTTTGAAATTAACAGTTGATTTTTTGAGCTTGATTTGTTGCGAAACCCCATATGCAGATTCGCTATGCATCAGATAACACAACTCCCTCAATGACATTAGTGCTAACTTTAAAAACTTTCCCTACTGCAATTTTAAAATCTATCAGCGTCATCAACACTTAGATTATGAGCATTTTAAATAAGTGGATTGCAGAGTTCCTGATCGGCGACCGGGCTAGCCGAGTGGGTAAAGTACCTGCCCCGCAACCCAAAGGTCGCGGGTTCGATTCCCGCCTCGGGCTTGGATCAAAGTACTGCAAAAACCTTGGGAGGTGCAATATGGCCACAGAAGCCGATGCGCCAACAACTACCAAATAAAAAAAAAAAAAGTTCCTGATCATGATTAACTACATCTATTTAATAAAGAATACATCTCCCTTTAGCCCTCAGAACATTCTGCATTCGTCGTGGCATGGACTAAATGAAGTGTCGTGCCAGGCAGGGCCGGATTTTAATGTTTGTAGGAGCTGGGCACTTTTATTCTAAAAGTGCGAAAAGAGGAGTAAAACATTTCTTATAATAAATTGTACTGTATTAACACACTGACTGCGAATTACATTTTTGATGTAATGCAAGTATGAGCATTCCATCAGCGCAGCTGCGCATGCACGTATGAACATGTATAAACGTGTGTGACTGTTGTCTCATGCTTATCTTGTTAAACTGGCTTGTTTCCTAGAGAGTTAAACGTGCATTCGCCTATTCAAAACAGTTGTACTGTCAAATACGTACATGAGTTATATGTAAAGAGAGCGGTAACCGAGTGGGCAGGAGCGCGAGTGCGGTAGTACAGACTCTTTGAGTGGACTGAGGTTTAACCCGTGACTGTTAAATACCATTAAAATCTGTATTGATTGATTTATTGTAAACTCCACTGACCTAATGGTCGTGTCGGATTATAAACAAGAACATTTTTTATTATTTTTTTTTTAAATAGCGGAATAAGTTTGTGGTGTGACATTTTAAGAAAATACAGTAGTGTGAATTTTAAAAGAAGACTGGCGAGCTGTATTTTCAATTTTTCATATTCTGATCCTAGAATAATTTATTGTGTTAACTGTGTTTGACGTGATTTAAAATGTCTGACAGATATATGCGAAAACACGAATCTGGTTATGAAAAAAGAAAAAAAAAGCTTTGGGTAAAATGAAGATTCAACTCCTGATATAAGTCATACAGACCAGTTGTCGGTCATTATTCGTTATGTATCAAAAGATGGCAAAGTACATGATCGTTTCTTGATGTTTGTTCCCATTGAAAAGCATGATGCGAAATATCTCTTTGAGAAGGTAGCATCTGTTCTTGATAAACATGGAATAGATGTAGCAAATTGCAGATCTCAGTCATACGACAACGCTGCTAATATGAGTGGGATGCATTCTGGAGTCCCAGCCAGATTCAAGGACGTCAACAAACTAGCAGTATGGGTTCCATGTGCTTCACACTGTCTTAATTTAGTAGGGACCACATCCGCAGAAAGCTGTTTGACTGCCATTATCAGCATTTTACAGTCGCTCTACACATTCTTTGCAGCCTCACCACAAAGATGGTGTTAATTGAGTACGATGGAGAATACACCTATCAGACACAAGGTGTTTATCACATACGATGCTGCGAGATCATTGGGAAAAAATACAGTAAAATTTGTGCAGCATTGGTTGATATCTCAGAATGCGAAGAACAAAAACCGACGATGGTTCATGAAACAAAAGCTTTGATAAATAAACTGGACAGGTTAGAAATATCATTAATGACTGTCATTTGGGAAGATCTCTTAAAAAACATAGATAGAGCGAATAAAGCAATTCAAGAACCTGGAATTGAGTTATGCGTAATTATGAAATTATATGATGCTCATCTGGATTATTTGATTGATGTTTGAGAGGAATACAAGTTTGATGATTTCGAAAAAAATGACAAAAGAATTCGTTCCGAATTCTGATTACAGACAACATGAAGACCGAAAGCGGAAAAGGAAGAAACCGTTTGATGAACCATTTGACATCAGAGGAATGGTACCAGCAGAACTACGTACAAAAGATACACTTCGAATTCAATTTTTTTATCGTATTGTAGACGTACTAGTCACAGAAATGACAAAACGAAGTGCTGCATACAGTACATCGCATGATACCTTCAGTTTTCTTATAGATAAATCTATGTCAAAAGAAGAAATTCGATCCAAAGCCACAGCATTAGTCACACCAACTCTTCCGACTTAGAAGTAGATGTCTTTGATGAATTCTTATTGTTTTCGGCAGTATACAAGGACAAAATGTCTGTTACAGAATTAATAAAGACACAAATAAAAGATAAACTGATTACTAGTTTCCCAAACGTACACATATCTTTAATAATGTATTAGAAGATAATACATTATTAAAGTATTTTGTAATAATAATGTATTTTTCAGTGGTATCCACTGAAAATAAATAACAGTAGTCTTCTCTACTAGAGAAGCGTTATTTATTCGAAGTAGTGCAATACCAGCTATCTCGTTGTGAAGGCACCCACAGTATGAGATACAATCAGAACGATCCCTTTACATTACATACGTAGTTTAAATTTATGGGTAAACTATGGTGTATCTATATCGATATTATGCAGGGTGTTTCAAAAATGATGGTCAATAATTTAAAGGTGAAAAGTACAAACTAAAATAAGCAAAAATGTCCCAGTGAAGATCAGGTCGTAAATGAACCCTTTTCGAGATAATGCACATTTTCTTTCTAACACCCTTTCCTCAACATCAGGTGTTATGCTTCTGGGCCTACCTGCTCGTACTCCATGTGCGAAGCGCCCATGTTCTCTAAGGCTGCCTGTTGGGCTGCCTTCGGCGGAAAAATGCTTTTTGGTACAAACCTGCAGCCTCCAGTGCACTGCCGTTGGCTTTACCATACATGAAGTGCAAGTCCGCATACTCTTCGTTGCTGTAACCTCTTTCCATGTTGACTATCCTTTGACAAGTACTAGTATGCCTGCTACGTCTCAGAGCAATGAGAGAGGGGAAAGGGAGATAATGAACATAACCTAATCTAAACAAACAAGTCAGTGGTGAATCCCAACCAAAAATGTTCAATATCTTGAAAATGATTCACTTAAGGACCGATGTTTACTAGGCTTTTTTTTTTTTTGAATATTGTAGTCTGTACAGTCACCATTAACTTGTTGGCCATTACTTTTGAAACACCCCCTATACAGTTAATTACCTAAACCCATAAGAAATTATGCCTTATGCATTTCATCTTCTAATACGTTATTATCTATTCACCATTTGGCATCTCTCATATTGTGAAAATAATTTCGCAACTGTGATGGCATATTGCATTTACCAGGGTACCTGCACACCCACCGATGATGAAGTCAACTAGCTTCGACACGATGCCGTCAGGGGGTGCTTTATGCTGCCCGGAGTTTCCGAGAATAAGTAACAACAGTCTTCCCCACTGGGGCAGCGTTGCCTGTTCGAGGGATCTATGAGTTTTTGAGTGGTGTGAGTTGAAGGAGTTAGTCCCTTTCATTCTTCTACACCGTTTCTTTTCTTCTTCCTCTCCTACTATAACTTTCCCTCTACTCTTTTGCATTTCTAAGTCTAATAGGGACAAGCGAATAGTAGAGTTATTATCCCACACATATACAACTAGTTTCTAAATGATCGTCTGGGTGGTGGTATCCACTGAAAATAAATAACAGTAGTCTTCTCTACTAGAGAAGCGTTATTTATTCGAAGTAGCGCAATACTAGCTATCTCGTTGTAAAGGCACCCACAATATGAGATACAATTAAAACGATGCCTTTACACTACATACGTAGTTCAAATTTATGGGTAAACTATGGTGTATCTACATCGATATTATATACAGTAGTTACATATCTTTAAGAATTTATCCATCCATAATTGGATTGAATGCTGAAGGAGAGCGCTCATTTTCGAAACTTAAGCAGATCAAGAACTGTGCAAATGTTCAGCTAATAACCAAGGTCGCTTATCGTCGTTGGTACATCTGTGTATCGAGAACGATATTACTTGTCATATGGACTTCGAGTACATTATTAAAGATTTTGCTACAATGAGAAGCCAAAGCAAGAAACTTATGCAATCTTAAGAAATGTTACACGTGATCTAGATAATCATGATATTGTAGATTTTCTGTTTCCTTTGAATTTCAAGTATAATGTTGAAATTTAATAGTTGCATTATTTTTAAATCTGAAAACCTTTTCCTCCCTATTTTTTTTTTTTTTTTTACTTTTTTTTAACTTCCTTCGTAGGCCCTAAGCACAGTGTCTACAGTGCCTAATGGGAAATTCGGCCCTGGTGCCAGGCACGCTTGTCCGTGTTAACCCAACTGCTGTCCACAGTTATGCCGAATTGGATAGTTGCTAATCGTTCCACCTCATCTTACAGGACTCAGCTGTATTGAGATATGTTGACGGGAGAGACCACCGCTGTAGGCTGAGTTCACTGTTAGTTCTTGGAATCAGTTCTATACAATTCTGGTCTTTTGGAAAGGTGCATTATTTTGTTGGAAGAACCAATTCACAGATGAATACACTACAGCCATTGGGGGGGGGGGCGCCTGTCCGGAAAACAATTGTCTTGTTTCATGAGTCCATGGACTTATACTCTTACGTGTCATTCTTCACACCTAGCTGTTTTTCACCAAACATGGTTTTCGTGCTGTTTTTCACCATACTAAATAATAAATAAATTTTCTGTTTATACTCCGGTACGACCACACGGTCAGAGGAGTTCACAAGGTAGAGAGAATACAAGAAACAGCACCGTATTCAGCAGTCACGGGCTTTAACCCGGGTCACTCAAGGCACGTGTACTTATGCACCCGCGCGCTTGACCACTCGGCTACGGCGGCCTTGTGTTCTCCCCTCAGAATGAAAGAGTAGGAACTGGGATTCGTGAGATCATTAAACTTTTTCCCCTCCACTGTCCAGTGTTGTTGTTGTTCCTGAACCAACCGTAACTGTACCTTCTTGTGTTTGCTGAAAGGAGTGGAATCCGATTCATTCATCGGCTGCGATTTTTGACAAGGTATGCCTGTTTTCTGGACGAAGAACTCTAGTTTCTGGGATTAGAAACCCTGCTACTCTCGTCTGAGACCGACGAACTCAGCCACATTGTGAAAAAAACCCGTAAAAATTCCTCGCGGATTCGAACTCAAGTCTTTTCTACCGGTGTGGGGACGATAGTGATTATATCAACTATGCTATCTGCAAAGTAAGAATAGGTATACCTAACATGGCCACAGTGTACTTTCAGATGACATTTCCGAAACCCACTGTGGGAATCTGTTATCAAGTCAATTGTAAACGTTAAAAACCAGCGTGGATTTAGATAGAGACGAAAGAAATTACAGTGGTTTCAGAAATGTTCCCTTTTAATAATAATTAGTTTAGGACTATAAGCCAGCATTGGATTTTCAGAATATAGGGTTACCCATTATTGGACAGGTAATAACTTTTTGTTGCTTTCTGAACGTGGATTTAAGTACTATTCATTTAATGCAAATCTAATTTTATTTGTATATCCTACTTGTTCAAAAGTCTTCTTGGTTGAAACTTTGCTGTCTGCCCTCGTATTAAGTTATCCATTTTCAGTTACCTCTTCTGTGCGAATTTTTTGTGTTTCTACCGCAAAATTAACCAGCGAATTAATTGACTTATTGCTTTCCGTCTACTTGAGGTTCTTTATGACGATGTATGAATACCCCTATTTTAGATTAATCATGCATGATGTTTTTCAATTTGAATAATTTAAATATGAAATCTTGTTTACTAATTAACTAATTAGATGCTCTGTACTGTTCTCTGTCTGTTATACTTATTCCACATTTATTTCATAAATGTACCACTTCATTTGCTCCTAGCAATGTGCCATGAATTTTTAATAAATGTCTGTCTGAATAAATGTCTAGTTATTTAGATCGATAATGGCAGGAAACGAATAAAATTAAAATATTGATACGCACAAGTCCCTCCTCTCACAGAAATTTTATTTACAAATAGGCTATTAACATTTATTCCCCTTCCCCGCTGCTCTGCGAAATGTTTCCGGACTCCCATATGACTTCAGTGATCTAGACGATCAAATAACTAGTGTACACAAATGCCTTCAGAATTTAACACTAAACAATTTCAAACAAGCATTTTACATAACTTTTCATAGTTAAACTTCAGCGTTAGTTATTTAGTTACCTTAAATATTAGGAGGAAAAAGGTTTCATCCAATTTAGGATACTAATACAGTATAGAGGCCAATTGATAAGTACTAATTAAGTAAATAATTAAGGGATGAATTGTAAACTGAATTTGAATCTAAAATGCCTACTCATCTGGGATCATCAAAGCGCACGTATTTCAATGGTTAAGATTGCTATTAGTCTCTTCCGTTTCTGCTTTTCCGTTTGTTTTAATACGTAAGACTATTCTTTCTCTTAAATTCTGGCGGCTTGGTTGTTGTAGTATTTTTTGTAGTATTTTAGGTACATTAGCAACTTAGGCCATATTGCATCGTATATAATATGTTTGTAAATTGCGTGTATTCTGTGGTCGATTTTCAGGACGAAAAACCCGAGTTTTCGGGAAAAATAAAAACATGCTGCCGTCGCCTAAGACAGCCACGTTGTGAAAAAGACTTATAAAAATTCCTCGCGTTATTCACGAGAATTGAGCTCAGGTCTTCTTCGACTAGCGTGTGGAGGACGATGATTATACTAACTGTGCTACATTGGAGGGTCGCCATCTTAGGTAGCACGTTAGTAAGGTAGCTTGTCATTCCCACACTGGGTAGAAGAGAACTGAGTTCCAGTCCCATCGATAACGAAAGAAATTTTATGGGCCTTTTTCACGACTTGGCTGCGTTAGTCGATCTCAGGCGAGGGTAGCATGGTCTCCCCCCCCCCCGGAAACTCTGGTGTTTCGTTCAGAAAACAGGAAATCGACCTCAGAACACACGCAATTTACAGAAAATCCACACGGAGGAATATGGCTTTAATCGCTAATGCTACTAAAAGCCAACAACAATAACAACACAACTTCGATGGCGTCTTAATTCTCGCCCTTAGATTTCTAAGGGCGAGAATGGCCGAAATTGATGTTCACAAATGAGAAGATGCATATCAATGTACCATGCATACTTCGAGAAGTAAGAGCAGTGTGGCAATATGCATGGAAATATTCCTGATTACGAGTACTCCGATGTATATTACAATTTTAGTGCATGTTGATATATGGTGTATAATAGTGTGCATGGATTAATATGATAGGTAGATGTTATTTAATATTCACGAAATCTGAAATTTCTAGTGTGGTTTAACAGTTGAGTGGGAGAGGGTTCTTTCCATAATTCTCGATCACTGCGCATGCTGCAGGAGACAGGGAGGATTTTGAGTTGTTTGCAGACGATTTAAACTGAAGGTGAATAGGAATCTGAGATGCCCTAGCGGCATATGTGGAGGCCTTACCGGTAAACGTTTTTATCCCTATTTTCTTCTGTCTTCTGCCAATACCTATAACGAAAAGTTTCCATCAGATTCACGAACAAAGCACGCTTAAAAAAAGTATAGGATCTTGTATCTACATAGTGTACACGGCTGGGCAAACCCGAAAAGCGATATATAAATCCCCTACCACTGTGCCAAATAGTCTCTGTGGATGATCACCTGATTGATTTCTATATGAACTACCCATTAATCGTTCATGTTACGCGCACCATATTACGTCACCCTCCCCCAAGCTACTATAAGATGTTCCATTGGTTATACGTTCATGCATAATGAAACAGCCGTATTTCAATCATCAAACGTGTACGTGATTTGACCAGACTTTCCTTATTAGCAGATTAGACAATGGGGGAAAACCTAGCATTGTTGACACTCTCACAGAAGCTGTGTACTTTCATGTTTGGTATTGAGGGGGGACCGGAAGGACGTTATGTCACAGGATGCAGCAGAATTAGAACAGCTTTGTCGGATACCAGGAAGAATTGTATTTTGTGACATCCCAGTGTATGTATATATGAATATTTATGCTTCTACGGTGACCACGTCGTGCACTGTAACAGGTTGAAATAAAAACAGCGAATGGAAGACATCTAACTACATTTTCATAACTCACCACAAGGGTTGTTGTTATTTTAGGGTTTTAGGAGCATCAGCGACTAAGGCCGTACTGCTGCCTATATACTATCTGTAAATTGCATGTGTTCTGTGGTCGATTTTCTGTTTTTCTGGACGAAAAACCTGATTTTCCTGGAGGAAAAACTATGCTACCCTCACCCGAGACCACAGGGGCTACATTTAGTTAGCAAATTACATTTACCTACATTTTCATAAGTCAACATAGGGGCTGCATTTCGTCTGGACCATAAATTTTTTTTCTGCAAGGAGTTTAAACAAAAACAAAAAAAAAAAAAAAAACATGCACCATTTTGAGGATTCATATTAGTTAGACATAAATAAATAAATATTCATTTATTAAAAATATAGAAAACTCATCACAACACTAAGCTAGGGGCATAAATTCAGTACACAGGAGATAAATATAAAAACAAATAGGTAGCAGAATTCATATCTCTCTATACATTAAAAAGGTTTTCTCCCTAGTGATATTTATTCGAGCCAATGGGAGAGGGCGAGGCAATTACGTCACTACAAATGCAATTAATTATTGACAACTGCTTCCATAACCTTTACCAACCTCGTGCATGCTTCCCTGTCTAACAGTTGATGTTCCATTTTAACGTTTTTTGTATATTATTATATTGTATACAGTATTTGTAAAAAGTTTAGTATTTTGTAAATATTTTAGATATTTGTATAGTTTGTAACTATTTCAGTTAAATATCTTAGTCCTGCTCTTTCGGATGCAATAAAATCCCTCATGCATTTATGAAACCCGAAGCAAAAGGCCTTCTCCTAAGTGAAAAGCACTGAGTGATCACTGAATTATGACCACCCCAATGAAAACTGAATGCGAACCGTTGACCACGTGAGTTACGAGAGTGCACAGTAAGTCGACCTACATAGCATAGATGAGGTGTCAGTGGTTCAGTAGGTAGTAAAATTCCAAGCGTGATGGGCAAAAGGAAGAATTTATCAGACTTTGATAAAGGACAGATTGTAGGTGCTCAATGAGCTGGTGCCTCGATTTTCCAAACGGTTGAACTGGTGGGGTGTTTGAGAGCCGCCATTGTTAAAGTATACCAGCACTGGCGTCAAAAGGGTCAAAAACGACCCGACAGCAGAACTGCAAAGGTTAGCAAAAAGTTGATGTTAGAGGTGAGTGCTGGGTCTAACGGCTTGTACATTTTTATTATTATTTTATTTATTAACACACAACTGTATATACATTCTCAAGTTATCTTAATCAATTTACATACAATATTAATCAATTTATATACAATATTTATATACAGATTTATATACATGCTCTTATATATACTGTAGTCTTTCTGTACATTGATTGTGTGTGTCCTGATATGAAGGGTGGCTCCTAGACACAAGCCCATCTCCACCTTTTACTCCTGAGAAAGCTCAGAACGTCTGCAAGACAGGCCTGAAAAAAAGAGCATTATGTCAGGCCATTTCGCCACCAGGGATTAACTAACACCTGGATCCACCATTCTCTATGTGTGCTGTAATGCACAAATCCTGCACCTACCGGAAGTAGTGCTATACTGGTAGGTGCCAGCAATCCCGCCCCCAAGGCTGCCCAAACTTGGAGGCCAGCGGAAAAAAAAAAAAATAAATAAAAAAAAAAATAAAAATAAAAATAAAATAAAAAATAAAAATAAAAATTTTCCAACTAAGAACAATGTACACTTGTTGAAAAAAAAAGCAACATTATACGATTATTTACATGCAAATAGCAAATACATACACTTACATTAACTTAACACTTAGAAACATTAACATTAACATTATCTCCACTTTAGAGTCCATCCACAAATGCAAGCCTGAATTGGGTGTCCAGGAGCAGAAGATCATCTCGCTGTAGACAAGAAACATCCTATAAAGATGACATTACACGAAGTGTTCTGTCGTCAAATGTGCAGCACTTCCCTTAATTGGTATCCTGCAATAGATTTCTTAGCTCCTGTCTTCTTTTAAAAACTTTGGCCGAGAATTCCTGAAGCAAAGCAAAGATGTCCCACCTCTGAACCAAGAGAGGTAAATTATTCTCCGTGAGGTTTGGCAACCTATTTAGTAATTCCTGCCTGTCTGAAGTATACAGTCCGCATTCAAGGATGACATGTCTCCAAGATTCCACCTCACCGCACGAACAGTAGGGGTCAGGTTCTAATCCTCTTTCAAATAGTTTGGCCCTTAAGCCATGTCCAGTGATTAAGTAACTCGTTGTCATGGTGGGAGCAAACCAAGACGACACCCTCCTGTCCATTGCAAAGCTTACGGCTGGAATGAAGCCTAACGGCTTGTACAGGCGAACAGGCGCAGCACTGTTGAAGAGTTGACTACCCAATACAACATGGGCCAACCAGGAAAATAACTGGCATGACCATGCGTCGCCACTCGCACGTATGGGCTATACCAGCAGACGACCCCTACGGCATCCTCTCCTAACTAAGGTTCATTGCCGTAAAAGCCTCGCCTCTTGCAAGGAGCATGCAAGTTGGATGTTAGAAAGAGGTGCGCTGGTCGGATGAGTCACATTATTTACTCAACACCGTGGATGATCGTATACAGATTTGGCGTTAACAACATGAGGCTCTTGATCCAACATGTATTAAAAGTGCCAGCTGGTGAAGCCAGTTGTATGGTATGGTGTGGGGCATGTTTCACTGGCAGGAACTTGTACCCCTGGTGTATGTGGAACAATGCAGTCAACAACTGCTATTGTCAACTGCTTGCTGACTGTGTATACCCTGCTATCTTACACTTTTTCCGAATGGCAATAGTGTTTTCCAAGATTACAATGCGCCTTGCCATTTAGTACTTGTTGTAGGAATGGTTTCAGGAACACAGTTCTGACTTCCAGCATGTCGATTGGCCTCCGAACTTCCTCCTATATCAATCCCATAGAGCACTTATAGGACACTATGGAAAGGCATATCAGGCGTCTGGATACACCAATCACCTCAAAACCTGCATTGCTGACTGCATTACACACAGCTTGGTTGGCCATACCTCCCGAACGCTTCCGACGTTTTGTTGAATCAGTGCCACGTCAGATAACTGCTGTACTTAGGGCAAAAGGAGGAACGACGAAGTATTAGATAGCTGGTCATAATTCAGCGATCACTCGTTGTATGTAAGCACAGGCAAATAATTACATAGTGATATTTATTCGACCTTGAGAATGCCGAGCACTAAAAATCCACAGGTAAATAATTACATAGGTCATTTCCTGATTAGATATCAATCAGTGCATATAAACAGATGTGTCTTTTACGGAGATAAGATTTGACTCATCAGTGTATACGGAATCTGTTAGCCAAAACGTTATGTCCAGCGAGTCGTTATGTAAATAGAAACAACTGCAAATGAGCTACTACGCGTGCGCGGGTCTAGACACGGTATAAAAAACACCTGACACTGAGCTGCGTTAATCAGTGTTACTCTTGTTCTTCAGATGGGAAAGGGAGCGGACTTAAGCGAGTTTGACAAAGGCTAAATTGCAACGGCCAGATGATTGGGTCAGAGCATATCCAACTCGGCACGACTGGTGGGATGCTCACGGTCAGCCGTGGTTAGTACCTACCGAAAGTGGCCCGAGGAAGGAAAACCCACGAACCGCCGGCGAGGTGTTGAACGACCACGGCTCATCGATGCTCGAGGTGAGCGAAGGCTCTCGCGGATGGTACGTGTGGCAACAGAAGTGCGACTGTGGCGCAACTCTCTGGTAATTGGAATGCTGGTGACGAGAATAATGGGTCACAACACAGTACATCGAACCCTCTGAAAATGGGGCTGTGTAGCCGCATTTTCAGCAGGCCTCCTCAGTCAGTAGATGTCAATCTAATTGAGCATCTGTGTGATGAGGTGGAACGAGCTCTTCGGAGTAGAGATCCGCAATCATCGAATTTGCAACAATGGTGGAATCAGTTGAGTTAGCATGGACTACAATTTCTGTAACGATGAATGCCACGACGAATCCAGGCTGTTCTGAGGACTAAAGGAGGGACTTACTTGCTGATCTGTAATCTGACCACTCACAGAGTGGTCAGCTTACATGTAAAATGGTCGCTCAGTATGTTTCATTTTAATTTAATTTTTCAACGTTGCAGCCAATACGGACCTGATTTCGGCTATTGCAACCTGTTCCATTATTTTAGATTGTAGTAGAGTTAGAAGATTTCTTATCTGCAAAAGCAGTATTGGGATGGGGTTGGGGAGGATTGAATCTCAGTTAATAATTTGTGCCGTTACTTGCTTATCTACGTTGTCGAAGTCCCATTATTCAAATATTTGACACCTAATTGTCGATCACATTATTTTTGATATTCTCCGTAATGTATTTGTGTTTCAATGCTTTTTACTACGCTCATGAGATAATCTTTTTACTCTTGTTTTCTGCATTTCAACTTCATTATCTCCTTCCATTGGCCCTTCCTGATGCATTATATAACCTTCGACTTTTTTGCACCATAGAAACCAAAAATCATCATCATCATCACCTTCCATTGGCTGCTTTTTATTTTTATCGTTTATTGTCGATTCGCTTTTTCCATTTGATTTAACTGTATGTAATACTATATATTTTAATTATTTCCTTATAGATTTGGTACATCGAAATACTGTATGTTCTTTCGTTGAATCACTTGATTTGCTCGTGCAATTGTTAAAATTTAAACTTGTTATTTGCGGGTGTCATTGCTAAATGTGCTTTTTGTGAAGTACATAAATTAACTCTGATTTGATATTGAGAATTTTCATGTAAAATTAAGTATAGTAACTTATTTTCACATTCTTATTTGCTATAAAAATTAAAATATTGACGAAAAACGGTGTCTTTGTTCAATTTTATTCACCAGTGTTCCTTTAGGATATTAGTGTCAGTCAGATTGATTAGCTGTTATATGATACTAGTTTACTTTATAAACCAGGTCTTTTTAATGCGGTATGGTGCAACTCTCTTTTGATCGAGTTACTTTTTCGATAATTAAGTTATATTATAAACGATCGTATAAAAATTTTTGCTGATTATTTCTTATCTGTTGTATGGATGCTCGATCAAACAAATGACTCTGTACAGCTGCTTCATATGTGCAGAATGTTAATGTAAATGGCATTTATATTGATCGTATTTTCTTTAGTGAATTCGTGTCCACTGGAACAAAAGATCTGCTTTCTTTCATAATGCTCCTGCAAAACGATTTATTGTGTGTTATTAGCGTACGTACTGATCAAACTGTAAGCCAAATTATCTGTAAATGATTTAATTTCCGTTATGCACTCGTCGGTTGCATTGTGGTTGCAATATCTAAATATATTTAAAATACGCACACATAATAACGGACAGTTCTGATAAACTTATCAGAACTGTTAGTTTATACAATTGTAACCAAAAAGTATGGCAATTTATATTTTATAGTTTTATGTAGTTTTTGATACTGATGACACCAATAGAATTCATAGTAACCAGGAGAAATGAAATAAATTGGAATCCTTCGGTTTTAGGCGAGTGCTGTGCTGTAGCTGGTGTTTTTTCCGGCCCGGCGCGGTCCCTGAGTTTGCCGCACCTCTCAATACACATCAAAAATACTACAAAAAGTCAAAACAACCTATAGGGAAATAAATTAAACTGACTGTGCGGTGCCGCTGCTGAGACGCAGCCGCTACGGTATAAGCAATAAAGCAATCGTCGTGCCATGCGTTTTATTGTTTTATTTTTAAGAATTTGAATTATAGTACGATATGAAAATGTAACAATTTTGTTATATTTATATTTTATTTATTTTAGTTGTAAGTATAGTTGTTAAAAACTAATTATTAATTAAGTAATTTACTAAGTTAACATAAAAGAATCGTCGGAAAATAAAATTGGGTCTCACTTGGAAAGTGCCTCCCATGGTGGACCGCCCCCGCCTCCCCAACCTAGCTACGCTACTGGGCGTGGGTTGCAGAGTATTTTTTACTGGAAACTCGTGTTTTTCGTCCGGCAGGCAGTAAAATCGACCACTGACAGAATACAAGCAATTTATACATAATATACTAACGCCTCATAGCCTTGCTTGCATTGGCGCTTAACACAAACAACACATACCTCATTACATCGAAACCTTTCATATCTCAGTTTCCGTAACAGCCAGATAGAGAATTAAATGAATATTATTCACTTGAGTCTTTCCTTCCCAGATTAATTAGCGTAACTTTTTACTGCTAATTCCAAATTAATTAAACTGAAATTTAAAGCTTTAATTTAATAATTCTCATGCATGGAAGCTGCAGAATGGTAAATTCTGCTGTATAACTTCTGTGGCGTCTCATTGGTGAGTCGCTACAGAAGTCAATACAAGTTAATTTTAACGCATTTACAAAGTACCTCTCTCTGTATTATTATTATTATTATTATTGTAAACGAATTCTCTTGATAAATAAAATTGTATTATTATTATTATTCTTATTATTATTATTATTATATGATTTCTCCTTGATTGGGGGATTCTACTCCGCGACCGGTACTGCTACCAAGTACACAGGGTGGTTTTAATGTCTGGTGTTACTATCAGTCGAGGAAATCTCTGGCTGTCGTATGGGTGTTCAGGATTGCGACATTCTGGAGTTCCTTGTAGGTGATCTCTGGGAGACCTATTGCTGCTAGGCTGATATGTAGAGTCTTTGGTACCATACCGGTTATTGACACGATGATTGGGATGGTTATACTTGCATATACCACATCTCCTTGATCTCATGTCTCAGGTTCGTGTACTTCCTATTATTTTCCTCATGGGTTTTCTGGACATTGCGAGTGTTCGGCACCGCTATGTCAATCAGGTAGGTAGCCTTTTACATCTTGTCCACAAGAGTTATGTCCGTTCTGTTATGCGGGATGGTCTTATCCGTTATTATGGCGCGGTCCCAGTACAGCTTGTGGGTTCGGATCTCTAGTACTGCCTGGGGTTCATACTTGTAGTATGGTACACTTTCTTTGGACAACTGGTATTTCCTCGCTAGCTTTTGATGTATTATTCTGGCTACCTAGTCGTGTCTATGAGTGTACTCAGTCTGGTTGATCACTTTGCACTCCGCGGTGATTTGTTGGATCGTTTCTGAGGCCAGGTGGCATGGTCGACATGTGTCATCTGACATGCCGAGCTCCTTTGCGATGTATTTTCTATAGTTTCTGGTGTTGATTACCTGGTCTTCGATGGCCAGCATGAATCCTTCAGTCTCGGGGAAGAGCGTCCCGCTCGTGAGCCATGCATTGGAAGCAATTTTACCTATGTAATCTTGATGGAGATAATTGTATTATCTGCCATGGAGTGTCTTCTCTGCCCATCTTTCTAGCTTCGTTTGTACCTCGTCGTTGGAGGGGACTCCTCGCTTAGGTTGAGTGGGGTTTACCGCTTGTCTATCTTCCTTATAGCTTGGTGGAGTGCTGCTGTGTGTTTCTGGAAGTAATCCTTCAGGTTAACTATCGCTGTCTTCTGTTTCTCAATGAAGTCCATCAGGGCAATTGTCAGTCTCTCCGCGGCGGCAGATTTCGGGTGGTGTTGGCGGCTTTTGGTCATCATTGTTCTTGTCTTTCTCATGATATCCTCCAGCTCGGTGTTAGTCCAATCTATGACCCCGGAGGAGTATGTTAGCACTGGGACTGCATAGGAGTTTATGGCTTTAACTGTGTTCCCTCCGTTCAGCTTTGCTTTCAGCAGGCTTCTGAGTCTCTGATCATATTTTTCGGTCAGGCAGATCTTAATTTTCTTGTGCTGTAACTGCTTACCCTGCATCATCCCCAAGTATTTTTAGGCCTCTCCCTCTGCCATGGCTTCGATCTCTTTACCACTCTGCAGCTGATAGTTTCGGTTGACTAATTTTCTCTGACACAATCCGTAGGTCTTGCACTTGTCTAGACCAAATTCCATCCTAATATCATTGCTAAATTCTGCGGTGATCTGGAGTAGTTGCTGAAGGTGTTTCTCAGTTCCCACGTAGAGCTTGATGTCATCCATGTACATTAGGTGGGTGAGGGTGTACAGTTTTTTTCTTCCTCCTTTGAGGTTATATAAAATAAAAAATAAATTTTCTGTTTATACTCCGGCACGACAACCAAGTCAGTAGAGTTTACAATAAATCGTAAATACAAATATTTATCGTATTTAGTAGTCACGGGCTTGAACGCCGGTCCACTCAAAGAACGCGTGCTATGCACCCTCACTCCTGACCACTCGGCTACATCAGTCCTTTCATACTTGCTGCCGTTGAGCATGGTAGTTAGCTGGTTAAGTGCTAGACAGAACCACAATGGGCTCAGGGCATCTCCCTGAAAGATTCCTCTCCTGATGGGGATTGGCCTGGTTGTGACATTTCCAACCTTAATGGTGGTACTCCATTTCGTCATCGTTTCGCCTATGAAGTTTGTCACTATCGGATTGACTTTGTAGATGATCAGCGCCTCTATTAGCCAGCTATGAGGCACGGAGTCGAAGGCCTTGGGGTAATTGCGGTAGACTGCGTACATGTTGCGGCGCTTCTTGTAGGCTTGCTCCTCCATAACCGTGGCATCTATGGATAATTGACCGTTGCACAGCCGCTTGCATCCTTTCTGCTGTTCGGCCATTATGTTCTGGCTCTCCACGTGGTCTGATATCTTCCTGGTTATGCAACTGGTCAGGTTGTTGTACATTGTTGGGAGGCAGGTGATTGGCCTATATTTCGCTGGATTTGTTGTATCTTCATCTTTAGGCTTCAGATATATGATTCCGTCAGTGAGAAACTTTGAACTGTCTCTGGGTGCCTTATCATTCGGGTGAACTGCTCTGCCAGGTGCTTGTGTGTACAAGTGAGCTTCTTGTAGCAGTAGTTGTGGACGTTATCCATTCCTGGAGTTTGCCAGTTTTGAG
The DNA here is from genome assembly GCF_048544385.1 of Mastigoproctus giganteus. Taxonomy (NCBI): domain Eukaryota; kingdom Metazoa; phylum Arthropoda; class Arachnida; order Uropygi; family Thelyphonidae; genus Mastigoproctus; species Mastigoproctus giganteus. The sequence continues at coordinate 32,852,404 of NC_143576.1, forward strand.
AGTTTTTTATCGTCTCTTTTACTTTTTCTGCCTGAATCTCCCATTCTCTCATTTCTTGTACGTCCTTGGTTTTCTTGCGTTCTAGTTCTATCCAGGTTGCTCGGCTGTTATGTCTTACTTCCTTGCTCCATATGTTTCCCAGAATTCCTCAATCGTTTTCTTCTTGGGTGGTCCGTTCCCTTCTTTCCCGTCTTCTGTGAGATTCCTGTAGAAGCCTCTTTGATGCTCATCGAAGATTCGGTTGCTTATTTTCCTCTGGGAGCTCTCTTTGTATCGGCATAGTCTCTTGCTGAGTGCAAGGAGGTTCTGCTTCAATGTGTCCAAGTACTCCCCTATTCTCATGTTTGCTATGGACGCTGTCTCTCTTGAGGATGCTCTTCACTTTTCCAATCAATTTCTTACTTCTATTACCCCATTAGTGCTGGGTCAATTGGCCTATCTTGACTCTTAATTCTTCTATCTTCTGTTGAAGTTTCCTTTACCCAGCTGGTGGGTCCTTCTGTTTTCGGTTCTTCTGCTGCTGGTCTCTCGCTTTTCATCCATTAATCCTCGTGGCTGCTACCGCAGCACAATACACGGCTGTGTGGATGGCCTCCAGTGTTGCACAATTGCTGTCGAGGTAATGCGGTATTATGTGCCGGTTCAGGTGGTCCATGACTCTCCACAAGGTTTTATTCAGCCTCTGCTTCGGTATCACATAAGTCTTTGTGGGGTACATTCCTTCGAATTCTGTTAGGGCCTTCTTCCACACTTCCTTTATTCTGGATATCATGATCTCGTCTGTTTCCACTTCAGCTGCTGTGGGTTGTATTTCTTCTTGCTCTTTCTTCTTTGGATCGGTGGCATGTTCTTCCTCCTCCTCTAGTTCCCTATTCTTTATCCTTTGCAGTTGATCGCTCACATCCTGCTTGATTTTTTCCAAGATTGCAGGAACTATCTGGTTCTTCATAACGGTGGTCCTTCTCTGGTCCGCTATACGCTGTTCGGTGACCTGAATATCCGGGAATCTTTCCAGCCACTTGGTATGCAGTCTCGCCCTGTAAGTTGTCTTACAGTTATTATTATTAGTTGCTCTTATATTATTTCTCTCTGATTGGGGGATTCCACCTCATGACGGGTAATGCTATCAAGTACATAGGGTGGTTATTATGTCTGGTGTGACTGTTGGTCGAGGAATTCTCCGACTATCCTACAGTTGTTCAGGATTGCGACTTTCTGGAATTCCTTGTAGGTTTTGTCTGGGAGACCTATTGCTGCTACACTGTTATGTATGGTCTTTGACATCCTACATAACGACTAGGGTTATGTCCGGTGTGTTGTGCGGGATTATCTGGTCCATTATTATGGTGCGGTTCCAGTACAGCTTGTGGGTTGTAGTCTCTAATACTGCCTGGGGTTCGTACTTGTAATACGGCACACTTTCTGTGATCAACTGGTATTTCCTTGCTAGCCTCTGATGTATTATCCTGGCTACCTGGTCGTTTCTACAATGTACTCACTCTGGATGATCACCTCGCATCTCGTGGTGATGTGCTCGAACGTTTCTGAGGCCAGGTGGCATTGTCGACATGTGTTGATTACCTGGTCTTGGATGGCGAGCATGAATCCTTCCTTCTTGGGGACGAGCGTCTCGCTCGTGAGCTAGAGGTCTGCACGGGCCTAAATTTTTTATTTTTATTCTTCCCGGTCAGGGGGCAGGGGACCTGGTGCCTCTTCCCCCTGGCTGCGAAGTCGCCATGTGCCAGCACTCAACACTCAACATAACAGAACACATACTTAGACACCTACATACATACATACACTTTCTGGCCTTGGCATTTTGCCATTTCAGAAGCTGCAGTGGTATATAGGGATCCTGGAGACCACAATTAAACAAATACATCTTGACACCTTGACCTTGACCTTGCCCGGCCCGAAGTGTAGACGGTATGACCTGACCCAACCCAACCTTAGCCCGATTTTTTTTTTTTTTTTTTATCAAAGAACCGATTTTTATCCTACCCCGATTGGAACTTTTTATGTAAATAAAATCGCTAGTATTACCGAAGTTTCATAATACAAAAAAATAATAATAATAAACTTTCAGATTCAATATCAATAATTATAGGGGACTTCGCCTCCTGCTCGCTTTGCATTTTTATGGGTTTTTTTCACAACGTGGCTGAGTTAGTTGACCTCAGGCGAGGATACCATGGTTTTTTCCCCAGAAACTGTGGATTTTCGTCCAGCAAACAGAAAATCGATCTCAGAACACACGCAATTTACAGACACGCCGAGTAATATAGCCTTAGTCTCCGATGCTCCTCAAATCCTGCTACTAGTAAAGAAGTAACAAGCAAATACAGCTTCCCAAATATTAACTGTATATTATTGTGAGTTTTTAGCAGTAGGTAGGTAGAACGTTGCACGGTGGTGATAAATCAATGAGACTTTTTTTTTTTTTTATCTTTCTTTCTTTCGCATTAGTTAACGTCAATCTTCCATGGCGGCAGGTGGCGATTGTACTGCAGGAATTTGAGAATTTTGTGGAGTAAGATATTTTTGCGATTTTTGTGGGCCGAAGGTCATTCGTACAAGGACATTCAAAAAGAAGTACAGGCATACCTCGGTTAACGTTACCTCTGATAACGAAGCCTCGATATAACGAAGTCCGCAATTTCAAGCCCCATTTAACATAAAAAAATATTCCAATTTAAGGCCAACGCCCGACAATCATCCGATTGGTGACTGACGGCGACTCGTTACGTATTCCCGAGTGCTCCCGAGCTGCGGGCATGTCTGTTATAACAGTTTTGCGTGTCAATCGCGTAATTTATTTGTTGTTTACATGATTGACGTTGTTTCAGTGTGGCGCATTGCAATAATCGACGTAGGTTCTTTATAGCATTACATAACGTAGATTTTGTAAATTTTAATAGAAATATTTTTGTTTTAGTTAATTAAAATGTCAGAATCAAAGAAAAGAAAAGCAATTTCTTTGGAAACTAAACTAAATATCGTACGACGTGTTAAAAGCGGCGAAAGAAAATCCGATGTGGCACATTCTTTAGGATTAGCGCAATCAACTTTAACAACCATACTAAGTCAATCAGAAAAAATAAAACAGTCTGCTCAGAATTGTACAGATGTTACAGCGGCAAAATTAACTCGCTTAAGGAATCCAATTTTAGAAAAAATGGAGAAAATGTTAAGTTTGTGGATAGATGATATGTCACAACGTCATATGCCTTTAAGTCAAATGGTGATTCAAGAAAAAGCATTATTTTTGTTTAATCACCTGAAATCTAAACAAACTGAAGAAATTACGGAAACCTTTGGAGCTTCTCGTGGTTGGTTCGAGAAATTTAAAAAACGGGCCAGGATTCATAGTGTAAAATTAACAGGAGAAGCTGCAAGTGCAGATGTTGAAGCTGCAAATAAGTTTCCAGAAAAACTAAAGGAAATAATTGAACGTGAAAATTTTCCACCAAATTTGGTGTTCAATGTTGACGAAAGCGGTTTGTTCTGGAAACGGCTACCAACAAAAAGCTTCATTTCTATTGAAGAAAAATCAGCTGCTGGATTTAAAGCAGCCAAAGACCGTTTAACGTTACTCTTTGGATCAAATGCCTCTGGTGATTATAAATTAAAATTGCTATTAGTTTACCATTCAGAAAATCCGAGGGCGTTAAAAGGTAACATAAAAATGAATTTACCTGTAATATGGAAAGCAAATAGAAAAGCGTGGGTTACCAAGGAGTTATTTACTGATTGGTTTGTTAACCACTTTTGTCCTGGAGTAAAACGGTATTGTCAAAAAAACAACTTTGAAGAAAAAGCTCTTTTGTTGTTAGACAATGCTCCGGGACATCCTACTGATCTTAACACGTTGGACACATGCATTCCTGTCAAAGTTGTGTTTCTTCCAGCAAACACAACTTCCCTGATTCAACCATTGGATCAGGGAGTAATAGCATCATTTAAAGCTTATTATCTGCGTCGAACTTTAAGCAATTTAACTGAACTAGAGGATAAAGTGGAAATGACAGTTAAAACTTTTTGGAAAAACTACACCATTAAAAACGCAATTGAAAACATTGATAGTTCTTGGAAAGAAGTCACTAAGAAATGCTTAAATGGAGTTTGGCGCAAAATATGGCCAGAAGTTGTACTAGAAGAAGAAAATAACATCCAAGAAATTAGAAATGAAGTTATCCAGATGGCTCAATCAATAGGTTTCGAAAATGTCGATGAAGAGGATGTTAGAAATTTATTGAATGCAGAAGATGATGGTTTTTCAGTGGAAGATTTAGAAAACCTTGTTAGCAACGAAGACAAAGATAATGAAGGCGAAGTTAAAGAAGTTCCTGCCGAAAAAGTGTTAACAACCAAAGATTTAAAAAGGTGCTTAAATGACATTGAAAACGTTTTAAATTTTTTTAGTGAAAATGATCCCGATTTAGGAAGAAGTGTTATAGTTAAGCGATCAGTGTTAAATGCAATAACTCCGTATAGGCAATTGTTAAATGAAAGAGAAAAAAAGCATAAACAATCAACTTTAACCTCATATTTTAAAATGTGATTTCACTTTGTATGTAAGTTGACTGTTTATTTAATAAAACTTTTCTTTGTTCGAAAAAAAGCTTTTCATTTTCTTTACGTAGGAACGTATCCCTATTCTGGCCATAGTATTTTTACCTCTGGAAACGAAGTTTCGCTTAACTAAGTAATTTCGTGGAACGCATCCTATTCGTTAATCGAGGTATGCCTGTATTTCTATTGTACAGCGAGAACTGGCTATCACGTAAAGCTGTTTAGGATGGTTTGAAAACTAAAAAAAAAAAAAAAAAAAAATTACATGATTATGTAGTACTTGAGGACATAGAGTACAGTGTTAATTGGAATGCGGCTCCAGGGGTTTCATAGAGTATAGAGTTAAATATCATGTGGCTCCGGCGGTTTTCCCACAATACAAAATTCTGTAAAGGCCAGATTTATGCAGATTAATGAGTGTTCGTGTAGTATTAGTGTAGGTTGCATTGGTTGTGTTGTTCATCCGGCTTCTTAGCCTAGGTGCCTGTGTTTTCACATAAAAACCTCTAGTTTACCGTCAAGCCCCACGAGGAAGCAGGTGATTAGTAGGAAGCGTAAAGCACTGTCAGGGTGAGCCCTTGGAGAGCCCACTTAAAAAAAAAAAGAAAAAAAAAGAAAGGTTGAATGTGATAGTGATGAGATAGGAAGTGGGAGGTGATTAAAATGTTAGAGAGTAAGAGGGGGGCAGTAGTAAAGGCGCCCATCTGGTTGAAAGGGGTAACAGAAGAGGGCCCCAGGGGAAGAATGCCCATTCTTCCCCGGGGGGTGGGAGTTGCCAGATGGAAGTGGGCTTACTCACCAGGCGAAGGGGGGATGGGGCCACCCAGGTTGAGGGGGAAGGGGATAGGGAGTGAGAGAACAACCAATCCAGGTGGTAGGAATGAAGGATCATTGGGGGAAAGGGTCCCATGTTGGAATGCCTGAATTGGCGCTCTATCCCACACACTGGCCAAGGGGAAAGCCCTGGTGGTCAGTGTCAGCATCCCACACCATGCCGGCTAACTAGCAACGCCATGGTGTCTTCCTGGATAGGGCAAGGGGGGGGGGGCATCATCCTTCCGGGGGAATGGGGGAAGGCAAGCAATTTCATCCGCTCATAATCCTCATTCACTGTGCTCTCATTCTGGGGGGGGGGAATACAATGTTATGTGATGTACTTATTATACTAAACATCTAATAATTAAGATTTAGTGGCTAGAGACTAAGGGTTAGTAAATATTGAAACTAATCAATATGTGGTTTGCGCCCTTTCACACTCACAGACGCCCTCATTTCGAGGGTTTAGTGTCAAACAATGTTAACTACAAAATTGCATATTTTATTTTTTTTAGATAACTTTAGTTTTACTCTATATAAATAACAATGCATATCAGCATACAACTGTATCTTTCTGGCAGTTTACAAGTTAGCTTAGACTGTAAGTACATTTCCGGTAAACCAAGAAAGTTTAAAATGACTTTTTCTTGGTTAATTGCAAAATGTTGACCACAAAATGATTTTGTAGTTAACATTGTTTGACACTAAACCCTCGATTTATTCTGCTGGCATTTGTCTCATTTACTCAATTCTTTCTTACTGCACTGCTTTCCATGGGGGCACTTCAACTTACTAATAATTTTCTGTTAAAGTGCAGCCCTGTCTTCAGATCTTGTAAGCTATGGAGTGCAGTATTTGTGTTGTTGTTTTAGTATATATAGTCGAGATTGTGTTAGTAATTCCAATAAATATATTGTGGTTATATATGTGTTCTTGCAGCAAATTTCTTTCATTCCATTTACCATAACACTTATTCACTTTCTCTTGCTTCCTTGGTGGGTCTCTCTTCCACCAAAATTAACATTTTACTCCCTTTCACTCTCTTTCACCAAAATTAACATTTTACTCCCTTTCACTCTCTTTCACCAAAATTAACATTTTACTCCCTTTCACTCTCTTTCATCAAAATTAACATTCATTCCCTTTTACCACAGTTCCTAAATCACTATATCATTCAGTGTCCAGTCCATTCTCTCAGTCTTTCACACTCTTTCATTCTTTCCTTTCATTCATTCTTGTTTAATTCTAAATTGCATCCCCTTGCTGTTATCTAAGCTTTTTCAGATAAGCTGCTCCCCTACATGTTTACTTATTTAGTGTGGGGCTCCCAGGTCCTCCACTAGGGGGCAGGGTAATCCTGGGGCCCTAGTCAGTTCGGTGTAGTCAAATTTTAGTATCTGTCAGGGAGCTGGATACAGCTACCCTGTCAGTTTAAAAAGTCATCATCTGGGCGTGGTGAGACAGACTTGGGCACTTTGGTTATGGAATGTTGTTTTGCTGTGGGGGCTGTAAGGCCGTCTCTGGATATTTCTACGCATTTAAAATACTTTTTCTGTAAAGCTTATGAAAGCTTTATAATTATTTTTTTCTATCAGGACAATGGCTTCAGTATATCTAGTTAGCGGATGTCGCCCGAGGCTCCCATGTTTTAACCTATAGCATAGATGTCGATAACGCTGTTGCAGAACAACGCAAGGCGGCATACAATGCGTGACGTCACGCATTGTATGCAGCCTTGTGTCCAAAAATCAGGACCATCTGAAATTGACTACATTAGTTATTAGCTTGCAGAGAAAATAACGTGTAGAGCAGTCACCGGCTAAGAGTATTGAGCATATGAAAAATAAATGTCTTAATTTTTTAATGTATTACTCAATAATTGTATTTTAATCAATCGGTTCCATTTGTAATATAATCCAAGGCCCCTCCCCCCACCCCTTTTTTTAATAGGTCCTAGCCACTGAAATCTCAGGAAACTAGGTGGCAGGACCTACCAGAGTACTATAAAAAATTACTGGGTATCTGACCTACCTGCCTCTAAGGGGCATAGTGTGGCAAAAGGTGGGCTGCATAAGGGATACAATGGCTGAAAGGTCAGTTGAACAACCGTACACAACACTGCACTCTACGATATCCATACACTTTTAAATCTCTGTGCTCTACAGTGCTTTGTATCGCACGACAATGTATACTACGCGGATACGAGGGAAACCCCTGGAGCCATTAGACCCTAAATACTATAATATATGCAGTTAAAGGAAATCAGAACATAAACAGTGCTGATATATGATGCCAACATTCGGCGAGTCCACTTTGGGAAGCTCTGCATAAATAATTGTGGTGGCGCTTCTTGATTATCTTCCCTACATCTGTGATCTCGCCCCTGTTTACTTCCATTTGTTTCGTTCCCTTAAATACCAGCTTGGCGGCAATAATTTTTCTAACGATTCTGTGGTTCAGATGGTATAGATTACTGGTTATGACAGCAGCTGACGGCCTTTTGCGCTGCGGATTTCCGGAATTTAAAGCAGTAAGTCCGGTTTATAAATCTTTTTAGTGATTGTGTTGAAAAATAAATTCCACGTTCAGGTTAGTTGCCTGCTTGCATTTCCTCCGCCACATACACACTTAGTTTGCGACCTACTGACTGTCTTTCCCGTCCACATCATATACTTGTATTATACATATACTTTTATTGTCAGATTGTTTTGGTTTCTTGATGTTTCATGTGGAAAACCAACAAAACATCGTTGCAGATATCAGACAGAAATTAGCGAAGCTTTAGTCCAGTCCGTATACCTTGTAATAACTTACTTCTGTCGTGCTCTCTTTGTACTGTAGAGGTCAGCAACAAATTGACTTATTCAGTAGTCCATTCCTATCTTGAAAGAGGTGGGGAATGGCTATAAAGCACGACAAGTTGGCGGACGCTGTGATGCACAGTGTACTTGGCCTATCCTCACGGGGATGATTGCATCCATCAGACGTAATGACACTACAAGACATAAAGACAGTGACGCGAAAAGAAAATTTATGAAACAGCCGTTCTGTTTGCTTCTCTCATTAATCCTGTTGATCCCCCAGGGTGTCTTTAATGGGCTGAAGGTGCAAAATGGGTTGCTCTAAAGCTTCTTAACCTTCTGGCTGAAAACTGAAGAAGACGATTGAAACTGAGATTGATTCTTGTTACATTCTTGCAGCATTTTACTTACGAAAAACACCGATAATTTTTGTTCTGTAATTATTCGATTGCTCAGGAATGATTTATTTGAACTTTCTGATTATAATTTTAATTCTCTTGCCGTAATCCTTCGTACAAACTTGTGTGAATGGAAATTCCACTGTACTGGCTGTGTAATGGTGTTTACTAAGGTGACGTGACAGTTCGAATTAGATTTTTTTTTTTTTTTTTAATTATAAACTCGTTGTAGCCGAGCACTCAAATGGTAGTCGAGTAGTCATTGTGCTTAAACTCATTAATGATTTTAACTTGGATCCTTTTATAAATTTCACAATTTTAATTTTATGAAAATACAATACAGTTCATTCCATTAACTGTACCGTACCGCACAGTCTAGTTTAATTGTCTTTCTGTGTAACTTGTAATATTAATTTCGTAAATATTAGTAAAGGGTTCTGTAATTTCTGGTTTTAATTTCAGTTTTATATTAATATTTATAGTTTAATTTACAATTTCCGTTTCTTCGTCCGTCCGACAGTGTTCAGTAACTCTACCCCGAGTAGATAGATTTTTATAAAACCTTTTCTTTGACTTTGTTTAACCATCTCAAATTCATTAAAATCTGACAAATTTGTTTCCTTGTCCGTCCACCCGCTTGTAATAACTGGACTTGTATTAATTGTATCGGATGGATTCTCATGAAATTTTATATTTGGCTCTTCTAGAAAGATATGTTGAGCGATCCCAAACTTCATTAAAGTTGAACTAACAGAAATCCAGCAATTATTTCTTTTTTCATGCATGTCACATAGGCTGTCCGTATGGCGCATATCGTAGCTAAAGCACTAACGTAATTTGTTTATTGCCGTATTCTAATGGGCACTATGGCAGGTACGCAAAAACGGAATGTTCTCAGTTCGTCCATAAAAGTCGTTGCTTTATTGAATTCGGCAACAAAAAGTACATAAGAATTTAGCAATGGATGTTCATGTGACAAAATGTGTGTTTGACTAGTGTCAAACTGTGTTTGGCTCTTCATGCTTTTTAAGAATAACCAGAAAAAGGAACCACTAAGCGGCAGTAATTATATTATATTTATGTAGGAGCTACTTATAGAACTACTGTTAAGGGTAAAGGGACGGGACTTTGCTTTATTAAGGTGACTATAGTGCCACCACTATAGTCACCTTAATAAAATGACAATTGAAGGGAATTAAAAAATTGTAGACAATTTTTAAATTCCCTTTGGTGAGACCAGCTAATAATGTTACCGACTGTAATTCTGAATGGGAAGCAATCAGACGAGCTACTAAAATTTCTAGGCTAACTAACTAATAGATATGGTTCAAGGTTTAGAACTAACTCGTTGCATGATGAACTGATAAGACTAGTGGCAGAGAAGATAAATGCATCTGATGATTAGAAATTTTCAGAAACCTTTGGCTAAGAATACAAAGAAAAGTAGCAAAGAATTCTGTGCTTATGTTACCTTGATAACAAAATGAATTGAGCCACATTGGCCTATTAGACATGAATGGCGTAACTGTTAATGATTCTATTCAGGTTGCTCACAAACTGATTAAATATTTATATTTATGCATGAAGGTTTTTTTTTTTTTTTTAAAGGATGGAAATACCAGAAGTACATTCATCAATTATGGCTAATGATTTTGTTATAGCTTAGAAGAAAGTGGAAGAGATATTGTTGAACCTAGAAGTAAATAAAGCTTCTAGGGCTGATGAATCTGTACAATTATATTAAAAAAAGTATCAAAAACTGTGACAAAATCCTTAGCCATAATTATGAAGGCATTTTGCATTAAGATGTGCATATGTCTCCCCAATTCACAAAGGAGATCAATGCGTAAAATGAATAATTAATACACAGACCTGTAAGTTTGATTTCAGTTCCAATAAAATAATGGAATCGGTGGTTAAAGAAGTAATGCAGGACCGTCTAGACAGAAATGTAGCTATATGACCGTCACATCATGGACTTGTTAAGGGACGATCTTGTCTCACCAATCTTATTTGATATTTTGAAGCAGCAAAAGAGGAACTGAATGCAAAAAAAAATTCATTCTGGCATTATATATTTAGATTTCAGAAAATTACTGTTCCACCCTATAGACTTCTGTACATTTTTTTTTTTTTTTTTTTTTTTTGAATCTTGAATTTTGTACAAAAAAAAATTAATTTTGTACAGCATTCTATAGGGTGGAACAGTAGACTGCTATACAAAATGAGCAGCGTGGTATTAGGGGAAAACTACTGTTATGGATAAAGACATGGTATAGTGGGAGAAGACAGAGAGTGGTTATCGATGGTCGCCGCTCTTCGTGGACTATTGTTATTACTGGATTCTCCCAGGGTTCAGTGCTGGTCCATGTTGTTTTCAATATTTATTGATGATGCTGATGAAGGCCTGTCAGGCTTAATGTCTGAGTATGCAGATGACACAAAGGTTGGTAAGGCATTTAATGATAGAGATCAAGGTGTATAAAACAAGATTTACCCTAATGGTAGCCGAGCATTCTGGTCCTTTGCCAAAGCTATTGGCCACAACTTTTGCCCATCTCTGCTCCGACCTCTGTCCAAACCAGATGGTCCTGTTGTATCACTTCAGCCAAGGATAAAGCTGACCTGCTAGCATCCCATTTTTCTTCCAACTCATATATTAATGATCTTGGTAAAACATCTCCCACCACGCTCCATTCAATGCCTCCTGTGGTCTTCCGTCAAAAGGATGTCACAAGGATTTTGACGAATCTTGATGCTAAGAAAGCTCCAGGTCCCGATGGTATTTCTTCACTTGTTCTCAAAACCTGTGCTCCAGAACTTACTCCTCTTCTTTGCGACCTTTTTTCACTTTCTTATTCCAAAGGCGTTTTTCCTTCTGCTTGGAAATTTGCCCATATCCAGCCAGTTTCTAAAATGGGTAACAAATCCCTCCCATCCAGTTATCGTCCCATTGCAATTACTTCTACTCTTTCTAAAGTAATGGCGAAATCAATTAACCACCAACTCTTAAACTACCTAGAAACCTTCCATTTGATCAACGATCGCCAGTATGGATTCCGTCAGTGTCGATCCACTGGTGGTGTTTTGGCTTATGTTACCCATTTATGGACTAATTCAATGGAAAGATTCGGTGAAACACAAGTAGTTGCTCTTGACATCTCAAAGGCTTTCGATCGTCTTTGGCATAAAGGTCTTCTAAACGAGCTTCCATCTTATGGTTTGCCAACTGTTTTTAGTAATTGGTTATCCAGTTTTCTCTCTGATCGCTCACTGAGGGTGATGGTAGATGGCTCTCTGTCTTCTAACTTCTCCACTAATGCCGGTGTACCTCAAGGTTCAGTTCTTTCCCCCACTCTTTTCCTCTTGTATATTAATGACCTTCTTCCATTGACTGGAAATCCTATCCATAGTTTTGCCGATGATAGCACATTGCATTCCACTTTTCCATTTTGAGAAACCTTGCCCTATTCAATCAACTTCAACTTCTCGAAAATCTGCTACCAATTCCTTAAATGCCGATCTTCAGGTAATTCTCCAGTGGGGCAAAGACAACTTAGTTAATTTCAATCCTTCTAAAACTCAGTCTTGTCTTATATCTCGCAAAACGGATTCTTCTGCTCCTATGCTTATCTTTAGTGACACTCCGATTTCTAGGCAAAATGATATATCTCTTTTGGGGATTACCCTGACTTCTAATCTCTCTCTCTCTTGGCACAAGCACATTACAAATATTGCTTCCTCTGCATCTAAAAAAACTTGGTTTTCTCTTTCGCGGCGTTACTTTTCTTCCAAACAGCTGCTCACTCTGTATAAATCGCAAATCCACCCTGCCATGGAATATTGTTCCCACATCTGGGGTGGTGCCCCCCAAAACCTCTCTCAGGCTTCTTGATTCCATTCAGAAGAGGGCAGTTAGGTTAATTAATGATTCATCTATAACAGAGTCTCTCCACTCGCTGTCTCATAGACGTACTGTTTCTGCTGCATGCCTCTTGTATAGATACTTGTTCTTCTGAATTGGCTTCTATAATTCCCGCTCTGTCTTTCAAAACAGTCCGAACACGTTCCGCCACTAGCCAACATCCATTTACTGTCCAACTTCAAACTCGCAGAATCAACTTTTCATCTTCCTTGTTTATTCATTCAACTGCCGTTTTCTGGAACAACCTTCCTTCATACGTATTTTCCTGAAAATTACAGTCTGCAAAAGTTCAAGTCCAATCTCAACAAATATCTTCTTTCGCCTTCTCAACCTCCAAACCAAGCACGGTACTAAGTACTATCGGTTCTAACACCTCTCGTGTTTGGGGTTTACATAAAAAAAAAAAAAAAAAAAAAAAAAAATTAGACAGACGAGCCGAGCCGAGAAGTGGAAATTGTGGTTTAACCTTGTAAATGTAATTATTACAAATGGGTAGCAGTTAGTCCCAGCATAATATACCGTGTGGTATCACACTCAGGGTAGTGGAGAATGTTCTTGTAGTAGGATTTTTAGGAGCATCAGCGACTAATAATCGCTGATGCTCCTAAAGGGACGGGAAGTACATTCATCTGTGCGTATGTTACCTTGATAAAAGGAATGAGCCACATTCCTTTTAAAATGTCTAATAGGCCACATTGGCCTATTAGACATTTTAAATTAGTTTATCTGTAAATAAATTTGCAGATAAACTAATTACTAATACACTAATAATACACTGGCATACAAAACTTAAGGACCAACACTATTTCTAAGGGTTACAACCACAAAATCAAACGAAACAGCCTGTGGCGATTTGCATAACTGTGACAGTTCAACAGAAAGCTGGTGCACATGCAAAAATTTGAATCGTGTTGAGAGGGCTCACATAAACAGATAAAAGCAGCAGTTCAGCAATTATGTGCAAATTACCGAATAATGAGCACGATTGTTACCTTCGATTGGTTTCGTACAGTGCTACAGACAACGAAATGGCCAGTAGACAATATCTGGATGACTTTACCCGGGGTTGAATAATTGGGAAGCTCGAGGAAGATCGAAGTACGAGGACCGTGGCTGCAGAGTTCGGCGTCGCCCATAGCATCGTCTCACGTGCTTGGTCGGCCTTCAGAACGAGAGGTACATCTGTTCGAAGGACCAGTGGTGGTCGTCCACGAAAAACAACGCCCAATGATGACCGCTGTATACTCCTACAGGCCAAGAGGGACCGACACCAGACAGCGGGATCCATTGCAAACCAACTGCGCAGGACGCAGAATATCGCGGTTTACTCTGGCCAGGCGACTCCACAAAGGTGGACTGTTTGCCCGACGGCCAGTATGCTGTGTCCCTTTAACACCTGCCCATCGGAGACACCATTTACAGTGGGGCATCGAACACAAGGACTGGACAGCAGAGCAATGGGGTAAGGTACTCTTTACTGATGAGAGTAGTTTCAGTCTCAACAGCGATTCTGGACTTCAGCTAATCTGGCGAGAGGTTGGCACACGGTATCACCCTGCAAACATCACTGAAAAGGTTCGATATGGCGGTTGAGGTGTTCTCGTCTGGGAAGGCGTTATCGTGGATGGACGTACACAACTCCAGATACTGGAAGGCCGTAATGTAACCGGTGCACGCTACTGTACTGAGGTAATCCTTCCCCCATGTGCGTCTGTTCCGAGGTGCCATTGACCCCGAGTTCGTGTTTATGGATGATAACGCCACACCCCATCGTACTGCAGCTGTTGATATGCTTTTGGAAAGTGAGGACATTGTTCGTATGGATTGGTCTATCCGTTCTTCCGCCGATCTAAATCCCATCGAACACATATGGGATGCTCTGGGGAGATGCTTAACGGCACGTCCACACTCACCAGCTGAAGATGGCGCTGACAGACGAATGGACGATGTTACCGCAAGAATTTATAACAACATTGTTCTAAGTATGGACAAGTCGGTGCAAAGCCTGCATCGACATTAGGGGTGGTCATATCTCCTACTGAGTACCACCTCTTCCCTTTGTTCCATCTTTGGCAGTGATGCATCTGTATCATGGCAGCCAGTGCTATGTTGACATTTTTGAATAAAGTCCCTCTGTACCGTTTTGTTTCCGTTGTTTGTGTCGGTGTTGTTTCCTTCATAATTTCTGTACCTCACGAGGTTCCTTTGGTATGCTTTTCCCATATCCAGTCCACTTCTATGAGAAGCTATAAGTGAAAACCTGACTGGTCGTTAAGTTTTGCACACCAGTATATTAGTAATTAGTATTTCCAATCAAATGATGAGAAATAAAAACAGCAGCCTGCTGCAACCCAGTGCATCCTAGAGCTAAATGTGATGTTCTTCAATATATATATATATATATATATATATATATATATATATATATACAGGGTGATTCACTACCAGTGCGACAAACTTGCAGGAGGTGTAGGGGGCACAAAGACGAATCGGAATCACATAGCATTGCAGGGTCCGAAATGCCTTCGTCATGCGGTAGAGGACGTTGAACGGGAGGTCGCGTGAACAGCGATCCCGCTGGAAGTCAGCATTTGCGAACCGTTTCTGTTGAAGTAACCAAGTAGCAAAAGTCCTCCAGAGTGGATAATCCGCAGACTCCAAGGATTCGACGCGTTGCAGATGGTATGAACTCATTTGGTTTGTTGACAGTATCCTCCATACAGTGGATTGGGAAATACCCAATCGTTGGCCTATCACTCGAGTACTCGTACTCGTACTCGGATTGCCTTCTGCAAGACGTGGGACATTCTCCTCATTGTCTGGCGTCCTCGTCGTTCGCTCTCGATTCATGGTACCTCTCGTGAAACAACCAGTCTCACGTAGCCTTCTGTGCACACGTGCGAAAATCGTATGATGAGGAGCACGCCTGTGCGGGAAACGTTCCTGGTACAAGCGCAGAGCGGCGCGCCCGTTACAGTCCGCAACTCCATACGCGAGGTGCATGTCGGCCAGTTCAACGTTTGACTCGTCCATCCTGCTGCCTCGGGAACCGGTTCGCAAATGCTGACTTCGAGCGGGATCGCTGTTCACGCGACCTCCCGTTCAACATCCTCTACCGCATGACGAAGGCATTTCGGACCCTGCAATGCTATGTGATTCCGATTTGATTTTGTGTCCCCTACACCTCCTGCAAGTTTGTCGCACTGGTATTGAATCAACCTATATATATATATCATTGTAATTCCTATTCATTGCTAATTAATATATGAATTCTGCAACGTATTTGTTTTTATATTTATATCCTTTGTACTGAATTTATTCCTTTAACCCAGTGCTGTGATGGGCTTGCTGTATTTGCAATAAATGAATATTTATTATTATTATTGGTAGTAGTAGTAGAAGCAAATACTACAAGAATGCAAGATTATACAGCAACAGCCAAAAGGGGGAAAAAAATAAAAAATCCCACATTCCCTATCAATAGTTTGCATAATTCTTCACTGAATTTAAACTACATATGCCACAACAACAATAGAGTGAAGTTTGTTCCAACGATCAAGCACTCGATGGCTGAAGGCAAACTTCCGCACATCTATTCTGCAACCATCCTTCCTAAGTTTAAATGCGTCGCCTCGTGTGTGTAGTGTGAGCAATTGGAAGAATACCATCAGCATTGAACTTCCTCAATCCATTTAAAGCCTTAAACACCTCAGTCAGATCACTTCGGAAGTGCCTGTTCTCCAGACGCTACAGTTTGCAGGACTGAAGCGTTTCTTGGTAAGAGACCTTGTGTTCCCCCCGACGATCTCGTTGCCCTTCTCTGCACCCATTCCAACAGACTGCATCATCCATAAAATGAATTATGGTAATATTTTAACATGTTTTCATTTTACTAATTATGGTAATATTTTAACATTCTCATTTTACTAATTATCGTAACGTTTTAACAAATTGTACCATTTTCGTTGTTATACTTGTATAGTGCTAACCCCCATCCAAAAAGGAAGAAGCTTAAATAAACGGAATGATAACATTTGTCGATTGTTAAACTAGTAATGCTTCTACAAAAAATAATTTTGTTTTTAATAGATAATAACTACAACTTTCAAACGAAAGAAGCACGAATTTTTTGTTATTTGATTAATATAATCTCAACCAGGTCCCGGCTATGTAGACCTCTGTGTAGGAATACTATAAGTTTTCGCAACCTTTCTTTCTTGTTGTCACTATAAAAAAAAAAAAAAAAAAAAATACGATTTGATTGACTAGTTTGTTATAGAATTATTTTTATGGTGTAAAATATGTGTGTAAATATATGTTCTCCGTTAAGTGGTATTGGTATGTCACTATTAATTGAGATGCTGCTCTGGTATTTACACATATATTTACATTTTAATATAAACTTTTCTTATATCTGGTGAGTTGTTTATTTATTTTTAGAAAGGTACTTATTAGTACAAATAATGATTACTGTAGCTATACATTAAGACAATAGTATAATATATTATACATGCAGTTTTCTTGTATTTTTTTGTATAAAATATATATATATGTCTTACAGAGTTCATCGGTCACTTAGACTGGAATCGGAAACACCCAGACGACTAACCCAGAGGGCATTATGGTGAAGCGACATCCCTTCCCCCAATCTTAAGAGACAGCTTATTACCAGTCTGGGAGCTTGAAGTGCCAGCGGTCACATAGGAGCGTGTTGTACAGCGAACAACTGTGTCTGTGAAGGCGCTGAAGTTCTATACACAAATGTACGATTAACGTAAAAGTGAAAGGCATTTTGTGTTTTATCTCTGCAAGAAGTGTTGTTTGTTATCCTCCTCCCATAAATTTACTGTGTGGATTATTTACAAATTCGT
This sequence comes from Mastigoproctus giganteus, assembly GCF_048544385.1. Taxonomy (NCBI): domain Eukaryota; kingdom Metazoa; phylum Arthropoda; class Arachnida; order Uropygi; family Thelyphonidae; genus Mastigoproctus; species Mastigoproctus giganteus. The sequence continues at coordinate 32,869,787 of NC_143576.1, forward strand.
TTGCAATATATACTGATTCTCATGTGTCATGGGGTTGAGTACATTGTCACTATTCTGTAGGCGTCCCGGCACTATGGACTGGAACTTCACGGTTCTTTTCGCTCCCCTCTTCCTGCTGCCTACTTGGGGCATGGTCTCTCAACCTACTCACATGGTACCGCAAGGTAAAAGCTATAGGAGGCTTTCGCCTTCATATTACATTCTTTATTTCATTATAGTTTTTATTTTTATTTATAGCATGCTAATTTGTTATCGTTAATGATCATAATTATGTACAAATAAGAGGTGATTTTTTTATTCAACATACCATTTTATTCACATGACGAACATAAAATATTGTTTAGAAATATAAATTAACACTTGAACTATAGCAGTCTTGGGAAATTCATGCGACAACCTGTTTAATATGTCCTCCACGTTTATCAATAATGTGTCGCAGTCGGTGCGTGAAGTTGCTAAGAGCGTGCGCTAGCATTTCCTCCAACGCAGAAAAAATTTCATCTTCAATTGCATTCTTCTTCAGAGCAGGAATGGTTCCCGGAGGATTACTGCCACCCATTGAAACACTGTCTCTGAGATAACCCAGCCAAAAAAAAAAAAAAAAAAAAAAAAAGAAAAAGAAAAAGAAAATACATACATGGGTTTAAATCAAGTGACATAGAGGTAGTGGTCAGAAACCACCGTGTTGTCAAACATTTTATCCAGGAACTCCAGGACAACTCTAAAGATTATTCAATGTTGCCAACGAAACCTCTAAATATTTCTCTACCGACTAATGATGTTGTTGTAAGGATGTCTTTTCCGAAAAATTTCAAGCTTGCGAAACTGTAAAGGAAAGAAATATTATGATGAATAAAAAATCGCCCTTTATATGATCGACATTATGATTTTTATTGTGTATAATTTTTTTTTTTGCTTCAAAAATTCATTTTATGCTTCAAGGGACGAAGCTATCATTATATTCTGGGATAATTCTAATTAACATAACTGAAAATTCAAGTAAATTTAAGGCAAATGTTGCGTTGTGTGTTGCTAATTATAGAGTGGCTTCATTTTTGTACCTATGAGCAAACTTAGCTTTGCTGATCAGTCGTGTATTGTGGAGGTACCTCATCTTAAATGAATAGCAATGTACTTTGCCATTTGGAGAACTGCTTATTTTAAATGTGTAGCGCAATACCGAGGTAACTTGTGGTGAAGTGGAAAAGACCTGAGTTTGACGCGAGGAGTTTGTATGGGCCTTTTTCACAACATGACTGAGTTGGTCGGTATCAGGCGAGGTTAGCATGGTTTTTTCTGCCAGGAACGGTTTTGTGTCCAGCAAACAACAAATCGATCACAGATCACACACAATTTGCAGACATGTTATTTACAGCGCAATATGGCCAAGTTGCTGTTGCGCCTAAAACGCTACAACAAACAAACTTGTGGTGAAGCACCTTCCCCTTACGAGATTGATGAATTCATAGCGAATTTGAGTTTGCTCATAACTAAGTACAAACTAAAGCTATTGCCCTGATCTGCACAATAATGTGTTATAATAACCGAATTATTCAGTTATGCTTTATTGAAGTAGAAATATTGCCCACATAAACGCTATTCTTATTTTATGTTTTTATATAAAAGTCCTGTCTTTCGCACAAAAGCCGAAGTTCAATGTGAGAAATGTTAATTTTGTTTCTGGAAATATTGATAGTGACCTTGAGCATACTGCAGTGGAAAGTTATATTAGGTATGGTTGCTGTAGCCCAAAGGTAGGTAAGAAATTACGAGAAATGAACAGTGCTATTTCCTTTTTATCAACATCAGTAAATATTGTTATTTGCCTTTATTATCGTTGTAATTTTGGATACAGGATGAGCTTTACTTTTTACAAGTATTTATAGCTTAAATGCGTTATACTCAGTGTTATGCGCATTAAGGAAAATAAATGTTACTGTAACGAGAAAGAAGTATTTGGTATAATATCTCCTATTATATTACGTAGCTCTAAGTACCTCCTGATTAAAACAATTTGTTTGGTCCAAATTATTATAATCACCAGGGATCACAATACAGACACTTTGTAAGGCTTTTGTTACTTTGAACGTATTCCTGTTGACTTATTCCTGTATTATTTATTTATTTTTTATTTTTTTTATTTTTTATCAAAATGGGTTTAGTTTTAAAAGAGTATTTAATCCGTGTATTTAATTCTGTAGCTGTCAGATGGGGTAATAACCCTTTGATGCCAATTTTGATATTAGATGGCAATATTCTATGAGTAAAATAATCTAGTAATCTAGGTTATTGATTAAATATATTTTCTTAACGATTTAATTTTCCATTTAATAATCTAGTAATCTAGGTTATTGATTAAATATATTTTCTTAACGATTTAATTTTCCATTTACGGTATTGAAAAGTTATATTAGGAATAATAAATCAGCATTGTCTGGGTGGTGATGATACTAAGAATACAACAAAAAATAATACAAAATTTTCTCATTTTCTTCCTGCAGAATTAAGAAAATATTTTTAAATAGTTTATGTAGAGAGAAAGAAAGGAAATAAAACAATAATTTAAATTGTGTAAGCGAAAGGTACAAAATACGCAGAAATAACAAATATCACTTTATATTGTTCTGTAATGAGACTGAAAGAAATTATTTTGAAAACATTTTAGAAATGTTTTTTTAGAATTTGGTGTAATTTCCTAGTTCTTCTAAAATCATTTCTTTCGATCTCGATGCGGCGTAGTGTAAAGAGAATGAATAAAATAAAGAATCCTTGCATATATATTTACAGTTATTTGTGGTTGTTGATATTGCTGTTCAGTTGTCATCTTGAATAAAAATAAGGAGCTCATTGTAATTGTTGACATTTCTACGTAATATTTTCTTTTAAAAGAATTCTTAACTTTAAATTTGTTGTTGCCTCTAAAGACTTAATGCCGCGGAAAGATTTAATCGTACGTTGTTTACTTCATTATGCTCTAAAAATGTTCCTCTGCTTCATGCAAGCTACCCAAAATTGCATAATGCTGATTTAGTGCATTATCGTTTCTGGTTGACTTCATTTTTGGTTTGGTTTCTTTTCTTCAGAAACCAAGCTTTCCTAAATCAACGATGGTCAGAGATTTTTCTATTGGATGCCGCATGGTACTAACACAAAACCGGTCAAACTATTAGCATTCAGGCACTTTTCAAGCTGTCCTGCAATATGCTGGTCTCGACATCTGCTACAGCTAAAAGAGCCCTTTCTACTAGCTATTGTACGGAACATACCGCAAGTATTTATAGCCGCTGTACTTTTGTGGCCGTGATAGATTATTGGACAACCTTTCTTGGTCGAGGTGCTCGATTCTTTCTCACCATTCCCAGCTGCATTCAGCCCTTCGACGTTCCGCCTCAGAACAGACGCTTTGTCGTCTCGCACCAAGCGTGGAGAATGTGTAACGCCTTCTGAAAGCGTTCACGGCCAACCTTCTTATTCGAAGAGGGGAAATAAAAAAAAAAATCATGCGACAAAAACTTAAACCCACCGACCGCTCTAGTAGCCAGTGTTTCTAGAAAAGATTCTTGCTGTTTAAAAGCTTGTTGCACACTAACTCGCATTCGTCTCTTGCTTAAATAGGCACACGTTTGTTTATTCTTATTTATTTTTGTTGTTTTTATTATTTTTACCATTAAACTCTCTAGCCATTATTTTTATTTTTATTATTCAAACAGCTATAGTTCTGTAAGTTCTGAAAATAGGACGCATCTTTATATGGATTTCATTTTCATTGTTTTCGGGTCCTAAATCGATTCTGAAAGTGCGGCTCACGTGTTATAAAATGCCCTGTGATATATAAAGTGTTTTACATTTACTGGTATTCTTTTATTAGCAATTTGCTTTTTTGAAAATCAGCGAAATACAGAAAATGGATCGAGGCGTTGAACGTAGCAATTTCCAATAAGAATCATCATAGGATGCTATACAGTATTAGCAATGAATCTTTTTGTAGTGTTGGCAACAATACTGCAACGCCATGGAAGAACGGTTGCCAACATAATTACTAAATGGAAAGTTCAGTTCTACTATACCTGAGAAACGTTCGCGCAGAAAGTAGAAATTGATGGAAGGAGTTCGGAGAATGCTTAGCAGGGTGGCACTTCGATCCTATCATACCTCATCGAATACTCTCTAAACAACAGTTCAGGGGACCCTATAGTAACTGGAATTAGTACAAGAATGATACGTGGTGCACTGTATAGCATCGAATTTTACAGAATTGCTGTATCATACAAAACAAACGTCATAACACTCATTCTGCAGCGTCAACTAGCCTAGTAGAAAATATTCTGAAATTGGTCCCAGAAATGTTGGAATGATGGATCGGTTTTCAGACCTGGTGGCTTTGATTGAGTATGGCAGTTGCCTGCAAAATGTTGTTTGCCAGAGTGTTGTTCCAGCTGTGAAGTTTGGCTGATTTACTGTCACCATCTCCAATTATTTCTCATTGTTTGGTCTTGAATGAATGACAATGAAGGACATTTGGCATGTTGACATTTTGGCCAATTCAGTTCTTGCTACACTGTGACATCAGTATAGGGAGGGCCCTTTTCTGTTTCGGAAGGACAGTGCATCGTGTTATACCGCTCGTCCTGTGCTGATTTGGTTTTAAGTCATGCAAAAGCGTTATTAGCCTGTTCAGGGCGCCTACCTTTGGTACAAATTGGAACGTTGTCTATGAACCAGACCAACACGCGCGCAAATCGGTAGCTGAATTGACTACTGTGTTGAAGAAAGAATGGACCAAAACACCACCTTCCTGTCATTAAAAATACCTTTAGCGTCTACCGACGAGAATACTGTGGGTAGTTAAAGACCAAAGTGGGCCGACAGTTTACTAAATATTGTATCAATAGATGACTCTTTGAAACAGTCAAGTGTCCGGTTACTTTTGTAAATAAATACAAACATCGTGGAATACTTGTTGGAGTACTTTTGGCCGTCTGGCGGCAATGCCTACTTCAATGATTGGCCGAAGATTTTCTTGTAATATTTGTAATATGTGATAGAAAGTTGTTGGTAGTCAGCCGAACTAACGAAGAGGTCATTCTTGGCCTTCCATAATTATGCATTCCAGTTCATCTCAACGATGTTCAGTTGCGTTGACGTGATTGCTTGTTCTGGCCCTTGCGATGTTCTGATGTTATTTTCTTTAAGTTATGTTTTCACAATTCTTGTTTTGTATCATGGACAGTTTAGGCTCTGGAGGGTGTAGGATTGTTGCAATAAAATTGCAACATTGTACGGTACACTGAATTGTTGAGAACATCAACGTAGGAAGCAGCATCTTGGTCTCATGTACTGCACCAGTGGGCTTAGTCCATACCGAGTGCCAAGTCGTACGTTACTTCTCTAAGTGTCAAGTCACTTCGTCGTTCTTTGACCTCACTTGGTGATTTAGCTGCTGCAGTAATGGTAGTTTTGTCAAACATGTTTAACTATTCCGAGTTTCTTTCTGTCAAAGTACCCAGTTAAATCTCCTCGATTCAGTTGTCGCACCTTATTTCGACTTCAGCTACCGTATAAGTTGAATCTTCAGAGCTTCCGATATCTGTCTTAGCTCTGCAAAGCAGCATCCAGTAACTTATCTGTGTTCAAGTAAAATATATTATGCAGTTCATTTTATACTAATACGCTACTACAATGTAATGTCTACTGCATCATATTGAGTCGCATATTTGTATATCCTGTGATTATGGTCTGGTAGACAAATCTTTTTTGTTACAAAGTGTAGATTTATGGTTCCAATTTTTCAAGGATTTTTATTATCTACTTCGACAGAACAGTAGTGTTTGCTCTACTAACTGGTTTCTGTGTAATTCTTGAAATCGCTGTGAGATATACCGTTTTAATAGGCACCTTTAGAGATTTTTTTTACCCACTTCTGAAATTTCTTATAGTCACTGTTATTTCTTATTTAGGCGAATTTTTTATTTGAAACTTATTTTCCAGAATTGGCATAACTGTTGTAAATAAATTCTGAGCTGACGGAACACACCATCTGGGCTGGCTTTTTAAGTTTTTTGAGCGGCGTTTGCAAGAATTTTATAAGCATTCTACTCCCACCTCTAAAAGGATTTTTTGCTTCAATTTAAACTAATGTTAAAATTGCAATTTATCTTTTTTTTTTCTTTTTTTTTTAATGCCGTCAATATGTGATAATTCCTATTATCATATTAATTGCACTAACGCATTATGTGTGAAGAAAATGCTAAACACGGACTCACATCGCCGTTATATTTAAACCCAACATTCACATTAACTTTATCACTATTAGACTAATGTGTTTGTAACTTTGTATGACATGTTCGTGTCTTGCTTCCTCCATTATGTGAGTTGAGAGCTCTTGACAGTGTAGTTTCATTCAGTAATGTCTAGGTCGCTGCCATAGAAAAAAACATTGCCTTTTTTTAATATTAATATAATAAGTCAATAAAGTGGTGAATATATCGCCAACAATGTTCGTATATTTGACTGGTGACGATGTCACATTATACGAGCTTATGCCCAACAAGGCGTGGTTTTTATCTCCCCTTCCTCTTCACAGGGCTTTTGTCGTGAAGATATATTTTGCATCTGTCACTTGTGAAGTTGCCCATTCTCTAAGGAAGCCTTGCCATAATTTAGAAGATGAGTTTTATTGAATCAGCCCTGCGGTTGGCACAGCAATACGAATGATTGCTTGTCCGTTAGGTACCAAATTACCAGCTGTCTGCATGAAAATTGATGCGTTTCACGTGTTACTCCGCATACTGATTTCGCTGTGCCGAGTTTTAAGTACAGTTCATTTGGTGGCCTGTAATATAGTTAAAATGTGATGGTTTCGTACCTTTTGTACCTCTATTAGTGGTAGGCTTTAACTTTATGGTGTCAACTTTGGATACTTTTTATTTTGAAAGGGCAATTAGAGCGGTCGACGCCAATCTGCTGACATTCAATAGCTGTACCCTTTTATTTATTTCATGGCGGATATAGCCAAATTTATAATCAAATACTATAAAATTTGACAGTGTTTTCTTACGTCAGTATTGTTTTATGCAGTCAGTATGTTAATCTCATGTTTCTATTGTAATTAAATATGCATATTCGGAAAAAAAATATATATATATATATTTTTTTTTTTTTTAACGATTCCTAAAATCAGAGTTATTGCCGAGATTTCTTTTTGTGTGATATAGATTACAAGTTTCAGCTAAGCTTTTTATTTTCTTTCTTTATTTTTCTTGGTTAAATGGTTGTTTTATATCGAGATGGCTCTTAAAGCCAGGACTTTTCATATTATTCTTATCATTGAACTCCAGATTTTCGCAGCTTTCGAATATATAAGAAAGTAAATTTTTTTTTTTTTTTTGCTCTTTCTGATCATATTTTCATTCATGGTCTCTTACCATACTAAGCAAAATCATTGACAGTGGTGTCTCCTTTTATTTTCAACAAAAAGAAATTGTGAAAAACTTTAATAAAGAATCTGATGCTAGCAAGTTTTTTAGCTTCAGCACCGTAGTTTTATGGCATCCCTGTTATTTCCCTTTTTTCTTTCTTCTTATTAGTGTTTTTCCTCTTGAATGGGTATTTTTTTTTTTTTTTTTTTTTTGCCCGTATCCATTCCATTTCCTTTGTCGTCGTGGGCCTTCATTGAATAGTCATTAACGTTTCCACCAGAAAAATATCATAAATAATCTACAGCAATGTCTGTCCATATTATGACTATTTTACTAAGTGGCATAAGTCCCTCCTTCGAGTGACTTATGCCACTCACTTATGATCCAATTCAAAGGCAGAGTTAGGAGAAAACTAAAGCAGTTGCTGCTGGAATTGCTAGGATGTAAAATTGTGTCCGACAAAAAAGATTGTGTCCGGCTAATACCGGAGGATATCACTGTATGAAGAGTGTTTATCGTATAGTTAATGAATTTTAATTTTGAAAAATACCTTCCTCCGGCTGTAACAGAAGTAGGAAAAGTCAAAATCGCAATTTAGTTTTAATTTTTTGGACTGAATTTATTAAATTATGTTCATATATTAGCTTTAGCAACTAGTTTTCATCAGAATGGCTAATCTGTAATGCTTTAAAATGATTTCAGCTTTTCAAAAAGTTCGTCGCCGTTTAGGCTTTGAGTGGCGTTCACTCAAAGATGCATCTGTTAATTTTGTATGCAAATTAGTGCAATGTAATTCTTCATTTATATCTGAAAAAATGAACTATAAAAAAGAAACTTTTAATGTTGAGAAGAATAAAATCTTATACATATTTTATTGTTTATGATAAACCGCCACGATTTTAATAACGAAAGTTAATTTTGCCTTCCTTATGGTTTACTGTTGCGGGTTGATCACGCTGTTCCCACTGAATGGTCCGGCTGTCCCTTACAAAACATTCGTAATTTAGAATTGGCGATGATAAATCGATCAGTTTTTAATGTTGCAGTCGTCGTAATATCCAAACACATCTGATAATTTTATTCACAGTGAATGAAAAAAAAAATTAATATATATATATTTTTCATAAAATCACAATCTCATAAAAATGTTACCTAAATTGCTTCCGCCTCTTACTAGCCTCAGCGGATGTAGATTTGATACGAACTGTATTATCTGGCATAATAATACAACCTCATTTCAACTTTATTCTACCATACAGCACCTTTAGATGCTGGTGCGAAGTCTAGATGCAGTGCTTACGTGTAAACGCATTCAAGAGTCATTCTAGACAAATAACTAGACGAATTCGTAAATCCCCGTTTAAGCCCAATTTTAGATTGACTATGCTAACAACTGATGTTCGCTGTTCCTCTCGTTAACTGCAATAGTTTAAAGCTGATTTTAATTGAGTCTATTCGTGGATACAACATCGATGTTTTTCTTCCTAATTAACAAAAAAAAAAAAAAAAAAACGTGTTGTAGAAAAATTAACTTTGTAGACAGTTAATTTTTCATCAACTTGTTATTTACGCGTAACACGTCGGATTCGGATGTGAAGTAATTGGGGTGATTATTCTCCCTAAGATTATTCCAAAAAGCGTGTTCTTTTTTTTTTTTCTTACATGCTATGCCTCAGCAGCATTATCTGTAAATAGAACAGTTTTCAAATGATGTTATTCCACCCAAGATTTGTTCTCCCTTCTTCACATACTGTTACCCCTCTCCCGCTCTAATGCAGTGACTTCACTGGTTCTTCATTCCTCCGGAATAACGAATTGCAATAAATGATAAGCCAAGTTCTGCTTGGCAGGCGATGACACAAAGATTCCCGTGCGGTACTGCTTTCTGCTTAAAAAAGCCATACAAATCGAACACCAGGAATCATGGTATGAAGTACGATCTTTTATGATAGTCGTTCAATTATTTTCAAGGTAATCTGGTGGACATTACGTTGAAACTGTACTTATGTATCATTTCTCCGGCCCCATACCACTAAAATTGTAGAGTTTTTCTGCGGTGTTTAGGTGCTGCCCTGGCCTGCTACTTTTTTTTTTTATTTGTCTCCTATTCAGCGTGTCTGGGATACGCCCCAAACCATAGCGGTTTTAATGTAATTGTTAACCCGGATATTCCTCAAGAGGATGTCGAAAACTTTTGATTTACTGGAAAGACATGAAGGATTACATCCCTACCACGAATGGGGAGGGCGATTTATGCTGGCTTTCCAGCATATATAAAGATCCTTTGTTCTGATATGCTAATAATTTCTTGCTCTTATCCTCTCCTATTTGTATACTAGAACTCACAGTCTATACTTTTATCGTAGGTCAGTTTTCTGATATTTCATACTTGAGCAATGTCTATTTAAAGCCACATCTCCAATAAGAATGCTAAAACATACTTCTCAATTACTACATATTACTTATTCAGTGGAACAAAAAAATGTAACCCACTTAATAAAGAGGGAATTAGCAACTCACTAAGGTCATTCATATTTCAAAGTACAAGTTAAAATAATTTACTAATAGTATCGATATTTTCCTCATTTCTTGAAAAGTTAGAATGACTGGCCTTTGAAACTATAGCTCCATGCAACAAAATTTTGGTGGCTGACTACTTAAAGTAAACAGCCACAGTTATTATACCTAAACAAAAACAACTTGTTTGCACACGCTCAGTGTGGTTTTAAAATTCCCAGAGGCAAAGTATCTTGAGTATTTTCATATTATTTGGAGGTGGCTGATTTCTTCATAGATTAGGATTGTTTATAACAGAGAAAGAATTGTTTATAACAGGCCCAGCGAAAGATGCAATAACTGTTAACCGCTTAAAAGATAAATGACCTAGAGTTTGAAAACATACCACTTGTGTCCTTTTTTTCATTGAGATGAGTCACCCTTTGTTTTAACTCTCTTATTACACATAAGCCTATTCGTATATATTTTTGAAATACTATATTTTTTCATCTAATATTCTCAGTTATCTAGCATATTATGAATCTTTTTCTCAATCCAGTGGTCAATGGACTTTGGGTCAAATATCTGTCCAGTTGCTCTTCATTTGTTTGCTATTTTGCTC